>NW_024429200.1:24106305-24136305 GCF_017639785.1 Mesocricetus auratus
GCTTCAGATCAGTGCCTTTTGTCCTTCTCTCCCCTGATGCTGTGAATCATCCCATTCTTTCATTTATACAGACGCTGGCACGGTATTTATAGACTATGATCAAACCCCCCCTCCATCTTCTACCCACTTGACTATATAAATGTCTATGACCCGATATCTCATCCAACACATTATTGACATCACTTTTGTCCTGTCTTTTTTATTATTAACTTTCCATTAACTCTCTCAGTTCTTCTCCTCTGTACTACTGCCAGAATAAATAGCATACAATCATTCGCTCATTTTTTACACTATGGAGACTTTATTATTCAAAAACAAAGATTTGTTAGAGTGTCAAGATACATATTTGTAGGAACTGTAGTTATTCTCCAGTTATTTGTTGATTATGGTGTATACAGAGTCTTTTAAATTTTTGGTTTCTTTTCTGGATGAGTCCTAATTCTGTTAGTTACAAAGAAAACTTGCAAAACTCTACAGAGTTTCATATCCTTGATGATTTGATGAATACAACTCAAAAAATAGCTTCTAGTTTACATTCATATATAAAATGAAGTAAATTGATTTTAGATAAAATTAATACTTATAAGGCTTCCATCTTTCTACATTTTAATTGACTATTTCTAAACGTCAATACTAACAAGTATATGTGTTTTGTACATACATGTTTATATTTTTCATATCCATGTGCATAAGCACCTTATTGAAGTTTTGAATGTATTTTAAAATAAAGATTTTGAAAAATTCAGTGGGGAAATTTATTTGCCCTACTCGTAAAAATCAAATCAAGTACAATATAGTGAAGTAGATATTTAACTGGAGATATTTTTATTAAGCTCGTTCCTTGTCTTGAATGCATTGGGGGCAGAGACAAGCATTGGATATATGATATGCTGAGTTTAATTAAGGACTTTGAATACCGGAGATGCCAACTGTCTTTTTTATATTATTTGATTATAGTATATGGTTATATTAAAAACTATATGACAGTAAAATCATAATTTTATGCTAAGTATAGGTTCAGATATTTTTAAAAGTTTTGTAATAAATGTGCTAACTCTCCTCTGACATTATAAGTAAAAGTAGACATAGTTTCAGAGACACAGAAAGTGGCCTTCTTGAGAAACTCTACACTAACCAATGGTATCTGTTAATGATTTGTTGATTAAAAACAATATGTATCTTCTGGGATCCCCTCTGTGCTTATAATAGTCTCTTACTTTTGAGGTCAGTTGTAGGATTTGAGTGTTTTTTCTCACTTCCCCATCATAATGATATCACCATACATATCATGAATACTGTCAGATTCACATATATTTTGTGTATCCCTGCCACCTCACAGGCTTTTTGTAACTTCACATGGGCTTAGAAACTTAGAAACAAAACACAAAACATTCAGTTGTCACCTGCACTGTATCAAATTAGCTAGCATCTTTAACACTGCAGGGAGATTGCCCTCAAATATACTCAGACCACAACAATAAAAGTAGTCAGTTATTTGTTGTGATCAAAACAAATATTTTCCTGCTTTAATATCAATATATATATTTTACAACAAATCAGTTGCTTTTATATGCCATAGTTCTACTGTAAAAAAAAACACCAGGATATCAGTTTATTAGAGTTCTTTCTTAAAAGCAAATGGGAAGTGACTAATCATCATGTCAATTTTTATATTGGATATTCATTTTGATACAACCGTCCTTCTTCAGTCATCATCATTTTTTTAAACAATTATTATAGTAATACGATGGTTTTCTAAGATGAATTTATTATGATTGATGATGTCAGAGGAGGAATAACCAACTGGAACTTGAAATAAGGCCTTATATAAGTCTGAAACAACAATAACAAAACAATAAAACCTTAGAGTAAGGATTCTCAGGTTGCTGCAAACTGAGAATGGCTAATTGTTCTCCAAGACCAGAAGGCAATGGAACTATGGACACTCTGTTCTTGGCAGCAACTTCTGAAGCTAGAAATCATAACATCAAAATGAGGATCAGGAGACTGATGACATCTATGACCTTGCTAGGTCAAACACTGGGATTAGAATGTCGAAAGAAAGGAGAATATTAGGAAATAGTCAAAAGGTCATGACCAGGTATTTCATTTTGCAAAAGAATGGCCACAGTGATCTAAAGTATATAATAGAAAAAGAGTTATGTTCTGTGTCCTTCATTTTAGTATACACCATTGATAGCATAACCAGAGGGATATAAAAGGTCCCTAACAGAAGTCAGGATTATGGGGGAAACATATTGGAAGGAGCCTAGGTTGTTATTCCCTTGTTTTGATACTTTCTTAATGTTTGTGACATTATATTTTTAGTGTTCACTCCAGTCATTTCAGACTTACTTAGCTTCTACTACATACCAACAACAGGAAGCTATTGGTGAAAAATAAAACAAAGAAATGTAGCATTTCTCTTTCAATTTATAATGGATGAACAGATACAGATTCACTAACAGAAAATAACATGGTAATATAATTAATACATACTGTGAAGAAATGCCAAGAAATGACTGCTGACCTAATTTGTAGGAGCATAGAAAACTAAATTTATGCCTCAAGAGTATGTTAGAAGAAATCCATTTCAGGCAGAGGAAAAACTATGAGCATAATAGAGACAAAATAACAACAACAGCAAAAACTATTGAGCTCCAATAGAAATTTTAGTTCATATGTTTGAAAACCTGGATCACTAACAGACCCCTGCAAGTAACATTTGAGGCATGTCCTGAAGATGGGTGTGCAAGGCAGAGAAATTGTCAGGTTTGAGGAATCAGAAAGAATAGGCAATCCCAAAGAAAAGTGACAAGGGAGTTTATTATGGCTTATAACTAGAAATAATAAAGTTGGTGGGAATTGTAAAGTAGGACTGGGCAAAGATGAGTAAGTGGTAAAGGTTACCACTAGGATCTAGGATGAGAAATTATAATTGTCATATAATTAATAGCAATCAAATGAATGTAAAAAGACAGTAATTTATCTTTTTACAATTTAAAAACTTAAATGTACAGTGGATATAGTAGGTGATTAAATTCAAGGAAAATTGGTGACAATGAGTCTTATTATGTGATTTTTCCAGTAGTTCAAATTTATGTCAGGAGAGACATATGTTCAAAAAGATAGGCAGGAATTGGAGGAGATGTTAGAGCTAAAATAGGTAAAGCACCTTCTATGGACAGTAGTAGCAAGAATGTAGAAAAACAAATGGCTTCTAGATCTATAAAAGTGGTAAATTTGACAACATAAAAATTCTTTAGATAGAACATGTCCAGGTACAACTCAAAGCTTCTGAATGAAACGTAGGAAAAAAGTTTTCTCCCATAAATAGAGATAGGCAGATGGACTATGATATGTGGGTCACTTTTGGACTTAATTCTGCTTGATATTTCTTCTGAGATATGGAGGGAAACAAAATTATTTTATAGCTCAGACAGAAAGACTTTGGTTAGTGTGATATGAATAGTGTTTCTCTAGAGGAAGATTGAAGGCAGAGTAATTACCCCACATGCCCCTGTAAAGACTATAAGATGAGTAGATATCACCATAAAGCTCAGGGAATGACAAAACATGTGGAGGTTCAGGAAACAGCTTATCTGCAATGGTGTAAGTGAAATGAATACCAGAATTCTAATGTCACAGATAATAACAAAGGATCAAGAGGTCCAGGACCAGGGGACCAACGGGACCAGTGGGAACAGGTAAATTAGGCCCTGCATCCAGGCCTGCCTTCCAGTGCCTGGGGGTTGCCTGGGGACTGCTACATAGCTTGCCAACCCAGTGGGAGCCATGCACCCCAGATTCTATATCTTCTCTTCCACCAACGAGACCAGGGGACCAGTGAGTCCAGATAAACAAGACCCCCTATCCAGGCCTGCCTTCCAGTGCCTGGGGACTGCCACAGAGCCTCCCATCCCAGCGGGAGCCAAGCACCCCAGATCCCAGGCTTTCTCCTCCAACAACAAAACCAGGGGACCAGCAGGTCTAGGTAAACAAGACCCTGCATCTGGACCTGCCTTCCAGTGCCTGGGGATTGCCTGGGGACTGCTACATAGCTTGCCAACCCGGTGGGAGCCAAGCACCCCAGATCCCAAATCTTCTCATCTACCAATAGGACCAGGGGACCAGTGTGACCAGTGGGACCAGGTAAACCAGGCCCTGAATCCGGGCCTGCCTTCCAGTGCCTGGGGATTGCCTGAGGATGGCCACATAGCTTGCCAACCTGGTGGGAGCCACACATCCCAGATCCCAGGTCTTCTCTTCCATCAATGGGAGTAGGGGACCATGTGGGAGACTACACACCCCAGATTCCTGGGCTTCTTCTCCACCCACAGGACCAGAACTAGGACTAGGAAGAGGAGAACTACCAGAGTATTGGACTTGCTTGCACCCACCAAAAGGGAACCGTGGTCCGCTAACCACCAGACCAGTAAGGGGCTCTTTCTGCACCCACTAGAAGAAGAGATGGGAAAGAAACAATACAAAAACACACTCAGCAACAGAAAAACAAATATGACACCACCAGATTCTAGAGACTCCACATCAGCAAGACTCCAACATTCCAATGCAAATGAAGCAGAAGAGAACGACCTAAAAACAACTTCATGAAAATTATAGAGGTCCTAAAATAGGACATAGGAGAATCCCTCAAAGAAATGGAAGAAAAAACAAACCAAAAAATGCAAGAAATGGAAAAAAAACAAAAAATGCAAGAAATGGGCAAACAGATAAACTGAAAATTGCAAGCAACAATTCAAACAGTTGAAAACTGAAATAGAGACAATAAAAAAACACAGTCTGAAGGAAGGCTGAAAATAGAAAAGCTGGGCAAATGGTCAGGTACTGCCAATAAAAGCATAACAAACAGAATACAAGAGATGGAAGAAAGAATCTCAGGTGTTGAAGATACACTAGGAGAAATTGATTCATCGACAAAAGAAAATCTTAAGTCCAACAAATCCCTAACACAAAACATCCAAGAAATATGGGACACCATGAAAAAAACCAAACCTATTGTTCTTATAATAGGTATAGAACAAGGTGAAGAAAACTACCTCAAAGGGGCAGAAAACATATTCAACAAAATCATAGAAGAAAACTTTCCCAACCTAAAGAAAGACATGCCAATGAAGGTACAAGAAGCTTACCGAAGACTAAATAGAGTGGACCACTAAAAAATGTCCCCTCTTCATATAATAATCAAGACCCCAAATATACAAAATAAAGAAAGAATATTAAGAGCAGCTAAGGAAAAAAGTGAAGTAACATATAAAATCAAACCTATCAGAATTACACCTGACTTCACCATGGAAACTATGAAAGCTAGAAGGTCCTGGATAGATATTCTACCAACACTAAGAGACCAAGGATGCAAGCCCAGACTGCTATACCCAGCAAAGATCTCAATTACTATAGATGGAGGAAACAAGATATTCCATGACAAAACTAGATTCAAGCAATACATATCTACTAACCCAGCCCTACATAAAGTTCTAGAAGGAAAACTCCAACCCAAGGAAGTTAACTACAACCAGAAAAACATAGGCATTAGATAATGCCACTTTACCAACGGCCAAAAGAAAAAAGGGGTGGAATTCCACACATAATTCCACCACCACCAACCATTCCAAAACAAAGAAGAATGAGCAATCAATGGTCATTAATATCCTTCAATATTAATGGCCTAAACTCACCCATAAAAAGACACAGGTGAACTGAGTGGATTCGAAGACAGAACCCATCCTTCTGCTGCATACAAGAAACACACCTCACCCTCAAAGACAGACATTACCTCAGAGTTAAAAGTTAGGAAAAGAGTTTCCAATGAAATGAACCCAAGAAACAAGTGGGGGAAACAATCCTAATATCTAAAAATTCGACTTTAAAATAAAATCAATCAAAAGATAAGAAGGAGGTCATTCATTACATGCTCATCACAGGAGAAATCCACCAAGATGAAGTTTCAGTTCTGAACATCTATGCCACAAATACAAAGGCACCCACATTCATAAAAGAAACATTACTAAAACACAAATCACATATAAAGCCCTACACACTTATAGTGGGAGACTTCAACACCCTACCTTCTCCACTAGACAGGAACACCAGACAGAAACTCAACAAAGAAGCAAAGGGTCTAATAGAAGTTATGACCCCATTGGGATTAACAGACATCTGTAGAACATTCCATCCACATAGAAAAGAATATACCTTCTTCTCACCACCACATGGAACCTTCTCAAAAATTGACCACATACTTGACAACATAGCAAACCTCAGCAGGTACAAAAAGTTGGAATAACTCCATGCATCTTATCAGACCACCATGTGTTAAAATTAGAATTCAACAAAAACACAAATTGCATACACTCTACACACTCATGGAAATTGGATAATGCACAATGGTACCATTCCTGGTTCAAAGAAGAAATAAAAAAGAAATTAAATACTTCCCAGAATTCAATGAGAATGAAGACACAACATACCCAAACCTATGGGACACTTTGAAAGCAGTGATATGAGGGACGTTCATAGCATTAAGTGCCCACATGAAGAAACTGGAGAATAGTTTTACTAGAGGATTAACAGCACAGCTGAAAGCTCTAGAACACGAAGAAGCAAACTCCTCCAGGAGGAGTAGATGCCAGGAAATAATCAAACTGAGGGCTGAAATCAATAAGGTTGAAACTAGGAAAACAATACAAAGAATCAATGCAACAAAGATTTGGTTCTTTGAGAAAATCAACAAGATAGACAAACCTTTGTCCAAACTTACCAAACAGCAGAGTGTGAACATGCAAATTAACAAAATCAGAAATGAAAAGGGGGACATAACAACGGATTCTGAGGAAATTTAGAGAATCATCAGGTCATACTTTGAAAACCTGTACTTCACAAAATTCAAAAATTTAAATGAAATGGACAATTTTCTGGATAGTTATCACTTGCCAAAATTAAATCAAGAACAGATAAGCAATTTAAATAGACCTATAACCCCTATGTAAATAGAAGCAGTTACCAAAAGTCTCCCAACCAAAAAAAGCCCAGGTCCAGTTGGCCTCAGTGCAGAATTCTACCAGAAATTAAAAGATCAGCTTATACCAATTCTTCTCAAATATTCCACACAATAGAAGCAGAAAACTCTTTCTATGAGGTTTCAATAACCTTGATCCCCAAGCCACACAAAGACACAACTAAGAAAGAGAACTACAGACCAATATCCGTCGTGAACATTGATACAAAAATACTCAATAAAATACCAGCAAATCGAATCCAAGAAGACATCAAAACAATCATTCACCACGATTAAGTAGGGTACATCCCAGGGATGCAGGGATGGTTCACCATATGAAAATCTATCAACGTAATCCACAATATAAACAAGCTGAGAAACAAAAATACATGATCATCTCACTAGATGCAGAAAAAACCTTTGACAAAATCCAACAAGACCTTCTGATAAAGGTCTTGGAGAAACCTGGGATAACAGGAACATACCTAAACATTATAAAAGCTATATACAGCAAACCAACAGTCAACATCAAACTAATGGACAGAAACTCGACACAATTCCTCTAAAATCAGGAACAAGACAAGGCTGTCCACTCTCTCCATACCTTTTCAATATTGTGCTTGAAGTTCTAGCTAGAGCCATACGACAGCAAAAGGAGATCAAGGGGATACAAATTGAAAAGGAAGAGGTCATTTGCCGATGATATGTTAGTTTATATAAATGACACAAAGAACTCTACCAGGGAACTCTTACAGCTGATTAACACCTTCATCCATGTGGCAGGCTACAAGATCAACTCAAGAAAATCAGTAGCCCTACTATATACAGATGATAAAAGGGCTGAGAAAGAAATCAGGGAAACATCACCCTTTACAATTGCCACAAACAACATAAAATACTTTGGGGTAATGCTAACCAAACAAGTGAAAGACCTGTATTGCAAGAACTTTGTGCCTTAAAGAAAGAAATTAAAGAGGATCTCAGAAAATGGAGAGATCTCCATGCTCTTGGATAGGTAGGATCAATGTAGTAAAAATGGCAATCCTGCCAAAAGCAATCTACAGATTCAATGCAATCCCCATTACAATACCAACACAATTCTTCAAAGACCTTGAAAGAACAATAATCAATTTTGTATGGAAAAAGAAAAAACCCAGGATAGCCAAGACAACACTGCTCAACAAAGCAACATCTGGAGGCATCACATTCCCTGACTTCAAGCTCTATTATAGAACTGTATTCCTGAAAACAGTTTGGTATTGGCACAAAAATAGACAGGTAGACCAATGGAATCTAATTGAACACCCTGATATTAACCCATACATGAACATCTGATCTTCGATAAAGAAGCTAAATATATACAATGGAAAAAAGAAACCGTGTTTAACAACTGGTGCTTGCACAACTGGAATCTGGCATGTAGAAGAATGCGGATAGATCCATGTCCATTGCCATGAACAAAACTTAAGTCCAAATGGATCAAAGACCTCAACATAAATCCAGCCACACTCAACCTCTTAGAAGAGAAATTGGGTGATACCCTTGAACGAATTGGTACAGGAAACAGTTTCCTGAACATAACACCAGTAGCACAGACACTGAGGTCAACAATTAATAAATGGGACCTCCTGAAACTGAGAAGCTTCTGTAAGGCAAAGGACACAGTCAGCAAGACAAAAAGGCAACCCACAGAATGGGAAAAGATATTCACTAACCCCACATCTGACAGAGGGCTGATATTAAAAATTTACAAAGAACTTAAGAAGCAAGTATCCAAAACACCAAAGGATCCAATTAAAAAGTGGGCTACAGAACTAAATAGAGAATTCTCAATAGAGGAGTCTAAAATGGCTGAGAGACACTTGAGAAAGTGGTCAACATCCTTTGCCATCTGAGAAATACAAATCAAAACAACTCTGAGATACCATCTTACTCCTGTCAGAATGGCTAAAATCAAAAACACCAACGACAGTTTATGCTGGAGATGATGTGGAGAAAGGGGAACACTCCTTCACTGCTGGTGGGGGTGCTGACTCGTACAGCCACTTTGGAAATCAGTATGGAGATTCCTCAGGAAAATGGGAGTCAGTCTACCACATGACCCAGCAATTCCACTCTTTGGCTTATACCCAAAAGATGTACATTCATACAACAAGGATGTCTATTCCACTATGTTCATAGCAGCAATGTTTGTAATAGCCAGAAATTGGAAGCAACTTAGATGCCCCTCAACTGAAGAGTGGATAGAGAAAATGTGGTACATTTACACAATGGAATACTATTCAGAAGAAAAAAACAGTGGAATGCTGAAATTTGTATGCAAATGGATGGCACTAGAAGAAACCATCCTGAGTGAGGTAACCCAGTCACAAAAAGAGAAATATGGCATGTACTCTCTCATATATTGGTTTTATACATAGAGCTGGGGAATGCCAGCCAGAGAGTCTGGGAAACAGAACCTTCACTCAATGGCTGATGGAAGCAGAGGCAGACTCCCATAGCTAAACACTGAGCTGAACTCAAGGAATCCAGTGACAGAGAGGGAGGACGATGAGCAAAGGGGTTAAGACTGGGTTGGTTTAACCCACAGAAACAGCTGACCTGACAAGGGTTAGCTCTTGAATCCCAGACTGATGGCTAGGAATCCAGCATGGGACTGATCAAGACCCCCTGAACATGGGTGTCAGTGAAGAGGCTTAGGTAATCTATTGGGCATTGGGTACTAGATCAGTATTTATCCCCAGTATACAAATGGACTTTGGGTGCCCATCCCACAATGAGAGATGTACTCTCACCCTGGACTCTCAGTGGAGGTTATAGGCCCTGCCCTGGATGAAATGACAGAGTATGGACACCCCCATGGAGGGTCTCACTCTCCCTGGGGAAATGACGGGACATTGTAGGGGTTGGTGGGAGGGCATAGGAGGAGAGAAGGAAAGGGAGAGGAATTGACATGTGAAGCAACCTTGTTTCTAATTTAAATTTAATTTAAAAACAAAAAAAAAACAAAAGCAAAAAAAAGAAAGTATCAAAACAAGGGAGCAATAAGCCACTTTGAGTGGAATACAGACATGAGGAACCTGAGAAGTGCCTCAACATTTAAAGACATTCCCTGCTCTTCAGAGGACCCAAATTCAAATCCTAGCACCCACATGGTGACTCACAATGTGTAACTCCAGATCTAGGTTGTTGGACACCCCTCCTCTGACCTCCATGGGCACTGCACACACATGGTATACATACGTACATGCAGCTATAACTGTCACACATAGACAAAAAGAAACTTACAGAAGACAAAAATTAAAATAGTATGAAATCCACCAATAGCTAGAATGACATTGATAGGGTTTGAGTGTGTGTGTGTGTGTGTATGCTTTTTGTGTGTGTTGGTTCACATGTCATAGTGCATGTTGTTTGAGACTAATTTTGTTCTTCACCTAGTAGGTTCCATGAGGATTCCCTGAGGATACTCTTCATCCCACTTTCCACCCCCACACCTTAGGAGCAATGGGCTTTACAGATGTGTGCACTGACTCATCCGCATTTTATGTAGGTTCTGGAGAATCTATCTCAGTTCCTCATGCCTTTACAGCATGTGCCTTACTGGCTGAGCTCCTTCCCTGGAGTTATTTTTCAAAAGCACTTTAGAGAGGAAGCCAGTCTAAAGCATTTACAAAAGAGGATGTAGACTGAGAAGTAATGGGGACAGTGAGAGCTGACAACACTATTAACAAGCCTGTGCAGGACAGTGGCTGTAGTGAACAGTCAGAATGGGTGACTTGCTTTTAAACATAGTAAGAATGATCCATGCTGATGGGGAGATTGTAGAGACTGAAAATAAAATTAACTATCTTTGTCTTCATCTTCATGCAAAATGTTCCTCCTAATTCAGGCATGTCTTGTGAGACAACATGACTCTTAGAGGATCCAAGGTCACAGACATTTGGGCTCAAGAGTAGCCAATAAATAGTTTATTGAAGATGAAAGAAATTAATTTTTTGCCAAATAGGTATAAAAGATAGACAAATCTACATATTGCTCATGTTGTTCATCTGGAATTTTTTAAAAAGTAACTGAATAAAATTTTAGCTGTTTCCTCAGGTCTGTGACTCACATATGGATAAAATAGGATCCACTCAGCAGGTTGCAAGCTGGTGCCTCTAAACATATTTAGTGGAGCAAAAAGGCACAAAATGGAACCATATGTGTTTTCTTTTAAGCTAATCTGCTGAAGTAGAATTGTCAGCACTTTGGAGAACCCTCTCCATATGCAGCTTTCCAGACTTTCACAGATATTCTGTGTGGAGTCATTTTGATGTCATCTACTGAGTCCTCCTTGCAAATATTTATCCACTGTTTTATAATACTTACGAAAGTAATAGCTTCTATAATAAGACATATTATAGGAGTGTTAGATCACAAACAGGGACAAGAATGCTATTGTATTTCAGATATTCATTACCACTTTAGGAAGAGACATCCAAGAGCACTTGTACAAAAGTTTGATTATCAATAGACATAGGTGCGTTGGGATTCTGAAATGCAAATCTTAAAATAATGATTCTTCAGAAAAACTACTTCTTTCTGCCACAGGATTCATGTCCCAGGACTATTATGGGGATGCCAGAAATTTTTTTCTTTATAATAACACTTGCAAACAGCATTCATGGATATACTTGACAGTATTGACCTCGATCCTTCATTTAACATTTCGCAAAGCACCCCTCTGGCATATTTCTGTTAGTATTGAGGACTCTAGTCTTGTTCGACCGCAGCATATATGTTCAAGGTAAATTTCCAGTGGTCTTTGAGTTTCAAAATCTGTTCAAACAAGAATCTTTCTGGTCATATCAGAATAATTTCCCATGCAGTTGTTTCTCCATTCAGTTCTTTTTGTGCCTATATGTGGAACTAACTTTGTAAATATTCTTCTTTTTGGAAAAGCCACATCAACAAAAGAGAAGAAATTTATATAGCAAAATATTAACATGATAAAGTTATGTACAGTATGAGTTTGTATAACTTATTCAATAGTACTCTACATGTTTCTACCATGCATGCATGTTTTTCATAAAAATAGAATAGATTTTGTGGGTGGACTGGAGCCTGGTGGGGATGGGAACAGGAGGGATCAGACTACGGTGAGGAGGGATTGGAGGGGGAAAATGAATAGAAATTAAATGTATTGAATTCAAGCACTGTTCCATCTGTGTCTGTCTCAGTGACTTGCTCCCTCGGGTTTATTGCTTGTTTTCCCGAGATTACACATTGCTGTTTTATCCCCACACAGCTTCTCCTTAGTCAGTCACTTGGCAGCCGGGTATTCTAGCTAGGTCTTCCCTTTCACATACTTCTCTGTCAAACTGTTCACTTACATTTTCCAAAGATCATGACTAGCCATGAACACGTCTGCTCTGCCGAGAATCTTCTGTCCAGGCTCTCTACCCTAGCTGCCATAATAGCCTGCACATTCCTTTTCCTGGGACACGTCACTCATGTGTTCCAGCAAATGCCAACTGCCCTTTAGATCTAAAACACTGTCTTTGTATTACAGACACTTTGCAAAAATTCATTCTTCTTGTAACACTTTTCTATCTGGCGAAAACCATCCATCCATCCATCCATCCATCCATCCATTCATTCATTCATTCTGCCTTATCTCATCAAGTGCTGTTTTTCCAATTATGAGATTAAAAATTTCTGACCTATTATTAATGAAAGCATTTCTTTGATTTATACAACATACATTTCCATAGTCTGTCAGGAGTATTTTAAAAAGAGTGCATATGGTTTTATTTTAAGGTTGATATTAACTTTTTTTCCTATGAGAATGAGTACAATAGGGCTGTATGTACTCTTAAAATGGGTGTTTAAGAGTCATCACTTGCATATTGTATTGTTTCTGGTCAAAGGTGTGAAAGAACACTGGAAACTGAACACATAGTATATACATTCCCTTCTAATAAAATCTACCATGGTAGAAAGTGAGTAACATTTCCAGCTTTAATCTATGGCAATGAGTTTTATCAGGAAGAATGTCAGTGAACATAAGCAGGTAAGATTCCTGGAGGCAAAAACGTACCCAGTTAAGATGATTTACCACATTCCAAAATGACTTGACAAGTACATTTAAATCTCTAAAATGATATCTGTTCTTATTTCTGTCATGGATTAGAAAATTATGGGAATTCAAGATATCATCATCACCATCCTCCTCCTCACCATGAAAGACATTTGTTAAGTATATTCCTTTGATGGATCTGCCTCTCAAACCTTTTAAATATATATATGATGCCATCAAAGGAGTTTCAATTTGCTGCATTGACAGTCAAACTTATATTGAATGCTCACATATGTTAGATAAACGAAGTTCCAGGTTCCACAGTATATTGCTGTTTTATTAAGTTTGAGATCTTTTTTTAATGAGAAAAACTAGTTGCTGATGGTTTCAATCAAGGAATTAGAAATTTTCCCTTGTAAAGTGCAGGAAGCAAATATTTTCATTCCCATGGGTTGAATGATCTCTGAAACAACTATTCAACAGTGCTTCAGGAACATAAATCAGCCATGAAAATGCATAAATGAACAAATATGGCCATGTGCCTATGAAGCCCCATTATGAAAGAGGCCCTGCATTATACTTGACCTGAACACCACAGCCCTCAGATTTAAATTATAGAAGATTACAACATATTTTTAAAAGATGTATTTATTTACAAGAAACTGAAATAAAATTAGTAGAGCTTTCATAATAAGGGGATGATGCCGTGAGCCACCCAATCAAACTGCATTTTCAAAAGCAATAGGAAAATTCTTAGAGGTAATACCAATATTAAAGCCTTGATTGCTATAATAGACTACTTACTAATTACTGGTTGGGTTTGAATGATGCAAAAGAAGAAAGGAAAGACTAGGTTGGGTCTCTGTAATGTGAGAAATCAGACTTTTATTCTCAATGTAAGGCCATCACTGTGCTAGACAGTCAATGGAATCTCTGAAAATTAAAAATATGGGTAATGAGTAATAAGTTAGTTTGTAAAATGCTTGTTGTATTAATCTGAGGTCTGAATTTGATCTCCAGAATGCTTGTAAAAAGCCACTCTTGTAATCTCAGTGCTGGTTATGCAGAGGTAGGCAGATCTGTAAGAGACACTGGCCGGATAGCCTAGCCTAATTGTCATGCCCTATGCTCTAGAGAGAGACCATGTGTCAAAAGAAGACACATGCTTCTTGAAGAAAGGCACATTAGGTTGACCTCTGACCTCCACATGCTTGAGCACACACACCCTCATACACATACATTGATGTGATTCATAACTATAAACAAACAGATTAAAGAGAAAGTAATAGAAAAGAGGGATTACACAAATGAAATAGATAAATAGAGAAAATTATACATAGAGGATTTAATTTATAGGTTTAACTCAAAGAAAACTAGATACAATTACAATTTTTGATTTCAAACTACATTTGATTAGATTCTTAATTTACAATAGGTATAACATCCAAAATTCCAAACTCATAATTAAATTAAAATTGCTATAGGGTAGATGTACCTTAAGACATCTGGAATAAGTAAAAATTCAGACTTATCAAACTTTCTCACACATAGATTTGTGAGGTATATATTAAAAAGTATATATACTTTTTATATCTTCTGGAGAATTATTGAAGGAATGTTCCTAGCAAAGTGTGCACACTAAAGAATTTTCACACATAAAATATAAAATTTGTGAATCTTTCTAGAGATAAATGAGAGATGAAGAGTATTACCAAGGAACAGGGCATTAGCACAACTGCTCAGAAAAAGCAACAACAAACAAAAACTACAAAAGTAAAAATTTAAATAAATATTGACAGAAATTTTGTGTGAGAATTAAGTAATTTATTTTTTCCAAGTTAAGATAAGGAATTAAAGAAATGCAAACTAGAACTGGGTAAATGAAAAACAGAGCAGTATGTTTAGTAGGTCATATTAGTTCCATCAGTGGAAGACAGGATGTATAAGAGAAAGGCAGTGACAGCTGGTGAAACAACCCCATTGTGATAGAGTAGAGGTTGTTTATAACTTCCAAATTGTAAAATGTAAATTTACTGACTCTGGAGTATGAACTAGTATGCAAGCCATAATACAAATACCATGCCACAATTTTTCAATCAAAGAATGAGAAAAATGGCTGGTAGAAAAAAAAGAGCAAATTTAAAATTCAACCTTTTCTCTACTGTCTAGATTCTTAGTTGAGCTAATCCTTGTGGATCTCTGGACATTTCCCTAGTGCCAGATTTCTCTTTAAATCTATAATGGCTCCCTCTATTAAGGTATCTCTTTTCTTGATGTCCTCTACTCCTTCTCCTATAGAGACTAATGACTACCTTAAAAGTCACTCTAGCGCCTTCATCCAGTAGCTGATGGAAGCAGAAGCAGGCACCCACACCTAAGCAAAGAGCCATAACCCTGGAATCCAGCTGTAGACAGCAAGGAGGGATGAGCAAAGGGATCAAGACCATCCTGGGGAAATCCACGAAACAGCTGACCTGACCAAGTGAGAGCACAGGAACCTCAATTGTAAAGCTGCGGAACCAGGAAGGCTACTGTACAAATGGACCTTGGGAGCCTATTCCCTATGGGGGGATACTCTTTCAGCCCAGATACACGGAGGAGGGCCTAGACCCTCCCCCAGATGATGTGACAGACTTTGATGATCCCTCATAGAAGGCCTCACCTTCCTTGGGAAGTGGGTAGGTGGTGGGATGGGTGGCTTAGGGCGTAATGGGAGGGGAGAGGGAACTGGGATTAATATATAAAATAAGATTGTTTCTAAATTAAATATATTTTTAAAAATAGAAATTCAACCTTCCTGCTCTCCCATGTCTTCTTCTACCCTTCTCTTATCCCCCTCTTTTTTTTCATGGGGAGGGGCAGGAGAAGGAACCAGGAAAAAGAGAGGGGGATAAGAGGAGGGTAGAAGAAGACATGAGGGAGCAGGAAGGTTGAGTTGGGTTAAGAATAGAGGAGACCAGGATGAGAGATACCATAATAGTTGGAGTCATTATAGCTTTGAGGAGAGAGCTGACACCAGTGAGATTTCCAGAGATCTACAAGGATAACACCAACTGGAAAACTAAGTAATAGCGGAGAGACTACATTAATAGCCCTTACCTAATGATAAGGACTTCCTTATATGACTTCCTAGAACCTTCATTCAGTGACTGATGAGAGCAGAGACAAATACTCACAGCTAAACACTGAACTGACCCACAGGAACCCAGTGACAGAGATGGAGGAATGATGAGCAAAGGGGTCAAGACTGTACTGATGAAACCCACGAAGACAGCTGACTGGACAAGGGGGAGTTCTTGAGCCCCAGACTGATGGCTAAGAGGCCAGCAGGGGACTGATCCAAACTCCATGAATGTAGTGTCAGTGAGGAGCCCTCAGAAATCTCTGGGGCCTTGGGTAGTAGATTACTGTTCACCATGGCATACAAATGAACTTTAGGAGCCCATTCCACATGGAGGGATTCTCTCTCAGTCTGGATACATGGGGAAGCACCTAGGTCCTGCCCTGGATGAAATGATAGACTCTGGAGATCCCCCCCAAGGAGGGCCTCACCCTCCCTGGGGAAAGATGTGGGTATTGGGCTGGGGGTGGGAGGCTGGTGGTGAGGCTGTGAGGGAGATGCAGGAGAGCTGGGAGTGGCATTTGAAGCATGCATGTTTCTAATTTAAATTAAAAAAGGAAAAAATAGAAATTCAACCTTAAAGAATAGAACAGAGAAGAACTAATCTAAAATTTATCACTTGCTATAATAAATATAAAGTCTATATTCTACAATTAAATGCTAAGTGATTAAAATACATAATTTTAAAAACCAATAACTATAACCAAAAGTTTTTTAGCATTCTATGTTTTTAAACCCAAAGTGGATTTTAGGGGAAGAGACATTGTTACCAGCAAAGACGTGAGTAAATAAGAGTCTGTTTCTAGGATTATGCAACAATAAAATTCTTATTCCATAAAAATATGGTATCAAAATATAAAATGAAAGAAAATGAACAAATACAAGGAAAATCTAAAACACAGTGGGATTTAAAATAAGTGTACAGTTTCTTTATAAAGGCACTTGGTAAGATCATGGGGGCTTTCATGTAGTTCAGAAACAGATAAAAAATCAGCCATACCAGACTTTTTAAAAACAAACTGACAGCTTTATAAACAAAATGAAGGCTGATAGAAACACGTATTTTTAAAAGGTTCTGTTATCATTCTAAACAAGTGAAACATACTTAACCAAAGCATGGCCAATTAACTCACTGCAACACTAGAGTTATTTGTCACTTATTAATTTGAAGGTAGTTGTACATGCTCCTGTTCTCAGTTGCACTTACACTGTTTCCAATTTTCTTCCATCATAATAATTTACTTCTTTAAGTTCCAAAAATGCCTCTGTCAATTATTGTCCTTCTGGTACTGAAATCCTCAGAACATCATGGAGGAGTATGGCATACCCCACTTTTAGTTGTCTTTCACTATTTCCCACTATTAACTTGGTCCTATATATTCTATCTTACTTTAACCACCTTTTGATTATTATTTTCATGACTGTGGGGTGGTCATGAAAATAATAACCAAAATAATGTTCATTCAATAAATTCCATAAATGCCAAGTGTTGGTGGCACACACCTTTAAATCCAGCACTCGGGAGTCAGAGGCAGGCAGGTCTCTCTGAGTTCAGGGTCAGCCTGATTTACAGAGCAAGTTCTGGGACAGGCTCCAAATCAATACGTAGAAACCCACTCTTGAAAACCAATAAAGAAACGAGCAAGCAAACAAACAAACAAATAAATGTTTTAGGTCAGACTTGGCTTTATCTTCAGTGTGATAGATCTCTCTCTCTCTCTCCCTTTTTATTACTCTACTTCTCTCTCTCATCTGTGTGTGGCTATGTGTCTATCTCTCCTGTCTTTGTCTCTGTCTCTCTCTCCATCTGTGTGTCTGTGTCTGTCTCTCATCTGCCTCTCTTTCTTACTCGTGTGTGTGTGTGTGTGTGTGTGTGTCTATGTGTCTGTGTGTGTTTAATGGGGATTTAACACAAGCCCAATGAGGTATATCCTCAACTCCATTTCCCTGTCTTTCTGTCTGTCTGTCTGTCTGTCTGTCTGTCTGTCTGTCTATCTATCTGTTTAATTGAAATTAGATCTTTTCACATAATATATGCTAATTAGTTTCCCCTCCTTGTACTTCCTCGATGTCCTCCCCACATCCCTTACCATTCAGAGCAACTCCCTTTCTGTCTCTCATTAGAAAACAAAGAGACTTCTAAGTTGTAATAATAAATTCAAATGAGATTAAACAAACATATCAGAATAGGGCAAAATTAACAAGCAGAAAAAAAAGAGCCCAAGAAAAAGCTCAAGTACCTGATAAAGACGCAGAAACCCACTCATTCACAAACTCAGGAATCCCATAAAATCACTAAACTGGAAGTCATAATGTATATGCGAAGATATAGGGTAAAAATAAAGAAAATATAAATTAACTTATTAAAAAATAAATTTTTTTGTTTGTTTTTTTTGAGACAGGGTTTCTCTGTGGCTTTGGAGGCTGTCCTGGAACTAGCTCTTGTAGACCAGGCTGGCCTCGAACTCACAGAGATCTGCCTGCCTCTGCCTCCTAAGTGCTGGGATTAAAGGCGTGCGCCACCATGCCCGGCAAAAAATAAATGTTTTTAAGGAAAAGCTGTGTCATAACGTTACGAGACAAAGAACCTCCAAAGATGTTATTGAGTCAGCTTTAATTTTCCATCTAGTGCTGGGCATGCTGTAAGATGGCAAGAGTTGTTTGTTTTCCCAGTGAAACTCCATTGGAGCAAGCTAAATTTCATTTGCAAGTGTTTATTAATTGGAGATTGCTTCTGGTTTAGAGGTCGGGTCATGTGTCCACTACTTCTCTTGACTTTAGAGCCCCTTCTGGTGCAGACCTATGCAGGACCTGTGCATACTGCCTCAATCTCTGTGAGTTCATTTGTGTATTGATTCTATTGATGCAGAGGGGCTTAATTTTGGGGGGTCCTCCATATTCTCTGGCTCTCCCACTCTTTCTGCTTTCTCATCTGTAGGGTTCCCTGAAACCCAAGAGGAGGGAGTTGATAGAGACATCCCAATTAAGGTTTAGTGTTCCAAGGTCTCTCACTCTTTGCACAATGTCTGGTTGTGGATCTCTGTATTTGTTCCCCTTTGCTGCAGGAGGAAGCTTCTCTGATGATGGTTGAGCCAGGCACTCATCTATAGTAGAGCAGAATGTCAATAGGAGTCAGGTTATTGATACATGTTTTATTTTTAGAGCTGCAGTATTTGGTTATACTCTAAGTCTGTGCTATAAAGTCTCATGGTCTAGATAACCCAGGCAGCATCCAGAGTGGATTCCTTCTCACAGAGTAGGCCTTAAGTCAAATCAGATATTGGTTGGTTACTCCCACAAGCATCAGGTCACCAACTAGTAGTAGCGTATCTTACAGGCAGGACACCATTGTAAATCAAAGAGATGGTGGTTAGTTTGGTGCTTACATTTCCTGTGCCAATGTGTTCAAGACTGTTTCCCACTTTCTTTCTATAATGCTCATCATATGTAGTTTTATGTTGAGGTCTTTGTTCCATTTGGAATTGAGTTTTGTGAAGGGTGATAAGTACTGAATTTTATATGCAGCTATTCTGTTTGACCAGCACTGTTTGCTGAAGATACTTTCTTTTTCCAGTGCTTATTTATGTCATTAGCACAATTTAAGTTACATAGGTGTGTGGACTTATTTCTGGGTCTTCAATTCAATTACACTGATCAATGTGTTTATTTTTGTGTAATATGCTGTTTGTATTACCATTGCTTTGCAGTACAATTTAAAATCAGTTATGTGAGCCCTCCAGAAGTACAGGATTATTTTAGCTGCCTTGAGTTTTTTGTTGTTCCATATGAAGCTGAGGATTATCACTGTATGAAGAATTGTGCTGGAATTTTGATGGTGATTTCACTAAATCTGTAAATTGCTTTTGGTAGGATGGCCAATTTATTGTTAATCCTACTGATCCATGGGCATAGGAGATCTTTACCTCTTCATTTTATTTCCTCAAAAACTCAAGGTTTTATCATGCAACTCTTTCATGTTCTTGGTAGGAGTTACCCCTGATATTTTACATTGCTTGTAACTATTGTGAAAGGTATAATTTTCCTGATTTCTTTTTCAACCCATTTTATCATTTCTATAAAGGAAGGATACTGATTTTGTCAGTTAATTCTGTCTGTATCTAGCTACTTTGCTGAAAGTGTTTTTTGGTTGGAGGAGTTCCCCAGTGGAACTTTTAGGTCACTTATGTGTACTGTCATATACTTTGACTTCTTTATTTCCAATTTGTATCCTTGTGATTTCCTTCAGTTGTCTTATTGCTCTAGCTGAGTTTCAGGAGCCTGCTGAATCTAGTTCTGCTGTTGTCCTCCCAGAGTTCTTATGGATTATAGAATTGCTCATGAGGGTGCTGCTTGAGGCATGTTCTTTATTCTTCTGTCCCTCTAAGTCTCTTGTCCTAATTGTCTATAATTTTTTAGTTCTAATTCTTTAGTTCCAATTCTGCAGTTCTAAATCTTTTCTTAATTCTCTCTTTTAATTCTTTGTTTCAATTCTCCCATCTTTTCTATTCCTCTAGCCTCAATACATCTTTTTTTTTACAGGAAGCTGAAGCAATAATAAAAAAGATTACAAGACTAACATCAAACTAAATGGAGAGAAACTCAAAGCAATTCCTCTAAAATCAGGAATAAGACAAGGCTGTCCACTCTCTCCATATCTCTTCAATATTGTACTTGAAGTTCTAGCTACAGCAATAAGACAACAAAAGGAGATAAAGCAGATACAAATAGGAAAAGAAGTCAAACTTTCACTATTTGCAGATGATATGATAGTTTAAAATGTGACCCAAAAAACTCTGCAAGGATACTCCTAGAGCTGATAAACACCTTCAGCAATGTGGCAGGATACAAGGTAAACTCAAAAAAATCAGTGGCCCTATTATATACAGATGATGAAGTGACTGAGAAAGAAATCAGAGAAACATCACCGTTTACAATAGCCAAAAACAGCATCAAATATCTGGGGATAATGTTAACCAAGGAAGTGAAAGACCTGTATATCAAGAACTTTGTGTGCTTAAAGAAAGAAATCAAAGAAGATACCAGAAAATGGAAAGATCTCCCATGCTCTTGGATTGGTAGGATCAACATAATAAAAATGGCAATCTTGCCAAAAGCAGTCTACAGATTCAATGCAATCCCTATCAAAATTCCATCACAATTGTTCAAGGACCTGGGAAGAACATTAATCAACTTTATATGGAAAAAACAAAAGGCCCAGGATAGCCAAAACAACCCTATACAATAAAGGAACTTCAGGAGGCATCACCATACCTGACTTCAAGCTCTATTATAGAGCTATAGTCCTGAAAACAGCTTGGTATTGGCACAAAAATAGGCAGGTAGACCAATGGAACCGAATCGAAAGCCCTAATTTTAACCCACACACCTATGAACACTTGATTTTTGACAAAGAAGCTAAAACTCTACAATGGAAAAAAGAAAACATCTTCAACAAATGGTGCTGGCATAACTGGGTACTGGTATGCAGAAGACTGCAGATAGATCCATGTTTATCGCCTTGTACAAAACTTAAGTCCAAATGGATCAAAGATCTCAACATAAATCCAGCCACACTGAAACTTTTAGGAGAGAAAGTGGGAGATGCTCTTCAACGAGTTGGTACAGGAGACCACTTCCTAAACATAACACCAGTGGTACAGGCACTGAGATCGACAATTAACAAATGGGACCTTCTGAAACTAAAAATCTTCTGTAAGGCAAAGGACACAGTCAAAAAGACAAAAAGGCAGGCCACAGAATGGGAAAAGATATTCACTAACCCCACATCTGACAGAGGGCTAATCTCCAAAATTTACAAAGAACTCAAGACACAAGTCTCCAAAACACCAAAGGATCCAATTAAAAGGTGGGGTACAGAACTAAATAGAGAATTCTCAATAGAGGAGGCTAAAATGGCCAAGAGACACTTAAGAAAGTGCTCAACATCCTTAGCCATCAGGGAAATGCAAATCAAAACAACTCTGAGATACCATCTTACTCCTGTCAGAATGGCTAAAATCAAAAACACGAAGACAATTTATGCTGGAGAGGATGTGGAGAGAGGGGAACACTCCTCCACTGCTGGTGGAAGTGCCGACTCATATAGCCTCTTTGGAAATCAGTATGGAGATTCCTCAGGAAAATGGGAATTAATCTACCACTAGACCCAGCAATTACACTCTTAGGCATATATCCAAATGAGGCAAATTCATACAACAAGGGCATCTGCTCCACTATGTTCATAGCAGCATTATTTGTAATAGCCAGAACCTGGAAGCAACCTAGATGCCCCTCAACTGAAGAGTGGATAGAGAAAATGTGGTACATTTACACAATGGAGTATTACTCAGCAGAAAAAAAATGGAATCTTAAAATTCGCAGGTAAATGGATAGCACTGGAAGAAACCATCCTGAGTGAGGTAACCCAGTCGCAAAAAGACAAACATGGTATGTACTTACTCATATATGGATTTTAGATATGGATCAGGATAGTGCCAGTCTGCACTTCCACTGATAGAGAGTCTGGGAAACAGGAAAGAACCTAAAAGATATGCATATATGCATAGTACCCAAGAGAAGAGGATTGAGACAAGATCCTTTGGATGGGGAACACGGCAAGGGGTGGGGGGGAGTGGGAGCTGGGAAGAAGAGAGGGGGTGAAGAGGAAGAGAGTTGGCCATGGGGGATCAGGAAGTTGAGTGGGTGGGGGTAGAATAGGGGGAAGAGGGAATCATAGGATAGAAGACAGATCAGGCACCAGAGTGACCTCGAGTGATCTAAAGGGATAACACCAATTGGCAAGCTAAGCAATAGTGGAGAGACCACCTCGAATGCCCATTCCTGATAATGAACTTGATGTCTATAACCATCTGGGAGCCTTCATCCAGTGACAGAGAGGAGTGATGAGCAAATTGGTAAAGATTGGGCTGGCAAAACCAGCAGAGACAGCTGATCTGAACAGGGGAGAGCTCTTGGACCCCAGACCGACAGTGGGGAGGCCAGCATGGGACTGATCTGGACCCCCCAAATGTGAGTGTCAGCAAGAAGGCCTGGGCAACCTATGGGGCCCTGAGCTGTGGATCAGTGTCTATCCCTGATATACAAACAGTCATCGTGTGCCTATAGCACAAAGAGGGATGCTCTCTCAGCCTGTACTCTTAGGGGAGTGCCTGGATCCTACCCAGAGTGAAGTGACAGACTCTAGATATCCCCTATGTGGAAGGATTTGGCAATAGGGTGGGAGGGTGGGGGGGGGAAGGGGAGTGCGGGAGGAGGGGAGGGAGAGGGAACTGGGACTGACATGTAAAACAAGCTATTTAAAATTAAAATAAAAAATGATAAAAAAGAGTTACAATTCATTGGTCAGTAGCGCACATTCCTTTGGGTGAGTGATAAGGGCAGAGTCCTTTACCATGGCAACACAAAGTGTCAATGTTTCTGTAGCAAAACTGTGACCAGAGGGTGGGGACACAGTGCCCAGTGAGACAAGCTTCAAGACAAGGTCTTTATCAGCCAGACTAGGCAGGCTAAGAACTGCATGATTTTTGGACTGTTTTGTGTAAATAATCTTGGTTAGATACCTGCAACTCTAACCTTGTGCATAACTGTGAAGTCTTTTAACTTCAGACACATTTACAAAATCTTTAGTCTAGTTTGAACTTGCTCTGGGGTTTAAAAAAATGAGCTAATTGTATGCACATTGTGTTAAACTGTGGAGAAATAGTGATTTTCTTGTGTTAGTCTGAGTAAAAGGAACAAAGCATGCTTTAAGTGTCTTATACCCTCATGGAACAATAGATGTAGTTATGAAGCATGTCCTAGTATATTTTCTACATATCAAAATTGTAAAGCTTAATTATAAGTCATCTTCCTGATCATCCACAGGTATGTGTGCCCAGAAGATGGAATATTTTTATGAGATAAACACACAAGGAAATATTCAACACTTTCTTAGGAAAGAAATGAAGTGACTCATGACAGAAATTATAGACCAAAGACAAATAGTTTTCTATAGCCAACAACCCCATAGCCTTGTCAAGTGAGGCTTCCCCAACAGAGACTCACTCATCTGGTAGGTCCACCTGTTGAACACTATTTGCAACCTACTGTATGCTCCCATGGCCTCCAACAGCTGAGATTTTAAGTACTATAGGTATGGAGAGAGGAGATAACCTTGTATTGTTCCTGATTCTTATTGGAATTGCTTTGAGTTTCTCTCCATTTAATCTGTTGTTGGTCATAGGTTTGTTGAAAACAGCTTTTATTATGTTGAGGTATGTTCCTTTTATCCCTAATCTCTCTGGGACTTTTATAATGAAGTGGTATTGGATTTTGTCACAGGCCTTTTTCTGAATCTAAGAAGATGATCATATATTTTTTCTTTCAGTTTACTTTTATGGTGAATTACTTTTATTGATTTATGCATGTTGAATCATCCTTGCATTTCTGGGATGAAGTCTACTTGATCATGCTGGATGAACTTCTTGGTGTATTCTTGCATTCAGTTTGCAGAGATTTTATTCAAAAGTTTTGCTTCTATGTCCATAAGGGAAATTGGTCTGTTATTCTCTTTCTTTGTAGGGTCGTTATGCGGTTTGGGTATCAGGGAAACTGTGACCTTATAAAACAAATTAGGCAGCATTTCTTCTGTTTCTATTTTGTGGAATAATATGAGGAGTATTTATTAGAATTAAGTATTCTTTGAAACTCGAGTGGAATTCTCTGTTAAAATCACCTGTCCCTATTATTTTTTTTTTGATTGGGAGACTTCTAGTGATTGTGTCTGTTTCAATAGGGGTTGCAGGTCTACTTAAATTGCCCATCTTGCTTTAACTTAATAAGTTGTATGTATTGAGAAAATTTCCATTGCTTTTAGATTTTTGCAATTGAGTCCAGAATTTTAAATATGTTCTTATGCTTCTCTGAATTTCCTTTGTTTTTGTATTCATGTCTCCCTTTTCATTTGTAATTTTCAAAATTTTGATTATTCTCTCAGTCTTTTTGTTAATTTTATACAGTTTTTTGTCAATCTCATTGATTTTCTCAAACAACTAACTTTTCCTTTTATTGATTCTTTTCATTTGTTTCTATTTTATTGATTTCATCCCCGAGTTTGATTATTGCTTGCAATCTATTCCTTTAGGTGTGATTTCTTTCCTTCCTTTTTCATGTTTTACTTTTCTGTCATTGAATCCTAGAACTTTTAGTTATACTGTTAAGTTATGAGTATGAGAGTTTCACAATTATTTTTATATAGGCACTTACTGCTATTAATTTGACTCTTAGAACTACCTTCATTGTGTTCCGTAAGTTTGGACACATTGGGCTTCATTTTTCATTTAATTCTAGAAAGTCTTTAATCTCTTTCTTAATTTCTATCTTGACCATTTTTTCATTCAGCAGACAGTTGTCATTTCCCATGACTTTGTACTCTTCTAGTCATTTCGATTGTTTTTGATATCCAGCTTTAATTGGTGGTGGTGAGATATGATGAAGGGTGTTATTCCAATTTTCTTCTACCTGTTGAGACCTGTTTCTGCACACACATGAGGTGAATTACAGAGAGATTTATTTGAGGTGCTGAGAAGAATGTATATTGTTTTGTGTTTGGATGAAATATTTTGCAAATATCTGTTAGGTCCATTTGTTTTATAACTTCAGTTGCCTCCAGAATCTCTCTCTTTAATTTTTAGTAGATGACATGTTTGTTTTGAAAAGTTGAGAGTTGGGTATTGAAGTTTCTCAGTATTGATGTTATTTGGGTCAGTGTGTGATTTAAGCTATAGTACTATATCTCTTATGAATTTGGGTTTCCTTGTGTCTGAGGACGATATTAAGAATTTGTGGACTTTTTCTTTAATGAGTATGCAGTGTTCTTCCCTGTCTCCTCAGACTAGTTTTTTGTTTGTTTGTTTGTTTGCTTGAGGTCTATTTTGTAATACATTAAAATGTCTATACCAGCTTGCTTCTCAGTTCCATTTGCCTGGAATACCTTTTTCCATCCATTTATCGTGAGGTGAAATGTACCCTTGATGTTAAGTTGTTTCTTGGATGCAGATAAAGGATGTTTTCCCATTCATTCTGTTGCTCTTTGTTCATTTATTATGGAATTGAAACCTGATGTTGAGAGGTATCAGTGAGCAGTGTTTACTGATTCTTGTTTTGTTGCTGTTGTTGCTGCTGTTGTGGTGGTGGTATGTGTGTGTGTTTCCCTTCTTTTGATTTGTTGGTCTGTCGTTACCCATTTGCTTTGTGTAGTTAACCTCTTTAGGTTGGGTTTCTCCTTCTAGCACCTTTTGTAGGGCTGGATTTGTAGGTAGACTATGTGTAAATTTAATTCTTATCAGGGAATGTCTCGTTTTCTCGATCTATTGTGGATGAAAGCTTTGTAGGATATAATATTCTGGGCTGGAATCTGTGTTGTTTTAGAGTTTGTAGAACATCTGTTCAGGCCCTTCTGGCTTTTAGAGCCTTCATTTCTAATTCTCAGAGTTGTCTTTTTCCTTAGTCATTGTGATATGATTATATTCTTATATTTCTTTTTAAAATATCTCTTTAATTTGCCAAAAATAAGTATCCAATATTTTATTTTCTATTTAATATACTCTTCTTTTGAAGGGAGAAGCTCCTGTGAATCTTAGTACATGTGTAATGAAATGAATCATGTTCATGCATCCAGAGCTATTGGAGTGATAACCTGTCTTAACTACACAGTAGCTCTCCCCTACCCCACTTCTAGTATATTTTTCCTTCTGATATTTTCTACAAATATGGTTTTCCATATACTTAATATAAAAAAATAATCACTATACCCTTACTAAAAATATTTATTTAGTTCCTTTGTTTTTACAGAGATCTTTTAAAAGAAAATCCACCTCATATACTGTGATAATATATTGTTTATGATATAATGAAGCTTGACTGGAGATCAGAATGCAAAGCTAGCCACAACCATAGAGGTCAGGCAGTGGCGGCACACACTTTAATCCCAGGACTCAGGAGACAGAGGTAGATAGATCTCTGTAATTCCAAGACCACCCTGGGCTATGCGAGAATGAATTAGTCTAAAAGAGAAACAGAGCTCATGTCTTTAATCCCAGCACTAGAGAGGTGTATATGACAGGAACAACTGAGGCTTTGGTGGGAAGCATTGCAGTCTGAGTGAGTCTAAGGAGCAATGCAGTCTGGAGATGCAATCTGAGGTTCAGTGGATGGCCCCTTCAGTCTCAGCAGAGGTGAGAACTCTCAGGTGGCTGGTTGCTTTGCTTTTCTGATCTTCAGCTTGAATCCCAATATCTGTCTCTGGGTGTTTTTATTATTTGTGCTACAATAAAACATATGAAGATTTCAAAAGCCTGCCCCCCTCAATTTATCTAGCTTCTTTTCATAATTCTATATCATGTATGTTATACTTGAATAACAATGGACAAATTTACTCTGGTCCCAAAATACTTCATTTTCCTTTGCGTAGCCATAATTTTGCTATTCCTTTTTCTGCACATATACTTTTTTTAAAACGAAAATCTCTTCCTGGTGAACTGCTGGATCACCCTTTAAGGACTGGTTAAATATCATTTCCTTAGTGAAGTTTGTAATGGTGCTTTTCAGGACAGTTAGTATTTTGGTCCTTAATAAGCCAAATCAGCTTACTGCTGTCTCTGTTATAGACTTCATATATAGCATTAAGACACTTTGCTAACTGTTTCCTTCCCATGTACTTTGTACACCAGGCAATCAAAGCAGAGTGCTAGAATATAGCAGGTACAGGGTAATATATTCTGCTAAATAAAAGACCTTAATATCAGCTGATTCTCCAAGTGTATTGTTGATGCCTCTAGTTGCTTTCTTCTTAAGTGGATGTGTCTGTAAGAAAATGGCAAGTATTTAATGTTTTTCTTCAACATAGAACAAAATATAGCAACTCAACCCCTTTTTATCCTTCTGAATTTTTGTACTATCATGGTCTTATCTTTTATAGATAGTCTACATCTTCTTTTGAATTGTGTTCAATCGGCCATCAACAATTCAGCTTTTACTGAAAAAGCTACCACCCCATTAATGCTTGAGGTACATTACTGTCTTCCATTCTTATTCATATGCATCTTTCAACATACCCTGTGATGATTGTTACCAAAGTTTTCAAACACATTGCTTATCTCATCTCTCTCTCACAGCCTCTATTAAATGTCACATCACTAGATTATAGGTTAAATATCTTCAATACATCATATTTTATGAAATATCAGGTTTGGAAAATTTATAAATACATACACATAATGATACCCGTTTCTTGGGAATGGACCCAAGTTCAACTACAGGTTTCATTTGTGTTATATACCCTCTGTATGCAGATAAATATCCTAAGAAAATTTCATGGAATCACTTAAATAAACTGTGCATAAATGATGTTTTATGATACATACTTTTCCATATCATAGCATTATGTGGGAACTCAAATTTTTTTGGAGCATTTTGATCTTAGGAAGCTCCAAATGCTATGTATCTAAGTGGTAGCAAGGACCATTATGCCCATTATAAAACCATCAAACAGCAAACAATAGGATTCTCATTTTACTAAAGTCTATGCTTACTACACAATTCTTCTATATTCTAGGAAGGGTTGGTATTTTTGGTGTGCATTTTCACCATGCCCACACTTTGCTCCTCCATTGTGTGTGCCCATGTGTTCTTCAGTCACTGATGAAATTGTCATCACCACATAGCACATATCCTAAAACAGCTATCCTGAAAAATCTTTCCAATAAAGTAAAGAAAGCACCTTTTAAAACTTGCTTCTTAAAATATGTCTGCTCTGAGAATGAGTGGACAGGAGTGAGGAGGTGTACTTTGCAATGGACAGAGAAGAAGAGAAAGATTAAACCCTGTTTTCTGTGTTGTTGAGCTACAGCATCCACTTCTACTTCAGTCACAGCAATGCCAAGATACTGTAGGTATTGTTTTCATAGTTAGAGGTTGGCATCAGTTTTCAACAGAAAAATGATGATTTCTTTTTAATAAAAATATCTGTTGCAAATTTTAATATTGAAAGATATATGAAGTTGGAAAAAGATGTGTCCCTTTACACTTTCTGGAACTCAGTATTTCTTTGTTTATTTATTTGTTGTTTCATGGAATTCCTATGAGGATATGGTGTGAGAAGATATGGAAAGGACCTGGTTCAAGGCAAGAAAATTCATCTTCTTGGTACAAGACTAAGCTTATATGAGGCAAATGGGGTAAGTGTGCAAAGCTTCAGGGTAACTTCAAACTTAGAATCCTTCACCGACCCAGAAGTCCTATCTATTGGCCAACCTAAGACTTTAAACTTTACTTCTAAACAATATTACTAGTTTCATTCACCAAGCATATGTACTCCTTCAACTAAATATAAGGAAAACTGAAATGAAATAAATTTTGTGAATGAGTATTTCTTGAGTATTCCTGGAAGAATGTATATTATCTTTATTCTGTCCTTTGAATTCTAGAGACTCTCTTCAACCTCACACACTCTCTAGATTGTATAAGTGTCTCTATGTTCATGTTCACTCACACTTAACTCATCTCTCTACTTGAGACTGGTTTTCACTAAGATAGTATTCTAGTCTATTCAAACGTACATAGCTGCACCAGTCAACTTGCTGTCATTGCATCAAAATACCCAAGGCAGCGGTCTTAGTCAGAAAAGAGGTTTATTCAGTACAGTCTTAGAAACTCAAGAGGATGATGTCGGCATGGGGCTCAAGTCTGTGGAGCTCTCATAGCGAATGGTAGACGGCAGTGGCAGAAGTCCATGGTAAAGTG
>NW_024429200.1:24141305-24143805 GCF_017639785.1 Mesocricetus auratus
AATTCTTTCCTGTCTTTTACCACACCTCCTGAGCAAGAAATAAACTTTCTTGAAAGTGGTGGGGTGGTGGGGGGAGAAAAAGGAAAAGGAAGGCGTTTGCAGGCACCAATGCTGCATGCAAAAGCTTGCCCTCACCCCCACCCTCAAATTCTTTTGCCCTGCTAAGACAAACTGCAATGGACAAGGAATAGTTAAGATAGACCAATGAACTAATTTTCAACTAAGTCCTTTGTGCCATTGTTTTAAAGCCTTCTTTAAATTTGTACAAGTATACATTTTTAATTGCTTGTACTTTTTATTGCCTAAATTAGGTTTTGTTTGTTGTTTTTTAAATTTTCCTTTTCATGCAGCTCTAAAATTTCCTTATAAAATAAAAAGGAAGTATGGGGGAGGATTCCAAAACAAAAGGAAAAACAAAACAAAAGAACTCTTACAAGTTGGGTGAGTTCTGTCAGTGTTGTGTGAGTATTTAAATCCTGGCCACTACTGGACTAACTTTAATCCTATATTGGTTTTACATAGTGCTACTATTCATTGTCTTGTAGAACTGAATAAAATATCCCTTTTCTGTAATATAGGGAAAATATATTTTGACAAGTATGATTCCTCAGCTCTCAGTTCTCCCGTTTCAGTTCTAAACCTGCAGGACTCGCAGTAGACATGGTTTAGGTAGAGGTGGATTGTTTCCCACTGATAGTTTAGATTTTTAATGACACTCTTCTCACAATGCTGACATTTTCCACATTTCTCCGAAATACACTGAAAAACATCTTGTGGATGCTGTGTGTGCAGAGCAAATGATTAAATATTTGCAATCATAGAGGGGAATATATTGCTGAGGTCACCAGAGCCTAAAGGGCACGTTTGTGTGTATTTCTTTCAGCTCTCACTTTTTACAGATATATCAGGCTGAGAAGAGTTCAAGTCAACATTCGACATTCACTGGGTATGGATGTATGTCAGTGTGGACCCACTCCAAAAGCTAGCAAAAACTAAATTTGCTTATTTTCCAAAGGTTAGCAGCCTACACTGAAGCTGGGCTGGCTAACTGGGGTCCACGTGCTACATGCTACTGGTGTATGTATGCCTGTGTTCTTTGCTGTATATTTATTTCAGTCATGGTTAAACACATGGGAAAGTTAGACCTGTCACAGAGCAGAAAGAATAGACAGAAAATAAGTAAAGTGAGTCTTACTTTCTCAATATTGCTTCCCTTCAATAAAGCTACAGATTATTCAGAATGGGTCATCCATGGCAATGCCTTCCCCTCCCACTGGCAGAATTGGGCTTTGTTCTTTTTATGAAACTGGGTCCTGAAATTTCAGGTAATTGCCTCCTCTCTCTCTCTTTCTTAGTCCCCCCCCCCTTTTTTTTGCTATAGACAGAGAAAGCACCTTTTTTTTTTTTGAAACTGTCAGAAATGAAACCCAAATCCAAATAATTGCATTGTTTCGGGACGAAGGAGAGTAGACAGAACCAAAGTGTAGAGCGTATTAAGGCAGGTCATTAGGGAAAAGCAAGAGCATATAAAAGCCTGACTTGTCTGTGGCAAGCTTCTGCCCCTAACTTATTAGCACAGCGTCCATTGTGAGCTGCCGCAGTACCGTGCAGTCAGAAGATGGCTCCAGCGCGTTAATTTTGCTCCTGTGTCTCGCATGAGATTCCAGGAGCAACATGCACTTCGGTGCTGTTTTTCCTTTCTGATTTTGCTGTCGCCTCATTTGGTTCAAAACATCAAACTGAAGCATGCACGGAGTTTTAAAGGGTCCGTTACTATAGATGGTAAGATTTTCAAAGAATTTACCTGTTCGTTTTTCTGAACAGGCATTCTCGAATCTCTTGCATGTTTTTGTGCAAACGAAAGGGCCACAGTTGTAGCTGTACGTCATTACTGAAAATTCTACCTATGGAAGACAATTCGTCCCAATCACATTGTGCTCCAGGAAACTCAGTATTCTCGGGACATAACTCTCGCCTTAGAAATAGTACGTTCTTGAGGAGCTAGGGTTTGTAGAAATCTGGGTGAAACAATGACATAATGCTAACAGACAGGGTTACCAAGTCCGCAGTCCTGTAAACCTTTCAGAATCCACGGTCTTTTGGAGATGTCTGAGTTCCCCAATACCCGACATGCTCTAAGTGCACTTTCTTAACAAATATTGATTGATTAAAACACGAAAATCGGTTTTTGAAACAATTAAGAAGTCAAAACTTGAAATAGTTTATTGAAACAACTATGTTTAAAATTCATTGCCTTATTAGAAACTTTAGAGGTCATACCTCTGCTAGCTAAGTACATAAAAAATTACAGGAAATCACTGTGATTATCAGTGAAAGTAATAAGACTTTATTAGGTTAAACATCTAAATGTGTTTTTGTGATATCAGTTGAACTTTTTTTGTCCAAATTGCATGATTTCTCAAGATACTTTTTAAAAGACACACTTGTTTTGTCTCAAAGAAATTATTTTAATTAGAACGTTTTCTATCTCTGCCACTAC
>NW_024429200.1:24748805-25091305 GCF_017639785.1 Mesocricetus auratus
TTGCCAAGAAGAAAACAAGCTTCATACAGAGTGTCTGTGGTACCTATTATTCTCTTAGGTGGTGCTGCTGGGAGCAGTCATATCTCACATCAATAATATTCTAAGTTGTAAAAATACTTATATGTTATATTCTGTAGGTCTCTGAAGTGTTTGAATATTATCTATCTATATGGAGTGCATCTTTGTGCATCTAGAAAACCTAACTAACATAACCATAAGAATGACAAATATGGGTGACTATTAACATCTACAGCTTAATTACTAACACTTCCCATTATTAACAATCTGTAAATAGATGTACAGTATAAGAACAATGACTTCGAAAGTTAACCATATACAAAGATATCTTAATCAGAGGTACAATCTAGGGATCACCTGTATCTCTATGGAATCCTGAAAAAAAAAAGAAACCTAGATCAATGGTTAAGTCTCATGAGCATTAGCTGCAAGATTCATAGGCAATCTCTGAGTAATGGATAAGACCTATCTGAAGTTCTAGCTAAAGTGGTATAAATAGGTGGACCATTTCAGCTAGCTACATTAGAATAGTCCTGAGCATTTTTTTAGTCCAAAGCTTATTCTTGAGTGGTGTTTATCAGCTCAATGGCATTATTATGGATCAGGTAGAGCTGTTGCTGTGGGGCCCCATCATCTTTTTGGAGACTTCAAAGATCACTGTTAGGAAAATTTATTACTCACTGTGAAAAACTTAAATATTATTAATGCCAAAACAGAAAGTTTAAATTTTTAGATACATATGCAAAGACAGGCTCTAAAGAGTCAAAAATAAGTACGACAGGAAAGAGATTTGTGACAACAATGATTATAGTTTACATTAATTATGATGAAGGATAAATTAGATATAAAACTTTAGACTCACAAAGACAGGATAAATGATAGATTATTTTCTTTAATTTTGCCAAATATATATAGACTAAATATTGTAACTATAATTCTTGCTTGATAACTGTTTTGTTATATGTGATTTTACTATGTTAATGTTAAAATCTTCCTTTTTGATTAGACAGCGAGAAATAATATGGAATGTCTTTCTGTATGTTGTGAACATGTTCTATTACATTTGGTTAATAAAGAAGATGATTTGGCCAATAGCCAGGCAGAATAGAGCCAGGCAGGAAATTCTAACAGAGATACACGGAGAAGAAGGGTGGAGTCAGAGAGATGCCAGCACCTACTCAATCAGGAAAGTAAGATGTGAGGTAACAAGCCATTAGAAATGGGCTAATTACTTATAAAAGCTAGTTAATAATAAGCCTGAGTTAATACACCAAACAGTTAGTAATTCATATTAAGCCTCTGAGTGGTTATTCAGGAACTGGCAGACAGGAGAGAAACATCAGGTTACACAATGACAGTTTCCTGCAAAACATAGGAAAGTGGCATCCTTATAAAAGAATATTTTAAAATTCTCTGACCTTGATCCCATTTATATTTACAAATTTAAGTTTTTTGACACAATAGAAGAGAGTTTGCAAGTGAGACTAGTAGGTGCAAACAGCATGCAGTATATTCATTGAAATAAAGACCTATGAATAAAATGCAGATTATTTATGAAGACACACATTGAGTGTTTAATGTTCAAATTTATATACCAGTATTCTGTTGTTATAGTTGTCCTGTGCTTACGATGATACATCTTTAACACAGAGGTGCTAAGCATTCTGTAGCTGCTCCCCAGAAAATAATAAATTCCTTAATATTAAGAATAGTTATTGGTCTCATCAGTGGCAGTGCATTTTAATCGTAGTAGTCAGGAAGCAGAGGGAGGTGTATCTCTGTGAATTCAAGACTAGCCTGGTCTATAAAACGAGTTCCAGGATAACCAGAGCTACAAATAGAAAGCCTGTTTCAAAACAAAAAGCAAGCAAACAAACAGCAATAACAAAACAACAAACAACCCCCAGAGTAGAGTAGCCACCATTGGCTAAGGATAGACACAACGAAGTGAAGTTGTTTGTAATTACTTTACTTTACTGATTCTTTAGTGTTGGCCTCTGTGTCTGGCCAGAACAGCTTGTGTTGTCATGGGAATAGCAGCAGGAAAGGCCTAATTTCTTTGTGATGCTCTCTGAGTAATTCTCAGGTGGTTCCCACTGGGCAGCTTTTGAATTATTTTTCTAAAATTATATTGCCAATTGTCATCAAATCATCAAAGTTAGACTTTTACATTCTGAAAGCTTGTAACAGCAACATGCAATCTTCTGACTAAATGTAAATAATCTTATAACTCTGTTTGTTCCAATGTAGTCAAGGAGAAGGAAAAAACATCCTGTTGGCCACAGCTGGCATTGACAATGAGTAAATGAGGAAGACCAAAGATGAAAACCTTTCACTTCCCCACACAGTCTGACTAGAGCATAAAAGAGGTTAATTTGCCAAACAGCATGACACTGACCCTGGAGTTGCTTCAGTACATTAATCTTGTGCCCAAGTAGCAGGCTGGGAAAACTTGGCCTCCTGCACCTTAGAAGAACAATACGTAAACAAACATGGAGTAAAATTCTGAAATTACATCCAATGTTCTATGGGGCAGTTAACAATAGATCTGATGGAACCAGACAGACTGGGTTCAATGGCCAGAGCCCTTGTGCAAACTAAATCTGTGGTCTTGGGTGGTTTCTCCAACTTTGAGAACATCACCATTTGCAGAATGGTCTGAGGAATTTAAAATTAGGAATGTTGAATGAGTTAGGTATACAATGATCTTTCAGACATGTCTGGCCTCCAATAAGGACTGTACTTTTGAATTTGTTTTCCTTACTCATATGTCTATCCTTTTTTCTTAAATAGAGTCTCCTAGCTTAACTTAAGGTGACTTGGAAATTATAGTTCTCCTGCCTCAGCTTCTGGAATGCCAGGATTTCTCTGTGGACCACCTGCAAGCATTTTCCTTACAGTAGGACTGCTCACATTTGTCTTTTAACTTAGATTACTGTTTCAGACTCTTAAGCTACAACCCATATGTTACATCAGTGAATCCTCAACATTGAAGGATAATTGAAACAAAACAGCAGATACCAGGGCTTCTCTGAATGTAGCTGTCCCTTTTTTCTTCTGAGAAATGTCAGAAATAACAGGGGCAGTCACTTATTGTATTCTCATTCCCTGGAAGTTCAGATCTTAGTCTCACATAGCTAGGCTGCTGAATCCAAATTCCCCTATAACCAATCAAATTGTGTGGGCAAGCATGAAATCTTGGTTCAGAGGCTGGTGCACGATCTATGGGACTTTCAGAGCACCTTTCCTAGGCTTAACTTATTCTGGCTACTTGTTTCCTTAGTCCCATCACCCTGCTGCGTTCTTTCCTCGCTATCTATCCTTGACTCTGAACTCTGGCTTCAAAGTTGAAGAGCAAATCTAGAAAACTCACATTTTCTTTGTAATGTATTTAACAATTTCCCTAAGATTACAATCCTGATGTGGATTCAATCATAGTTTGTAGGAGGAGGTTTTTTTCATCGGGACTTATTAGTAATTATAAATGCTCAGCTGATAGCTTAGGCTGATCTCCAGCCAGCTCTTAAAACTTAAATTAACCCATTTCTATTAATCTGTGTGCTGCCCTGAGAATCATTTACCTCATTTATGAACCTCCCATGTTGCTTCTTCCTCGTTCAGCTTTCAACTCCTCCAACTCTACTCTCCTTCTTCCCAGCATTCTCTCGGCTCTAAAAGTCCTGCCTAGTCATTGGTTGATCACCATTTTTAACAATGGAAGAGCAAATCTTCACAGTGTACAGATAGATTATTCCATAGCAACAGTCAGGTACTTCTGCAGGTGAGTCTCTGACTGTGACACCCATGACTCTTCCAAGAAAAGAGGCAGAAAGAGAGCCATGGAGTTTTGCAAACTATCCACTCTGGACATCTTTTTGTCCACAAAGCAGCAAGGGATTTTTATCGACCTTAAAAATACAGTTCAAGGTTAGCACTCAAAAAATAAAGCAAAGACAAACAAACAAATAAACAAAAAACCACAGATCAAAGAAGCCAAAGGGCTAGAAAGGATTGGCACATTGCTAGTGAGGCAGTAAGTTGTATAGATAACATGAGCTGCTTTGTCATCATCATCATGATTCAAGAGTTCTAGGAGGATAAAGGAATTCTCTGCAAAGAATTATCCAACAGCATTAGAGGAATCAAATCTTAAGAAGAATGTGATATGTTATAATTTTGACATACACAGTAGGTTCTTGAAGCGAATGCAAGAACTTCAGCAAAGTTGGACTGCAAGCATGAAAAGTAATGTCACCAGCTGGTCTTTCTGGAGTGTATCAGATTTCTTCCTACTTCTTTGACTGCCTGCTTCCTCTTTCGCTGAAGGAATTCCTCATTGGCAGCCTTTTGTGTTTCCAGACCTACTTGGCACAGAATCTTGACTCACACTTCTCAGTGTATTCCATTTGGATGCTAACAGGTATTCCAAGTGTCCATTTCAGTGAGTTTCCAAAGTACAAACTACCTTAATCCTGTGAATTTTCTCTAGCATTGCCTCTTATAGTACCAAGTGGTCCTTAGAAGTCTACCATTATCCAGAAAAGACAACTGTAGAAAAAGTTAGTGGTATCTCTGTGCTGATGCTGCAAACACCGAAGATCATCAATTTCTTGACAATTATAAGATTAGTGAAATCTATGTGGACTCAGTGACTATATTCTGGGAACAATAGAGGCTCCCATTATCAATCCTCCATACAGCAGATTTGGATATTTCTGTTAGAGTCCATTACCAAGTAGGACAAAGGTTTGAGTTAAACAATTTTTGTTGTTCTCAAAGAGTTTTAAAAACATTTTATTTATAACAACTTCATCAGAATTTGGGTACATAAAGTGGGAAACGCACACACATGCACACATACATGTAGGGAGAAATTTAGTACTCCGCCATTAGCCATGTGGCATATTAGAGGCACAAACAGATGAGGTAATAAAAGGGTGGTTTACCACACTGCTAACCACACCCACTTTAGGATGTAGGCAGTGAACTACATCACTAGCCAGGCCCACTTTTGGGCATGGCTAGGGGCTTGTAAGGAGGAAGGAATAAAAGACTGAGTAGCAGAACCTCTCATCCCTATTTTTGGCTTCCATTTCAGTGGCGGGAAAAATACTCAACTCATCTGGGCTGCTTGTTCTTCTCTTTTGATTAATTTCTACAATAAAGAGTTACCTATACTCCCAATAAGTGTGCCATTTATCATTGCAGATTCACACACACAAAATAAAATAACAGAATACTTAAAATTGCCTCCAAGATAATACACACCAGTATATCAGTAATAGACACTTGATTAATATATACTACTTTCTAAACACATGCCCTACATTCTTTATTGTTATAAACTCAGATAATGACTTCTAAATTAAGGTAGCAGCCTTTTTGGGAGGGGATACACACACTAACCACTACTAGGTGCTTAAGACCATGACTATATAAATATGATGCTTTTCTGTATACATACAAGTCTGTAGTAAAGTTTTTTGTTGTTGTTTTGTGTGTTTTATTAACCAAAGGAATGGAAATTTGCTGTGAAATTGTGTCTTCTAGAAATGTCAAAAGCTAAACCTATTATACCTGTGAAGGCTCACCAACATGGCTGCCTAAACATAACCTGAACAAAAATGACACCAATGAGCATGCTAACATGCAAGGGAGAAATTTCATGAGACCTCAACCTTAGATAAACTACTACAATTAAAGAATGCTGATCGTGGGAGAAATTGTCTACTGTAGGGAAGAGCACACCAGCTGGTTATCTAATACCAAATGGTCAGCCCTGGACACATGACAAGTCAAGTTTAATTTACGTATTAGGAACAGTAAGAAGTTAATGACCATAATTAATAGTAAAACAGTGATTAAAAAATGTGTTATAATAAATATGTTAATGTTGTCTCCGTCTCATAATATCTTGCTATAATGTATTCACACTTAAGTGTTTGAGATGTGAAACAATACAAGGTAGTAAGTAGTAACTGTAGGTAACTAAAAAAATGAGAGGGAAACCAAGAGTATGAGGAAATTACTGTACTTTCTCCAACCCACTGTCAGTTTTTCACCTTGTTTCAATTATTTGTCCGTATTTTCTTGTCATTTGTCATCTTTTTGTTAACTTATTCATTATCTCCTGGCTTTTAATGATCTTAAATTACAGCTCATAAATTAAACTTTCAGTTTCAAACACAGGATTTAAGTTTTCACTAAGTGCTGTTCATGTCAGACTAAAATTAAGCTGGCCCATTTCTCTTATATTGCATATACAGATGAGGAAATGGGGTTTCGTTTTGTTATTTGATGTACTGGAAACAATGTTCTTGTTTAATGACAAAAACGAGAAGTGAGTCCTTAGCCTCCTCACTCTTATGAGTTGTTACTTCCCTTGTATGACAATTTGATTCTGTTAGTACGTTAAGAATGTGGTTTTCAGCCTTGAGTGCACATTAACACTGCCCGGGAACGTTTATGAAGCCCCAATACCCAGGTCACATGCTTCATCAATTATTCAGAACCAGTATACTTAGAATTATCTAGCATATTCTAAAGTGCACAAAATTGAGCTGCATTGTGTATGTCTGTTCATACATAAGTGAAATACAGGTATGGGAGACGAGGTTCAGAATTTGAGCTTCATTTAGGAGCAAATGAAGAATCAAGCCACATTTTAAAAGGCTTATTTGTAACATGATGGTTTTGTGCATATAATGAATGACAGCAAAGTGACTGGTTACTTACATAGTTCATGAAATAAGAGATAATAAAGACCTGGATTCAGGTGGCAGTGACACCATCTGGGGGACATTGAGAATGTCTGAGATGCTTATGGAAATAGTTTTACAAGACTTGGAAATACTGTATATGAAGACTACGGGGAGAAAAATTCCAGATCCTTGGCGATTGTGCCTCGCCCAATTCTGGGAGTAATTTGTTGCCCACATGTGGTAAATTAACACTTTGAATGACAGTGTGCCAATTTGCAAATTACTTCTTTCAGGGAATTAATGACTACAGAGTATAATCACCATGGCATTATTTTATTGGCATTAGCATTAATAAATATTTCATGAACTACCAAAAATTATAGTCTCAACATTTTGAAGAATAGACATTGTTCCAAAATATGAAATTCCAACTTTAGACTCTTACCAGAGACAACATATTTTCTAAATATTTATAAATAAAATAACAATTCATTTGAGTAGCAGATTAATTGAGATGAGTTTCAATTATACTTAATACTAAGTAGTTTTGTTTATGTAATTATGGTCTGAAGGGCTTGAGGAATCAAGCAGCATGATTTTTAGTGCTATTTAATTGTAACATTGGCAGATTCAAGACTAGGTCTCAATTGCCTTATCTATGAATCAAATAAAATACTTTGTATGTATGACAACAACAGTCCAATGAAGACTTCCCATTTAAGACAGAGAGCTACAGAGTCTTACCTTTGGGCACATTCTTCTGTTGTGTCTCTGCATTAATTGCTACCTACTGCAATAAAAAGCGTCTCTGATACGGACTGGCTGATGTACTAATATACAGGTTTAACAGTGTATCATTAGGCTTGTTGCTATGATCCTTTAGCAGAATAATAACATTAGATTGTCTCCTAAGCCTATTACCTATCTAGTTTCAGATTCTTAGTCCCTTTGACAACGCCATGTATTGGTTCCATCTCACAAAATGGGCCTTAAATCTAACCAAAATGTAGCTAGTTACTCCCATAACATTTGTCCCACTATGGTTCCAATACTGCTTGCAGGCAGGTCTCTGTTGTCGATCATGGGGTCTATAGCTGCACGAAACTGGTGATTGCTGTTTTCTTCCTATAGTTCGAAAGGTGCCTCTCGGTACCACAGTGGTCAATAGGGCCAAACTTCTAGTTTTAGACATTCATGGAAACAATATTTCCCATACTGATACATACATACAGTATTTCCAGGACTGATACATGCATGAATTCACAGAAACAGACCACACTCACAAGATTCGTATGGATTCGAAAGAGACAACATTCCTGCACTGAAAAGTGGAAGTACACAATATCCCACTCACAATCAAGAATCTATTTGTCATTGATACCTGCTAGGAAAGAGAAAAGCAATTTTCACCAATGGACTGTTACTTGGTATGTCAAGACACTACATGCCATGCCCTTTGCCAATGAGGACTTAGCCAACAGAATTATTTTGTGTATCTTTTGTGTCACTTTATTTTCACAGTTTTTGTCTTATTGACCTTTTCTTTTCTTTTGTTTATCTGTTTTAATTTTCTTTTTATGATGTTCTTTCTTCGTGTGATTTTTTTAGAGAAAGAGAGAGTACACGAAAGTAGATGGGTAGGGAGGTGGAAAGGATATAGGAAAATTCAAGTTTGGCGAAAGAATATGATAAATTCTATTACATGAAAAAAAATTCAGAAAACCATCTGAATCAGATATTTTACCATGTTAGGTTTTTCTCTGTTTACTCGTACTGTTGTGATTTTTCTTTTTTAATTGAAAATAGAGTTTTATTCACATACAATAATCCTGTTTGTAGTTTCTCCTCCCTGCTCTCCTCCTATACCCACTGCCATTCTGTCTCTCACTAGAAAGCATGAGCTTCTAACACATAACAACTGAACATGGCAAAGTGAAACGTAAAATGAAGCAAAATGTTCATATCAAAGTTGGACCTGTAGATTCAATAGGAGGAAAAGTATCCCAAGTACAGGCAAAAGAGTCAGAAGTCCTATGATAATACAAAGCTCATAGCTACAACATATTGAATTTCCAGCAAGTTGAAAAGATTTCTTCCTGGAACTAGGAAGAAATAAAAGAATCAGAAAACTATTCTTGAGCCTTTCTCATCCATGGTTTTATAAAAGCCCCCAAGCCTTGTGATACCAGGTTAAACTTTTTCTCTAATATTTTTAGAGTATTCTCTGGTACACATGATTTTGTTCCCATTTTCTTTTTTTTCTGTTGAGAATAGATTCTTCTCTCATATAATATATCTCAACCCCAATTACCCCTCTCCCTCCACACTTCCCAAGTCCCTTCTACTTCCCTTCTCCTCCAGATATGCTCCCTTCTGTTTCCTTTCAGGAAAGAGCAGACCTCCAAGAGACAACAACTAAACATGACAAAACAAGATACAATACGACAAGAGAAAAACCCTCACATGAGGCTGGACAAGGCACCCAATATGGGGGGAAAAATTCCAAGAGTCAGAGAGAGGCACAACTGGCCCCACTGTTAGAAGTCCCACACAACCACTGAGCTAACAGACATAAGACACACAGATATCCGAATACAGATCCATGCAGGTGCCATGCTTACTGCTTCAGCCTCTGGGAGACCATGTTAATCCTGACTTTCCATCTTCATATTTAGAGGAACAGATTTTGATAGGTTACTTAAGAGAAGTCAGAAAAGTGTGCTTTATACATACGGGAGGCATGCAATACAAAAGGGGGCACATTTCTTTTGGTACTTTTTCAGATATCTTTTCCACAATGGCTATATAGGCATATAAGCAAAATGACTGAATGATTCAGCAGGACTGACTTGACAAAGCACAGCAGCAAAGGGCAGCAAGTAAGAGAGTGACTCAGTCTTTTATTTTACTATCCTCTGATTCTGTAACACCAGATAAACAGTGACAGTATCACATGCCCCCAGACAGCATACCCTACCTCAGGAAAAGATTCTGCCAGACTTATCAAGGAATTATGAGGTAAACCTGACGAAACAAGGCACACTATCAACATTAACAAGGCATTTCTGAGTGGCCCATGAGCACCATTTCACAGATACCTGTCATTTAGACAAGCAAGTTGGGAGACTGTGTAAGATGTAAGTGCAAATGACAAGATCCCTGCATCAAGAATTAGAGGGCTTAGGATGCAAACAGATTAAAAAAAACTAGATTCTTAAAGGTAAGGTATGGTACTGAGGTCTTGTTTTAAAAAATGGCAAAATTATTTATTAGAAATAGTAAAGACAACTATAGACAATTGATTTGTAGCAATTAAATTATTTGAGCCCCAATTTGCCTTGATAGAACTTGCGTGCATAAATAAATAAATAAAAACACAATGGACAAAATAAATGGGATGGTATGTTGATGGGGAATATGTTATAGAAAGTGGGAAAATAGAGTCAAAGTCTAAGGTTTTAGGTTTATTGAGAGGATAAAATAGAAGAGTTAGGATAGACCTCATCTAAAAAGTGATGTGTGAACCAAGTCTGGGGAAATCAGAGGGCATCAGCCCAGGGAAAATGGGGAGGCACGGAGGGGAGGAGGGCCAAAGTTGTGCAAAGTCAGAATGAATGGTTCTCTGGGAATGTCAACGAATGAGGTGTAGATGAAGAACTGAGAAACACTGAGTAGAAGAAAGTCAGTCAACCACGAAGGTCAGAATACCGGAGCAGCTGTAAACAAGTCACATGATCAACTCAGAGCTAGTAGCCATCTTGAAGACTTTAACTTTGCCTCTCCTGGTGAAGAAACTGCATTATTGCCATAAAGCAGCTCAAAGTTCTGTGTTGAAAATAGTGTGGCATGACTAAAAGTACACTCAGGGCATAAGAGCTTATGTTGCTCTCTCAGAGGAGTGGAGTTGAATTCCTAGTACCCATGTCAAGTAGTTCATAGCCACTGATGCCCTGTCTGGGCTCCTCAGGTGCCAGCACTCACACCTGCTCATATCCCCCTCCCGCATATGCACATAAAAAATGAATTAAAAACATAGACTGAAAATTTAAAGGGCTAACCTTGCAGAAAGAAAAACTAGCACAGCTGTCACATAAGCACAGTTGTCGTGGAATACGCACAGAGCTTGCTGCATCTAGGGCATGTATCATGTACATTTTCCCCCAGGTTGACGTGTGTCCAAGACCACATAAAATACGGAACATCTTTTGGAAGGGAGAAGAAGGGCCATCCAAACTCGGTGATTCTGTTCCACTGGCTTGAAGTATATCCTTCTAAGAATTACAGTATTTTCATTTTTTTCTTTAAATTTGGGCTCTTGTTGTCCCCTGTGGATTTAAAAGCCATAACAACGTTCCTTTACTCTAACCTGGGCTATCATCCCTTGCCTCAAAACACCTGCCAGTTTCCACTTGGTCATATGTTATTTCCTCAAATCAGTGTTTCCTATATTTAACCTGTCAACATCCAATTTTAATTGTCTTAGTCAAGAGTCCACAAGTCTGTCAGCTCCTCTGGCCTGAAATCAGGAGCCTCTTGGATTCACAGCCCTTTGTCTCATCTGTCTTGGCAGTCTCTGAAAGGTTATAATGATTACTCTGAATAATTTCTTCTATGAATTAATCTTCTGTTTACATCTACACTCCTGTGCTGCTGAGGGAGTTTCCCAAGAGTCACCTTGCCATGTTGCTCCAATTCTACCTAAAGCTAATAAACAATATTTTCATTGACACATAAAATATTTCAAAGTACACAGTATAAGCTATTAGTTAGAGAAGAAGTCAAACGTTTGTAAATATTATTTAAAAGAGTCAAAGACAAATAATACTTTTGATGAAAACTGAAATTATGATTTTAGAAAAAACAGATACACAAAAACATTGGGAAGCTAGAAAAATGAAAATTACCCAACTTTTTTATGGCTCACAAGTTTAAAGTGGTTTTTTTCTGGGCTAAAATTGAAATGATAATAAGACCACATCCCACTTTGGCCTGCTGAAGGAAGGCTATGGTCTTTTTGCAGCTTCCTGGGACACCTGTACATGGAGCTCATGTATTCCTTCCATTTCAAATGCAAAAATGGCCTTCCTACTCTTAGGCACATTTTATATTTATCTTCTCACTTTTTTTTACCTTTTATTCCACATTTAATTGGTCTTTTGATTCCACCGAGAATACAAAGTTATTCCAGGGTTCCAGAACACAAACCTTTAATTTCCAGATTAGCTAATTAGCAATGGTGCCTGTATCCAATTTCCTCTAAACATGTAATATATAACTTAGTAACATGTATCATAATGTGTTCATAAGTTTTAGGAATTACAGAATGGATGTATTTGGGGGCCCAATAACTTATCTACAATAATATATTTAAAATTGTATAAATATATACATACTTTTATACATACAAAATCATCCAGATGATAGATGTCAATGTTTAATACACAGGTTTGAATAATAAAGCATAATTTTTTCATATAAAATTTCAGATCTTCTGGATTTAAACAATGACCATAAAGATCAGGAGGAAAAGCAGAGATATTTCAATTATTAATTTTTCTATTATATCTATCTGAACATCTTTCTATGCCTTTTAATGTTAATATTTTCCAAGTTGATAAATCAGATTTTTGCTTGTGTGTTTTTACTTCTGGTCTTCTCTTGCTGTTTTCCTTTTACATGACTTTCCTTTCACAGATGCCAGCCATCCTTCAAAATGAAGAGTTTTAACTTCAAAGCTTCCTTAGATCGTCACAGCATCCCCTCAACTGAAGTTCTATAACACAGCTTATACCATGAAATTGAACTACGAGCTTTGGTTGAGATTTGGAATTTAGTATCTGAACCTGCCAATAAGACGGGAAATGTAGATAACCAGTAACAACAAAATACCTCAAATTATTTTCTGAGGTATCACGTGAGACCGGTGGCAATGTAGTGCACACTTAGAAACATTTGTCAAATATACTGCTGATATTTGAGTCTCCATTATCAGGAACTTCCAACAAATTCAAAGAGCACTTGACAGTTAAAACTGTCAACTCCAGGGTTTTATTTTGTTTGTTCATTCATAAAAGCAAGTACCTACTCAATTGATGGGCTCTTTATTACAGACATTGGAAGGTTTGGAGAAATGATCATTTTTCTTCTTTTTTCATCCAGAGCGATACCTGAAGAAGAGGACACCAGGAGTCTTGATGTAGGTAGAGAGGACTTCTCAATACTTGAGATATTTAAAGCTCATCACTCCGTAGTATATTGATATTCTATTTTAAACAAAGTATTGTAAGCACTTTCTTTTCCTCGAGGCTTAAGATATTAACATTCAGATCTAGGAATAAAAGCTTTCTGAGTAATTATTTCAAAGATATAACTCAACACTGTGGTGCTATATTGTTTACAATCTAATAGTCAGTGAAGTCCAGAAAAGCAGCCTGTTATTTGCTCTTACCTCTACCAAGGCTGAAATGGAGGTCCTGTCTTCCTGACTGCAAACTGAATCTATCTTCAATGTGGCACAAATAATAAAAACCCAGAGACAGATATTGGGGTTCAAACTAAAGATCAGTAAAGCAAAACAGCCAGTTCTCACCTCTACCAATGCTTAGACCAAAGGGGCGATCCACTGAACCTCAGATTGCATCTCCAGACTGCACTGCTCTCCACCATGCCTCACAATCCTAGACTGCCTCCTAAGACTGCACTGGGATCCTTATGTTCTCTCTGGTGCTGAGATTAAAGGCGTGAGCTCTGTTTCTCTTTTGGACTGATTCACTTTCATGTAGTCCTGGGTGGTCTTGAAGTCACAGAGATCCATCTGCCACTGTCTCCTGAGTCCTTGGATTAAAGGTGTGTGCCACCACTGCCCAGATTCTATGGCTATGGCTAGCTATGCATTCTGATTGTCAGTGGCTTTATTACATCATAAACAATATAGCACCATACAACATAGCATAATAGAAACATAATTAACTCTACTGTTTTAAAATACTACACCTAAGCCACTTGGGTAGGTCACATCTTTGGGGGCATGACCAAAGAGTAAGATTGTGAATTTCAGGTGATTCCCATCTGTGCCTTAATTTAAATGAGAAATTACTTGGTCACATTCCAAAAGTTTTTATTCCATGGTCGTTGTATGTCTTTGGTTTCACCTTAGCTATACTTTTCACTATACTTTATCCTATTTAAGAAGTCATAATAAACTACTTGTGTTTCAGAATTCCTATTCATTAATAATTTTAGTGCCAGGTACCTGTCATGCATGTGTTCTTTACATTTTCATATTTTATTTTTCTTTGTTTTTTTTGGGGGGCCATGATTGTCCTGGAACTCACTATGTAAACCAAGCTGGCCTCGAACTCACAAAGATCTCCCTGCCTCTGCCTCCTGAGTGCTGGTGCACCACCACTGCCTGGACATTTTTATGTAATTTGTAAAGTAAAAACATCACTCATTTTTTACTGATTAAGAGTTTGAGCTTCAGCTTATATAATTTTTTAACCAGTAATTAGTATTTCTGTTGGAAATACTAACTATTCAGGTTAAACATTAATAAATCTTCAAAACTTGATCAATTAGAAAAATGCATAGGCAATGTAGTTGGCAATGCTACATATGCAAAACTTCATTAGGCTTTACTTAGCAGAATTCATGTGAATATGACTGATTGGAAAAAAGAGAATGGAATGTGTGAATAAAAGAAAATGAATGAGCTAAATTTAAAACAAAAATAATATGGCATAGCCCAGTGACGGGAAGAACAAGGGAGAAACTGAAGCTGATGCAGGGGGGAGGGAATTCCACTAGTATTAGACTATATTAATAAGAGCAATTGTGAATCTACCTCTGTTGTTTTACACACAAAGCTAAAACAGTTTCTGTGTGGGATGCTTCTCAACAGAAACACTAGTTGTCAAGAGTGGGCACTGAAGCAGCATCCTTAGTGTTGTCCATATGCAGTAGGGAGCGGGGGCAGTGTAGACTTTTGGCAGCTGTGCCTTGCTCAGTATTTATGTCTACCATGTTCATTTTTAAGCTTTGTTTACTCATAAAACCAAAATTTATAAAAATGGAAAATAGATTGTACTTAATATTCTTGGTATAATCCTTAATCTACTCATGTGGCAAAATCACACCTGTATTTTTGTCTTTTAAATATACGTGTCAGAAATTGTGTTCAATTCTTTAAAAAGCACAAAATCTTTCTGATGGGTATGAAGTAAATGACCTTCTTAATTTCTGGTTGTTTACTGTCAAAGCTTATCATGGGTCCTGTGGAATTTAGTCCTGATGTCTAGAACAATCAAATATATGCTAGCACACATGGATAATTAAAGTGATGTTAAGTTAAACCAGGACTGTTTAAGCCAGAGCTCTGGGTATCAGAAAGTCAAATAATAATCCTCTAGGCAAAGTACTTGATCAGATTAGTTTTCAATATTTTTATCAATAGTTTATGTTTTTGATGTTTATCTGAATCTTCCCTTCTCACCAGAATGACTGGCCTAAAGACTAAAGGAATATCAAGTGCAAAACATTTCAACATGATTTTCTTTGTTGTTGTTGACTAAATCTGGTTCTAATATGCAGAAGAATTTCCAAATATGACCCTGGAGAAAGGCAGAAAGCAAAAGCCAATGTGTTTCCCAAGGTATTATGGCTATCAGAAGGAAGTTCTAGTATTTCCTTATATACACACAATGTAAAATGAATCAAGATATGATGTCATGCTTTATTGCAATATTTATTTTCATTACAATTCACGTAGTTCATCAAGGTCAAAATGACACTAGTCTTACAAAAAATGTGGGATTTGAGTTACATCAATCATTTCTCACTCTTCAGAAAACAAACCACAAATTTTCACAAATTTAGGACATAATTCTGGGGAACAGATGGTCTCAAAATTCAAACATAAGTGGCAATATTTCTCTTTTTAAAAGCTTCATTGGAAAAAAGTTAACTTTTGTAGTTATATTGAAAAAAATGCAAAGACCAGGGCAGACAGTCCTTTTTTCTTTAGAAGTTGTAGAGGCCTTTTTTTCAACAGTGTGATTCCCTGACATCCCCCACTCTGCCATTCTGCTAAATTTCCTCTCACATCTTCTATACAGCCCCCTCCCACATACACAGGACAGAAGCCGAACAAGTGGAGAAGAAAATGATGAGAGTAATGCCGAGGGAAGACAGCAGCGTGGTTAACATCACAAGATCAGAGGGAGCCCAGAAGCAGAACCTAGAAAAATCCTTTCACAGCATGCAATATAGAACAAAAATCCCCAGAAAACTCAAATACTACTATTATCATGTTTCAAAACAAGAAAGCTAAGAAAGGTGACAAAAGGACCCAAGAAAGGATTGGACATACTTTCAGCCACCTGTGTGTCAGGTAGAAAGTTTTCATCAGGTCCCTTTAATTCTTTCCTTTGATGTATAAGCCCAATCAAGACAATAATGTGTCCTTGAACCAAAATGAATCTCCTATGATAGACTATCACTCTGGGTGATAAACAAAGCGTTTAAAGACACAAACTAGCTCTGTAGGTGGCCTTCACACACTCCAAGAAAGCTTTTGATTAAAATAAAAATGTAAGTAGGAGTAAAGTTGAAGGAAGTCACTCATCAAGTTTTATTTCATTTGGAAGACATAAACACAAGAATGAGACCTCTTTAACATCTCCACAAAGGCAGACAGATTGATCAAACAGTCAGGAAATAAAAAGGAAACACCTTCCCTTCAACTATCTAAGTGTTTTCAGTTTTAGGAGACTAAGCAAATGTAAAAGACCCTCTTAATAATTCTTTTCGGCTGTGTTCTCGAACTTGCTTGACAGTAGATAGGAGCATCTGTTCAATGGGCTTAGTAAGAAAGCTGAAAAGCAAATTTGACTTAAAGGAAGTCTGTGACTTCTGATCCAAATGCAATCTATTTTGAGGCAGCCTTCTCAGATCAAGAGGTGAATACGGGTGGGAAACCAAGTGAAGGCAACCAGAGAGCAACTGAAAGATGGAAGAACAATGGAAAGAAAAGCAAAGAAATGGGGGCCAGCTTTCAGCATGAAGAAGAGAAGTTCCGACGCGAAGGAATTTCTTCTCACACGTACCTGTAGACGTTGCTGATAAAAAACAGAACTGCTTGCCATCTGGTATGAATGAAAATATGGAGACACTACTTACTGTCAACGATTAAACAAAGTAAATATAACTGTTGCGGATGTGACCATTTTGGACAGAGTTCTGTTTGGCGTCTGGTTTACTGTGGGGAAAAAATGTCTAAAAACAATGCGACAAGGCTCAGTGACTAGCATTACAACACTTTCGCAGATTTCTCATCTCAATTCAGTTAGTAAGAGAAACCCAAAATTGAGGGCACTGGTAGTAAATTGGTTGTTTAATTTATGAGTGTGTCAGAAAGTTTCGAGTATGCATAGAACAATGCTCAACCAAAACATTTACACAAGGTCTCTTAAAGCACCACTTTTAAACAGCCACAAGTGAGAGGTAGCACAAAGTCACTGAAATTTGGGGGCTGACGGTTCCTTTTTATGTATTAAGGAAAATAGATAAGAAATGTAAACCACGAAAGAACCAGCATTTTCAACCTGCCACTTTGGTTTGCAGGTAGGTGGGTTTGATGATATGTAGGGAAAAGATGTTGGTGTAGAGTTCTCTGCAATAAAAAACTTTATAAAATGTCTTATTTTTCCTTGAAAACTGATAAAACATTTTGAACATCAGAAATTAAAGACATGTTGAAATGCCTGGTTATAAATCCTGTTTTTTGATGGCATCTAAAAATTAAATATTAGCTTTTAATTTAGTGTCTTGCTCTGAAATAAAAATGAACATAATTAGAAAATTGAACTCAAATTCTTCTGTGATTCTAATTATCAGGCCAATCCTGCAGATTGTGTGCAATCAGAAATTAACAATTCTTGATTTGTCTTAATAATAGAGGATTAGAGTGGCAAGAATAACTTAAATCAATATGAATCACACAAATATATTTAAACCAATGCTTTTCATTTTTTCACTTATCAAATAATACTTATTTTTTAAAAATTAAGTGTTGATAAGCACAGACACTTAGAAATATGCTAACAACCATTACTGTGTGTTTCTAAATGTTGCATAAAATATACTTGAAGTGTGACAAAGTACTAAGTGCTTGGGAGAAAAATCAAAAGCATCTGTAGTTATTTTGACCATGTTAATTCAAAACTTTAAAAAATACTTGTCCTATAAACATTTCTGCAAGTTTTTCCTGACACCAAATATTGAAACAAGAAATACAGAACAAAGCACGGACATTATGCTAAACTCACCAATTAGACAAAAGCACATTTAAGTATTAATTTGTTTTTGGGATAGAAAAAAAGAATGTGAGAGCAAGTGAAAGGAGAGAATGAAAGAGAGAAACACAGACAGAGGGAGAGACAGAGAGGGACAGATGGAGGATGGAGGATGACTATGGAGACACTATCTAGCTAAGAAGGAATATTTTATGAAAACTGATAGTAGCCTTTTTTATGAAAAGCAATTATTTCTTTCACGAAGGACATATTTTGGCTCTTAATATTTATTGTGACATTTTCCAGTTAGTCATTTTCTCCACAATTTAGTGGGGTTTTGTGTGTGTGTGTGTGTTTTGTGCTCAGCCTATAAAGTTTTGGTGAATATAAATTACTCTTTTCTTAGTGATTCCTTCCGTTGTGTTTAAACCTGAAATTCACTAATGATTTCTATAAAAAGTACAGTGCTATATGGATGCCATCTCTGGAGTAATAATTCTTACGTTTATGTCAAATTTTTTTACTATGTAAAATTATTAAGAGCTCCAAATATTTTAGATTTTTGATGCAGCATAACTTTTAATAAGCCAAAAGTTTGCAACTTAATGTTTCTGTGTGCTTCTTATGCAAATGCCCTCACAGTTAACCTCTTATATGATGTATACGTCTAAATCAAATAACCAACATTGGTACATTGCTGTTCATCACATCTAGACTCTGGGTTTTCCCAACTTTTCGACTAAAAACTTATGCCATTCAAATTTAAGTTCATAGTAAGAATGGCAGTAACTGCACTTGAAGAACAACAACAGCTCCTAACCACATCCTGACCTCATCACTTCAAAAAACTATTATAATATTCACTCCTTTTCCATAAGTAAACAGGTGAAGCTGCATTTTTCTTCTACATTCTAAGATACCATGTTGCAACAAAATGAAACCCTAAGCAAACATCAGACTGACTCCTCTATTGATTTAGACAGTGAAATCTTTCTTACAGTGTTTTGTTTACAATGTGTTGCTTTTGATCAAACTATAAGGTTTCTATGGAGTTTTTTATTGTTGTTTTGGCAATCATTTTCAGTATCTAGTAAGGAAACTATGGAAGGGCATAACCATCATAAAAGATTTCTGCCCCCTGTTTATTGGATCTCAACTGGTTTTGAACCATCTTAAGCATTGGTATGCTTCAAGGTCTTTGTAGAGGGAACATTTTCCTCCTAGTTAGTAGAATGCATCTTTCCCTCACTTCTTTCAGGTTCACCCACCAGAAATACCTTCCTTGACTATAGAAAGGAAGAAAGAAAGAATGAAGGAAAGAGAAAAGTAATCAAAACCCATTCAAATACAACAGTCCTTATTCCATTTATTATGTTTAATTAAAAGTATTAATAATGTGTATTTATGTATGCCTGTATAGAGGTATGTTAATGTTATTGCAGGTGCCCTCAGAAGCCAGAACAGGGTGCTGGATCCTCTGGAAATGGAGTTATAGGTGTCTGTGCTCTGTCTGTCTGGAATGCTGGGAACTGAACACCAGTTCCTACAAGAGCTCTACGTGGTCTTAACTGCTGAGACAGCCCTCCAGTATAGACCTTGTTTTTGTTGATGATTCTTTTTTGTTTTAGTTGTGCTGACTTTTTAAATTTTTTAATGTATTTGCCATTACATGCTAGTATGTCTACATGTGTATTTTCTCTTTCTCTTAGAATACAATCCTCTAACAATAGACTTTGCTTGAAAATATCTTAACAGTATATCTTTAGTAAAATTTTTATGCATGTTAAAGATTCTAATGAACACATTAGTTGTGGTAGAGAAGTCTGATTGTTCCAGCTTTGGGACACATAAGGATCACAAGCAATTCTTCTAGTAATAATCTTTTGATATTTGGTATTTATTAAAATCATCAGGATGCTGAAAGCTGTAATTTTTTTCAAGAAGAAAAATAGACTTAAATTGTGCAATATTAGTTGAGGTCACAGTCTCAGAAACAAAAACACTACATGTTCTCTCTTATATGATGATTTAGTCAATAATATGAATATATATAAGCAAAGGCACATGCGGACACAATATAATACGTGGAAAACACAACAAGAAAGGATAACTATTAGGGGATGTGGAATGATCACAAAAGTAATGCATGAGAGTTGTGAGAGAGCACATGAAGCCAAGTGTTTTTCTTGTTGGAACTGTCATGAAGTTTTCATTTTTGGAGATGGATGGGTGCATGCATAAATATTTAAGGGCTTAAAAACCAACATGCAGCTCCACAGCCTCAGAATGACTTTCTAACCGTACAGGAAGTCAGTGAGATACATAGTTCGTGGATCCAGTTAACTTTTGCGTGTGATATCTATTTTATTTGCAAGGTTTTTGAGTTAATAAAGTTTTACAGGATGGTTTGAAAACACTGTCTATCCTCAAACTTGTTTTGTGAAGGAATACAAAAATGATGAAAGTATGCAATGTATTTATTGTGACCATTTTATATGAGATCCAATTGATACACATCAATAAACAACAAATAATTTGAAGATGTTTCCATGACTGCCGGTTTGAGAAATTCAAAACTAGATTCTTTGACATCTGTACAATAGACCTGTCCAGAAAAAAAGGAGTTAACTGAATGGGAAAGCATTTCAAAGACTATAAGACTGATGTGAGACTATTTTTGGTATAAAATAGCAGCTTTAAGGGTAGGTCTTATAAAATCTTATATTTCTGCTTATTTTTTTCAAGCATCTCAAGTTGGGAAGCATTTGTCCACTGGCCTCATCTTAATAAGGGTACAGTTTATAGGCACACATTGCACACTACTAGAAAGAGCTGGAAATAGACTCTTGTTTTTTTATCTCAGGAAAAGGTTTGTTTAAGAATGTAATTTTGATGGTTTTCTAATTTATCCATAACTTGCTATGAAGCCCTAATACATATATATTTAATTTTAATTCACATTACAAATAAGTGACAATCTGAGAGCAAAGCACACAGTATTAGAAAAAAAGTCCTTCAAGGTCTGATTGCATTGTCCTTCACTAATTGTACCTAACAATTCATTCAAACTTTGAAACCTTTTTAAAAATTATGCTTTACATCATTTATAAATAACAATAGAAAATTAAAGGCCGTATGTTATATTTTGAGTTACTGTACACTCTTCTTAAAAGAAAAATATTATCAATGATAAAAAGATGTTTATTGGATTCTTGCTGTGTTATTTCTTACTTTTTAAAAGTGCTGGATCTTAGATGGCTATGACAGTCTCAAATAGAAATAATATCTCACTTTTAGTATAGAAAAGTTTTTGCACTTCAAAACTAAGCTTGCTGACTATCTTTCCCTTCTGCCTCTAATATGTCTGTCCTTCCCTGAACCCCCTATTATTTCCTGCTCTAAGAAAGTTTGGACCTTTATATTGTGGCCTTTATATCATACAATAATATTTGATATATGGCAATAGTATGTGCCTTTTTTTTGGTTTTTCAAGACAGGGTTTCTCTGTATTATTTTGGATGCTGTCCTGGAACTCGCTCTGTAGGCCAGGCTGGCCTCGAACTCACAGAGAACCACCTGCCTCTGCCTCCTGAGTGCTGGGATTAAAGGAATGTGCCACCAACGCTTGACTGTTATGTGAAGTATTGGGGAATGAAAGAAAATTCTGAGGTTGGATATATACCTAAAAGTGTCATAAAATCATGAAATCTTCTGTCCAAATAGAAATGATATTCTTAGAATGAGTTTTAAAATTTAGGTGTCTTATACAGCCTTATGGATAATCATACCCCATATATTTCCATGGTTCCATTTTAGTTTGTTTTCATTATGATACCATTGCATATTGTCGATCTAGTCTTTGAAGCTAATTATTCCTCGTCTCAAACACATTAGTAATGTGGTAAACCACATTTATAGGGCAAAGAATGATACAGAAGGAAGAGAGGTGAAGAAAGAGAAGGAGAGGGAGGAGGAGTAAGAGGAGGAGGAGGAGGAAGAGGAGGGAATTCATTATAAAGCAGGAAGGTGGTTGTGAATTTGAGGCCAATCTGGGTTACACAGTGAGTTCCAAGCTAGTAAGATTTTGTCTCAAAAAAAAATCCCAGACCAAACACCATAATAACAAATTAAATAAAAGCAACAACAACAAAAACCAAGCTCAGTGACTCTGCAGAAGAAAATGGAATCAAACCACATTGAAAATGAATGTGAGGTTGTAGGTTTGCATTCTTCTGATGTAGACAAGCAGAGCAGAAACTTCATTTACATTTACACAGAGAAGATTCCACACAATGAAGAGAACTTACCAGAACGTTCTTTGTTCCCAACACAATTTCTTATATGCTCTTCTGCCATTATGCATTGCAATTTACTGTGTCAGGTCGCTTGGCATATGATTGGTTCAAAGACACATACTTTGAGGGGCAGAAGAATCCAAGAACAATGCTATCAAGTCATTCACCTTTCAATACTTCATGGTATACAAGAATGTTTGCATAATGAGCATCACTGAGCAGAGATGTCGTCTCCTTCTGGAGCACAGAATGGTTCTTTATTGTCCAATAAATCAATTATCTCCTGTCAGCACAGAAGTAAATTGTAACTGGAAGCAACTCGATGTTTAGCACATACAGGAACGGCTTGATTGTCTTTGTAGAAATCTGAGGTCAGGGAACTGACACAAATTCTCGTACTATAGAGCAGTGTTTCCCAACCTCCCAATGCTGAGACCCTTTAATACAGTGCCTAGTATTGTGGACCCCCAACCATAAAATTATTTTCATTGCTATTTCATAACTGATGAATTTTAATGTAAGTATCTGTGTTTTCTTATGGTCTTAGGTGAATCTGTGACCGGTTGAGAACCAGTGCCTTAGACCATCCTACTGTTGTCAGTTCTGTCCCTACTTCTGAGGCTTTTTGTCTTCTGCTAGTATCCATGACTAGCATTTAGCTTGAAATTATGCTTTTACATCCTTCCCTGTTGACACTGTAAAGATATTGAAGGTTCTTTTGAAAGAATTATGTGGATAAACATCTTATAAATATTGTTATGGGAAGAAAGCTTTAAAACTACATATGTATAAACAAATATGCATCATTGTGCATGTTTATACACATTCACATTTATTTTGATGAATGTACACAAAATACAGACCCATTTTGAAGCTAATGTATACAAATAACCACATATATGTTTAAAGAAAGTTATGGGAGGCTATACAACAGACAGTTGTAAAGAATTACTGATCTCTTAGGAAAGAGAGATGATCAGACAACCAGGCTAGCAGTGGGAAAGCAATGAATAGGAAGGGAAAAAATGCCTGCAGTTGGATTGAAGTTCGTTCAGACTCTGGTAAAACAAACCACATAAATATAAGTAAATAGTAAATAAATAACAGTAAGTTGGGCAAATGTCTTTGCCAAATGGATTCCTTATCCACCAAGTTTCTTTAGTGGGATTATTCCATTGTGAAAAGATTCATCCTTATAAATAGATCTCAGATTTAGGAGTTTATGAGGAATTGTTCTTTGAAGATTGCAATGTAAATCATTGAACATTCCTTGATATAAATGGATATATTTCACTGTCTAAGTGCTTTTTTTTTTAATAAAAACCCACTTTCAAAGTCCAAATTTGGGAGCATCTAGCTAACTGTTGCATCCTGATTTTTCTTCAAAGTAATACAATTTTAATAAATCCTTCCATATATCCTGCGTATTTGTTAACTAGAACTGTCGTTTGACTTGGCCTACAGTTCTTTTCTCTTTGATTATATTGTGCTGCTGCTTCTTGGCTATATTTTACTTCTCTAACAAATATTCATTTGTTGAGAGTTTACTGGCTGATTTGCACACTTCCTAACACTCATACCACACTACCAGGTGACACTGTCTCCTGTTCCCTGCTTCCTCAGTTCATGACAGTATCCCTGTCATATAAACTAAATGTGAGTCCTTAGTCAATACTCTTCTTTGAAAGCAGCATTATTCAATGCTAAAAACAATCCTCAAATATTTCAAATTTGATATTCTAGTGTTAGACTTTTCCTTATTCCCCACCCCACAGCAAGCCCATGCTGCCTATCAAAGTGGTAATGCATTGGCCATTTCTGCATGTGTTTAGGATGGTACGTGACTGTGGTAGCCAGAGGTCTATTTTGGATATCTTCCTCTTTCACTCTATCTATCTTCCTAGATAGGATCTTTCAATGAATGTAGAGCTCACCAGTTTCCTAGACTGGCTTCTCACTGAGCTCTGGGGATTCACAGTGCTGGGGCTATGGAAGCACACCACTCCATTAGTTTCTTTGTGGACGGTAGGAATTGTAACATAGGGCCTCTAGCTCGCGAGCAAGCACTTTACCCACTGAACCAACCCTCCCAGCCCTATTCGACGGGTTGTCCCTAGTACTGTTTATCTTACTAATTTCCCATACCTTGTCTTGATGCCTTTATCACGAACAAGCTCTCCAAGATGAAAATTACACAAAACAAAAATCAACTTGGGGCCGGGCGTTGGTGGCGCACGCCTTTAATCCCAGCACTCGGGAGGCAGAGGCAGGCGGATCTCTGTGAGTTCGAGACCAGCCTGGACTACCAAGCGAGTTCCAGGACAGCCTACAAAGCCACAGAGAAACCCTGTCTCGAAAAACCAAAAAAAAAAAAAAAAATCAACTTGGGTACACTTTTTTTTTTTTTTTTTTTACAAGACAGGGTTTCTCTGTATTGTTTTGGAGGCTGTCGGTACATCCTGGCCTCGAACTCACAGAAATCTGCCTGCCTCTGCCTCTCGAGTGCTGGGATTATGGATACACTTTTGACTCCTTCTGTTTCTCTTATCAAATCCCTTCCCTTTGACATCAGCTTATCTAGGGATTGTCTGCTCCTACTCCACAGTCACTTCCCCCAGCCCCATTCATTGTCACAGCCTTGTTAGTCTCTGGAACTAGACACTCAACTTCCCTTGATATTGGTACAGCCTTAATTTTTTCCCCTAATACCTTCCTCCTTTCTGGTATCTTCCACCCGAGTTACATAGATATCCCCTCTAGCCTCACCTCTAGCTCTAAATTATCGCACTTAGAAAAACAACAAAATGCAAAACAAAAGCAAACACTGACCTAAGTAGGCTCAATTTATGGTTTTATTCTCTCCTTCAACCTGCCATTCTGTAGAGCTGTTTTTCAGCCAGGATACTTTCAGTATTCTCTGCTCTTACCACATTCTGTGATCTCTACCATGTCACAGATTTGTAAATGCCATTACTTCTGTTTGAATGACAGTCTTTCCTCTCTTGCTTTATCTCAAATCATTTGAAGACATCTTAGATAATATTTCCTTCCAAATTCTTGTTTCATTCAACTCTCAGCTTGCTGCAATTCACAACAGTTTTCAAGTTCCTCCAAGTAATTTCACCAAATCTCTTAAGGATGTATTCGTGTGCTGGAGACATGGCTCAGAGGTTAAGAATACTTGTTGCTCTTATCGATGATCCACTGGATTCCCAGTACCCACGTGGTGGTTGACAGTCACCCATAACTTTGAGTAGAGGAATTGATGTCCTTTTCTGACTTTTGTGGGCACCAAGCACACACACACATTCAAAATATACATATGAAATAAAATGAATAAATCTAATATAAACCTTAAAAGATTCGTTCACTATTTATTCACTTCAGTGTCTTTTTTATTTATTTGTTTGTTTTTGTTTTTTGTTTTGCTTTGTTTTTTGAGACAGGATTTCTCTGTGTAGTTTTACAGCCTGTGTTAATACTCTGTAGACAGGCTTGCCTTGAAGTCACAGAGATCCACCTGCCTCGACTCCTGAGTACTGGGATTAAAGTTGTGAACCATACATACCTCCTGGTCCGTTTACAGAGTCAACTGTAGTTTTTATCGTCTTCCCAATGCTTTGAAGGAAACTACCTCTTCAAACGCATATATCAAACTGAATTGAGGTGTCCCGGGGATGTCTACATGCTGGACACAAGTGTAGAAAAGGCAATGATGGGGTGAGGAGACCATATATAGGTAATTTTGGAGAAGTGAAAAGAGATTCATGAAAATGGGACTTCAAAACCGAAGAAAAGCCAGAAGCTATAAAAAGAAAAATGTCTGCAAAGAAAGAGCTGACCCAGAAGACACAAGGTCCAAGTTCAGACATGTCACTAATGTGAAAAAAGAGAATCTCCCATGAGTGACTCATGCTAAATTTCCCAGAAACTTCCACGGTTAGACTTGTATTTTCACAATTAATTTAGTTCACGATTTCAAGCTTATTCTCTCAGAATTATTGAACACATAAATGTAACAAGTACCTACGAATGTCAGGTAATTTACATGTGGCTCTCTTTTAGAAATGCTTTATGGACTGCCAAGTTCTCTTGGAAAGCCTTGGTGCTCTGGGTTTGTTACTCCAGAAAGCTTCTTTATCGGGATTTTTACCCTCTCATATTTTACCTGATTGGAGAGCCAGAATTCCATGAGCAGTGGTATTCAGCTGCCAAAAGTCTTTGAACCGTTCACAAATAAGAAAATCAACACACTCCACCACTCAGGCATCTTCAGAGGGCACAGTTTTGATTTAGACAGCTAATTCCTTTTGCCAGACAATACTGAACAGATGGAGATGATTTGAAATCCTTCCCCATCTTAATAAAGATGATATGTTGGAGAGATAGCAGATTGTTATGCTGTCCCAAATTTCTGAATTCTTAAGAAAGGGGATCTGTCATAACTCTTATAAAAGCTTATTTTCTTCCTGAGTGCTGTCTCACAGTACTTGCTAATCTATTGTGCTACAATTTGATGTTCTGTGGATATTTCTCCCCCAATACACTACCAACGGCCTCTGACAACATTTGCTGGGCACAGTATGAACGTTTTAATCTGTTCTCTATCTCTTCATGTTCTATGCATAACTGAGGTGTTCTCACACAGCTTTCATGTCTTGGAAAGAAAGAAGGAGATTTCTCACAGCAGTAACGTACTCACATATTTCTACAGAAATATCAGCAAACTTTCTTCATATCTGCTATCCAGGGAGGGTTCTGGGGTGATTTAGGTGGTTACAGCAAAACGAATATATACACATACATGTGTGTACATACTTAGCTCACCCAGGAGTAAGGGAATTTTATCTAGTCTAGTGGAAAGAAGATTAAAAATGCAAGTTTAGAAAATGTTACAAACCTAACTTTTAAAGTAAGTGAATACTGATGCATTGCAAACATAAACTTGGATAGTGTGCTTTTTCTTCTCTCTTGATAAAGCTTAGTGTAAGATATTAATATTTCATATTTTTATGCATATGCTCACACATATACAAGTTTCTCCCATTACCTTGTAGGAATTTCTGGACCATAAACTCTCTCTGAGAATTGATTCCACACTCCTTCAAATATGACTTTTCATAAGCCAACTCTTTTAAAAATATAACATTTCATGTATTTCCCAGACTATACATCAAATCTGTTGCACGCAAACATAATACTTTTACTACTTTCTTAGCGCATGGTGTTGAGAAGGAAAATTTTAATATATCGGTATGATATCTACATTAATGCAATGGCGGAATATTGAAACCACTTTTATCAGCCATGTTTCTCAAATGAAAGTGGCAGCTAATTTTTATGGTAGTTAAACTGTGAACCTGGCTCACAATCTTGCCTCTGTGGCTGTGCCCCTATGGTATTATTAAGGCAGTAGTCTTTATTCTTCATCTTAGACTTTCAAAGTTGCTATGGATATAAGAAGTCTATCATGTGGCCATGTCTATACCGGAAAATGTGTGCAGCAAATTCTTAATAGAATTCACAGGCCTTTCAAGAGATTGCAGTAAAATTTCCTGGCATTTCCAAGTCGGGTATACTGAGTTTGCTACTCTACCTGTTGCATGCCTGTCTTGCTCTCTGTATTATAACATTATATTTCAAACATCCATGTGTGAGTTTTCTTGTGGTGAGTGAAGACTGTCATTCAAATTTTGAGGTAAATATGGCAACAGTAAATCTTTCATGGAAAGTTACTGTTAGCAGCAGTAACTTTCTCTGAAAAAAAAGGCTCTTGCAATAAGCAAACTTCTCCTGTAAATGCTTGAGTGGCTTGGAAAGATATTATGCTCAAATATCCTTGTGCTTTTATGTGAATCAAGCATGCCAGATTCCTTGCTGCAATGCTGATAAACTCTTGTAGCACCCACAGTCAACAATATCTTTTCTTTAGCTGTCCTGATTCAATGAGTGACATTCGCTATTGGTAAATCCCCCACAGAGTAACTTGAGCTTACATGTGCCACGCCACAATGCTGGTAATGACAAGATCCGGAGGGGATTTGAAACCCTACCTCAACAAATTTATTTCTGTTTTTCAACATATATTCAAAGCAACACTTTGGCATTGTAATGTGATTCTTGACAGGGTAAGGTAAATTCATCATGCTAAACTGAAATGTTTCTGGCAGATGTCTACTCTGTAACAATCAAATTGAATGTAATGTAATATATGACAACCACAGTGCTACCTCTAGTTGTAAAACTTACAAGTGTAATACTTTATTAATGCAAACCTGGAACGCAATTACGCAATGCATTATCCCACCACGTTTTTTCATTTAGAAAACTTTTTGCAGACAGCTTGCCAACTTACAAACAATGGAAAAATTTTTAATGAATACGGGACGAAAAAGAAACTGTAACCTTTATATTTCAAAGATATTCAGGCATTTTGATACTTTTCAAAATCACATGCCTGTTGAAATTTAAGAAAGCATAAAAGTGAAATGCTTTCTCTTATTAAATACTAACTTTTGCTCTCCATGGAAAAAGTCATTGGTCCCAGATGAATGCTCTTCCTTAAGAGAAGAAATCATTAAAATGCCAACAATAAGCTGTGAACTCTTAAAAGTGGATAGTTTCTGCAATAACCTAAGTATGAACACCATCTATAAATTTCAACATAATTTATTGTATTTCAATTCTAAGCACCTAAAACATTTTTTAAAAGATGTCATCCAAATGAATAGTACCTTTTGGACTTCCTAATAAATTTAAAGGCTCAGCATGCGACTTCTAATCTATGGCATGCTCACTCAAAACAAAGACACTCATGGGATCCAAACACCAAACATTTTAAGTGTCTACAGCATATAGCTTTCCATGTTACAGTATTCAGACAGCAACAATTCCTGTTGCTTTGCTACTGATACTTTCAATAATTATTTCAAAGTATTTGCATGAACAAATAAGCTGCCAGTTCCTACTTGATGACCCAGTTTCCAGAGATAAATTGAGTTTCTGTTAGGGGATCTGCATTGACCCCCTTTAAGTATCTACCTCTCTCATTAGGAACAACTCCTGACACACCACTCTCCCTCAAAAAACCCACCAAGTGGCTTTCTTTCCATCTAATAGCTTCCTTTCTTTTGCCTTTATTGTGTTCTCCAAAGACTTCCTTAAAAGTCCTTAGGTATTTGCAACTCAAATTTAGATATTTACATTTGAAGTTAATTATTGAAAAAAAGCCGAAAGAGTCTTTCAATGTCTCCTTTATAATTATCTGTGAAAATTAAATAGATAAAATGGGTTGGGGTGTTTTATTAGGATTATGGAAAAATAATATATGACAGCTAGAATTCAAAGCAAGCTAGGTACCTCTCCAGGGCAGTAAACAGCCTCTCAGAACACAAAATTGGAACATCGCCAATTGGGAATTTGAATCACGTGATGCAAAAAGACAAATATTGGCAAGAATATAGTTTGGAAACTTTATTCACTAATTTTATTGCTGCTGGAGGCCAAGCAGAGATTTGAGTCATCGAATACCTAAGACTGGTGCCTGGAACTGAACTTACTTAATGTACTAGCTACAGAATTATTCACTTAGCCAATTGATTAGTTACCAGTATAGGAATGGTTAGTTGTTAGAGGTCAAGTTAGAGGTATGAGTAACTCAGTAGAGATCTTTCCTTTGAATATGCATCCCTCTTGTAAGCTGCTTAGTCAGTGTCAGATTTTGAACAGTTAAGTTTCCGTGTGTATTCCTAAAGACCAATAGCAGATGCTTGAGCATCTCTTCTTTACCAGGACCTCTGGATATCTTTGTCCATGTCACCTGCTCGTTTTATTCCTTTCACTTCTCTCACATTGAACCCATTTCTATGTATCTCATCTAGCATTCACCCTGTCTTTAATCTTATCACACCCCTGCACTTTGGCAGATAGGGAACATTAGTAGACTAGAGAATTGGAATATTTCATCCCTATTTGTCTCTTAAGATCAACTTCCAGACCATCACTTGTACAGCCATGGTTACTATACAAACTTATAAGGATTTTGGCAAAAGTTCTTAATATTGGTGATGCCGCTGTAAGAACCTTCAAATCCAACATCGTGTGCATAGAAACATAGCTTTTGTGTTTTGAAACAGAAATATTCTTTCAAAATTTGAGGAACTTGATTTAATTTAATATTCATATAATCCATATGAGACTACAGGACATGCTTAACAAATCTACTCACATGGGGCATGCTTTCTGTTAATCACGATTTTCAAATGGTCTTAGTTAAAGTCCCCCTGCCCTGCACATGTCCTTGAAAAGTCTTGCCATGGCTTGCACCAACATTTTGATAAATAAATCAATGCATAATGTTTCCAGGTTTGCTTCATCACCTCTGGTCCACCGCCTATATTGTATCCTTGATTCTGTCCTCATTTAACATCCTTGGAAGCTTCAGGTGCCCTGCAGGAAGGAGTCCAAACATTTCCAAAAAGCATTTCTAGTATTGCCTAGTGTGGCTCAGCTCTGTTTCTCACCTTCAGTCCTTCTCCATCCTGACCATTTACCATGACTTCAGAGTGTGCTGATGACTATGAACATTCTCCACATCCCAGTAGAATTATTTCCACTTTTGGCAAAAGGTCTGGGTTATCAGAAGGGTCCTATCACTCTCATCCCTCTGCTGTCAAGGGTGTCTGCACATCTCTATATTAACGCTCATTTACTTTCTCTAAACTCAGAACTTGTTGGCAAACACCATAATCACAGGGTCGTGTGTGCATCTGCATATTCATGTGTATGGACGCAGAGGACAGCATCTGCTGTTATTTCTCAAGCACAATCCACAGTGTTTTTGAGACAGAGTCTCTTATTGGCATAGAACTTGCCAAGTAGGCTAGGCTTCTTGTTTTTTCTTTTTTTTTCATATTTTTCCACATTTTGTTTAATTCTTCATAAATTATATGTACGTGCTTTCTTTTTTCTTTTTTTAAAATTTTTATTTTTAAATTTAAGTTAGAAACAAGGTTGCTTCCTATGTCAATTCCAGGTCCCTCTCCCTTTCCCTCCCCTCCTTCCACACCCTCCAACCAACCCTTCCAATAAGCCTTCATTTTCTCAGGGAGGGTTAGGCCCTCCATGGGGAGTGTCCATAGTCTGTTATTTCATCCAGGGCAGGGCCTAGACCCTCCCCCAAGATTGTAGGGTGAGAGTGTATCTCTCATTGTTAGATGGGCACCCAAAGTCCATTTGTATGCCCAGGATAAATACTGATCTACTACCCAAGGCCCAATAGATTAGCTAGGCCTCCTCACTGACTCTTACATTCAGGGGGTCTGAATCAGCCCCATGCTGGATTCCCAGGCATCAGCCTGGGATTCAATAGTTAACCCTTGTTCAGGTCAGCTGTTTCTGGGGGTTAAACCAGCCCAGTCTTAACCTCTTTGGTCATCAGTCCTCCCTCTCTGTCACTGGATTCCTTGAGTTCAGCTCAGTGTTTAGCTGTGGGAGTCTGCCTCTGTTTCCATCAGCCATTGAATGAAGGTTCTGTTTCCCAGAATATCTGGCCATGGGATTGTAGGCTGGCACTCCCCAGATCTATGTCTAAAATCCATATATGAGAGAGTACATTAGGCTAGGCTTCTTAACAAATGACTCAGGGATTCACCTGTCTCTACCTCCCCAGTATAAATAGTCAGTGCTATCACACCACTTTTTGCTTCAAGGGGACTTTCAAAGATGATCAATAGATGTTCCTTAACTAACTTTGTGAGTAAATGAGATGGCATTAAAACTATTACAGTTTACCTGTCTATGAGTGAACTGATACCCAAGCCTGTACTGGACCTATTTTAGTTCAAAAGTGCTATAATCGCTGAAGGCAAGCACACATAAGTTTTTTTATTACCATTGGTAAGTTTATTTAAATACCCTCAAATGGACACCTACTTGTGGTATGATTCATTTCTAGACTTGGATTTCTGCTATAAATCCTGCTATGTCTACTGATGTAGAATTGTTTCAGATTATGGGGGAAAGTAAAACTTCATGAAAGTCAGGGATACTACCACTTTCTTTGTAAACCCAGATGTAAACTGGAACATTCTGAGCAGTGATGCTCTTTTTTTTGCTTCCTCTAACCAAGTTTTAGTAGAATCAAACTACAGTATGAAAGATTATTAAAAGACAACATTGTTCAGGAGCCCTCTGGAGTGTCCAGTGTTCCACTTATTCTAGAATATTTGACTAGCGGTCCATGATAAAGACACCCAAACAGGCAAGGGATCCTCAGTGTTTATGCTTTGAAAAAAAATGGATAGTTCACTCAGAGTTCTTAAGTGAAGGGAGTCTATAGAAGACTGTTTGGAGAAGAACTATCTGTTGTAAGAACATGTCCAAAGGGACCGGAGTGTTAGATACCAACCAATCAGAAATGATTACTTCCAAAGCCTAGAGATGGAGGACAAGGTATTAGGAATCCACAGAAGGAGAAGCCTTGGGCAGAAAGCTTATGTATGGAGGAGGACAAACCACTGCCTATCAGAAATGAGCCAACATGCAGGATAGGAGTTAATAACAATGCCTTTCTTCCCCTTTTCATTTCTACCAGTGTCAGCCATCCACAGATGCCCACCAGAAAGCCAAGCACATAAAAGATGCAGAGGTGTTAGAGATATAGAAGGATGAATGACACTTGACTGGTATAAAAGGCATTGATAATAAGGCCCAGTCAGTAATCTATGTTATGCTGACTGACTCAGTGAAGGGTTAGTACATGCAATGGCAGTTAAGTACTTAAGTAGCTGATTTGATATATTGTTGAGAATCTAAACCAGTTTATTCATTCAAGTCAGGAAAGATGGGAGATAAGAAACATGACAGGTAGGTTTTCATGTCACTTTTCTAGGTTGAAGCAGAAGAGTAGTGATCAAATCTGTTTATTCTACTAAACAATGTGTGAGATTTCATAAGGCGTGGGCTGATATAAAGACATGACCCAAGAATACCAATTAAGTTTTCTTCCTTGCTTTATCAGCAGAGCAAGCATTACTTTGGGCAGGAAAGTCTAGTTTTATATCCCAGTTTTTTCATCTGTAAAATGGAGGTGAAAAAAATGTATATTCCAGAAGAAGTGTAGTGTTGAGAAGATCAAATAAGAAAATGGATTTGGTTTCCTTTTGAAAAGCTTAACAAGCTCTACAAATGTCAGTCTCTATCACTTGGGGATGCTATCTCACAAAGCTGGTCCCTGGGTATGTGCTTGCCAATCATCACGTCCTGTCTTTTGGACTATCTTTACTTAGCACATGGAGCACTTCACTCAACTCCAACTGAAACATCGCACACAAAGGAAAGATAAGCGTAGAGGAAATCCAAATGTGTTGGCAATACCACTGCATGTTAAAAAGAAAGAACGAGATTCATGTTGAACTTCGCTTCGGCCATGCATAGCTCCTCTTTCCATAGGTCCTATTAACTTCAAAGGGAGCTCCGTGCATGTAAATGATTATATTTATTGGATGCGCCAATCCTTCTTATCCTCCGGGCACAATTAGAAATATCATAGAAAATGAGTGTTAGAGGCTTGGATCCATATTTGATATTCTATGGGAAATTTCCCATCGTTACAGATGTTAAAAATCCTGTGCAACAGTCCTGCTATGAATTTGTAGTACTCACCATTTTATATCCTTGGAGTTACTTTTCCCCCTGTGGTTTTAGAATGATCTGCTTACAATGAAGGAAACTTAGTCTCTTTATGTCTGTATAGAGTGGTGGTAGGCTCTTTGCTGATATACAACTTGGTCTAATATAATACAAATTTAGACTGCATAGGCCCTGTCTCAAGGAACTGTTAGTGCCTTCCTAAGATTAGCCCATAAACACAGCAATTATGGTGTTGCTTTCATTTTACCTTGGGAACTGCTATCAGAGTCAATACCAAGATCTAAATTCCAGGATGCTCAGTTTCATATTCTATCCACTAGACTACACTGTGATTTCAGGATTCATTGTAAATTCAGGCATTATCTCTATCTTGTTACATAGTGAGTTTTCTCTGGGAGGAATCTCTTGAATCAATGAAAACCTCTTAGTGTGTACAGAGCCCCGTGCCTTTGACAGCAATTTGTTGCTTATTCACTCTATATTCAGGAGTCTTTCAAGATAATGGAAGTGTCTCCAAGACTGACTGTGACAAAGACCTGAATGTCCTCATTATGTTGTATCAGTAAATATAAAGAGCCTATAAATGCTACAGACACCTAGCCTCAGCAAAACTGTGGGTATGTGTTTGTGCGTTTATAAATTTATCTAAGAGGACAAGTTAATATTCAACTGTACAATGCTTTAAACTGTCACATGGAGGGAAATGAGCCTTTCAAAATAAATATAATAAATTGCTATGAGAGAATATTATAATTACATGATGAAAATATCTGTACTGTAACATACCCACATATAATTGGTGGACTTAAAGTTTCAAATCCTCCTGTAGTGCTTTGATAAGCAATTAGTTACAAAGATTCTTCTTTTCATGCCCACCTCGTACACCAACAAATAAAACTACATCAAAGTAATTTAGGTCCATCTTGAATTGTTCATAATAAATAAATAAGAAGAGGCTAACTTCAGTAAATATGTATAAAGGAAAATAATCTGAAGTCTATATAGCAATCAAATTTCTAGCGAAAATATGTGTAAGTGGGTTTATTTTGAAAGGAAAAGTCCTACTCCCAGTGTCATAACCAATTAAATTCTCCAGGTAATGACCCCATTTGCATAGTGAGCGGAACCCACAAGTGGGAATTTTAATGGGTACACCACCTGAGTGCAGTAATTGAGAGTGACACAACTTGAACTAGTTTTGTGCTTACCTCACTGAAAATTCTACTCAGATTATTTTGAATGTCAAGCTACAAGTCAAATTCCAAGATGATGGATTTGTTCTTTTTTAAGCACCAAGTTTGAATAAAAGAAATGCATTGCATATCTTTGCTTTAACTAATCTGTGTTTCTGTTTCTCCCCATTGCTTCATTTTCTTCAGTGACTGGAATTTAATTTTATTCATTAATTTGTGAATAATTAGATAAAAAGAAATAATGTCCTCAGTAGCTAAAGTGCTTTTGGATTGCAATTTAATGTACTTTTCCCAGAATATATGCTATATAGTTAAACTCACATAACGGTTTACTAAAAGGTAATTGTGTAAATATGCCCAATTATTCTTTCTGATGATCTAACAAAATTTAATGTAGTGAGTATTCTCAGATATTTCCCTTGTCCCTTACCCTGACGCTGATAAAACACACTTTCTTCAGAGCTGATCAGAGATGACTTGTCATCTGAAAGTGTTACTTCTAAGATATTCTCTGTATCTCTCGGGCACTATTCATGTCCTTGAAAGAACTGTGCACTCTGATTGAGGGATCAGATGACGGCCACATTAAATTATATAATAAAGGAGATTTTAAAACTCTAAGAGTCAGACGCATGATGAACTGTGCTTTCCAGGTTTTGAGGTGACATTCAAAATCTCTTTTGTTTCACTCTAAGATTGCTTTCAGTACTGTTTGTAGGTGTTTGACACTACTCAGCCACATCTGTAATTGGCATAGCATCCAGCAGACAGGCTCTGTACATCTTTACACTGCAACCTACCAAGTTAAGAAATGTATTGGTTCAATATAAAACAGCAGGCTGTTTTTAGACATAGTTACTAGTGCACAAGCTTTAATATGGCTTGGCTTCATCTTATAATGAGATCTTTTGGTTCCCTGCTCAACAGACTTTTATTCCTTTGGAAAAGGCTGTGAACTATGTCAAGTGGCTCGGATGCTTTTGTCCACCCTCTTTCTTGGCTTTGGAATGTAATTCCTTTGCTTCTAGCCCTTTATGCATCAGACAGAACTTAAGAACTGTTTCAGTTTTTCAAGTTCAACTTAGAATTTCTGTGTTTGAATTTGCTTTTTCCCCTATTCTGTTTAAAAAGAATAATTTCTTTCTCAACTAAATTTCACTATAGGGGCTGCCCAGAAGTAAATACCTAATTGTAGAGCTACACTTTCCTTTGTCTTCAACAGAGGCATCCTTAGCTGAGGTTGGCTAATGTGTCAAAAGACAGGTTTTGTAAAATGATCTCTTCATAGCAGATAAATGACTCTTGGTTTGTATTCATCAAATAAAGTAAGAGGAGCATCCAAAATAGAAATAATGCACAAACAACAGAACTAGGAATGTGAGCTTCTGTCCAACTGGGAGACACGGGACTACTTATCTGACAGTTGGCTGCTTCTGAGTTTTAGTTGTGGCCCTTGTGGAGAACATGCTGTGCCAGCATGATGAGAACAGTGTGGGACAGGTCTTTGCCCTGAAGGATTCTGGTTTTTAGCTGGGGGTGTGGTCATGACTTTGACCTTCTTCTCCAGATTAGCTGCTATTGTCACTAAAATTTGATCTCATAGGTAGTGTTTTTGGGCATCATCCCTTATCTTTTAAATATCTATCTATCTATCTGTCTATATCTATCTATCTATATGAGAGAGAGAGGCTGCATGAGTTTCCATGCACCATGTGCATACAGGTGTCAAGGGAGGGTGTCAGGTCCCCTGGAACTGGAGTTAGAAAGGTGGTTGTGAGTGCCCTGGTGTGAGTGCTGTTAACCAAACCTAGATTATTTTGAACATGGGTTCTCTGAAGGGGCAAGAAGTGCTCTTAACATTAAGCCACTTTCCCAGCTCCACAGATATGGACTTTTTAAAGGAAAAGCAGTAACATTGTTCACTGGGAATTTTTTTAGTAGTACCATACATGGTAAATGAAGTAACCAGTGACCATTTCTGCTAAACCAATTTCCATATTAGGGCTGTACAACAATGCCATTGTTCCCATAAACTTTTTTTTCTATTTTAAACCAATCCTCTAAAAATAATCTTAAATAGTTAAGCATTAATGGAAGCCTCTCTCAGGAGCTAATGTCCTCCCCCAGATATGTCAAGCTTCTTGCTTGGGTTGAAATTTCCTGAGCATCATGTTATTTCCTTGGGGTACCTAGTACCGATTCACTCACATACCAAAAACTTACAGAGATGAACACTGCAAGGAGTCCCCAGCAATAAAAAACACTTGGTTGAAACATAAGTAGATGTGAAGGAAAAACTAGCCATATATTAACCAGTGTTTCAAACAAATTGGCATGCTATTGCATTAGTGTAGGAAGAGGGGAAAAATAACATTTGATGAAATCTTATTTTCTCTCAGATTAGATGAAGCAATCCTATGGACCTATAATTCACAAGTAATTGAAAAGGTGGAAGGATTTGAAGTGTTAAATTAAAAATGATCTTAGCTGTGTTATTAATTAGTACCAAATATTAATTTTATATTAGTAAATGATTGATTAGGAATATGGATATACCTAAGAACTAAGTAGAATTGCAGAAGGCAAGCAATACAGTTCCTTGGCCGGAGCCTTGTTTGTTAGGTAGTGATCTTGGGTGTACAGAACTTGAGCATGGAGATTTTATGGATAGAGCATGAAAAGTTATTACATGGCCATTCTTTGATCTGGTCAGATAACACCTAATGTTTAGAAGAGTAAAATCGTTACAGGAGCCCACTGTAGAGACATAGAATAATTTGGGAGGGGTACTGATAGGAGGGAATGGAAGGGAGATTGCAGTCAGGATGTATTGTATGTAAAAACAAATTCTCATGAATAGTTTATACCACTGTTTTTGTTAAATCTCAACTTCAAAACATCTCCAAATATCTGCCATAGTTGTCTCAGGTAGAAAGACATCTGACAATGGGGTCTTACATAAAATTCATTGAAGGCAACACCCAATTTTGTAACTTGGAATACTTGAGCTTGCCATTCAGTGTCAGCATATACAAAACAATTTCTTCAGTTTCATAAATTAAAATGAATTTCTTAGATAAATAAATGAAATCAGTCTAGTAAAAAAGTAAATACTAGTGGGTCATTCATGACTAATTCCAGCACTTGGAAGGCTGAGAAGGGGGACTGCTTTGATATTGAAGTTACAGTGGGCTATATAATGAAGTGCAAATCAATCTTGGTTACTGTATGAAATCTTATCTCAGAAAAGGAAGAAAACAGGAAGGGAAGGATGGGCAGAGGGAGGGAGAAAATGGGTAGGAAGAGAGAGAGAAGGGAGAAGATAAGGAAGGGAAAAGGCGGGTGGAGGGAATGAAGGAAGGAAGAGCAGGAAAAAAGAAGCTTATATTTTACACTGTGAATATTCAAAAGAACACTGTATTTTCATAACAGGGCAGCAATGACTTGTGGATAAAATACCGCATATATTTCTCAGTTTATTACTGAGCATGAGCCTTGTGGTCTACATAAGAAGCTGGGAAAGACAGACTAGGAAATTTTTCGGGAAGAGATATAAAAGGGTAAAGAGATTTTTCAGGTTTTACATTATCATTGAAATTATTTAAATATAAGGCAACTAACATATTAATTATGTATAAAAGGATATTACAGCACAATAAAGAATTAATTTTTTAAATTTTACAATATCCAGGGTAATACAGCTCCAGTTTGAAAATATGCCACATTTAATAAGTGACAGAATATCTAACTGTAAACTATAGCAATTAGTCTTGACGGCCATAGGATTCAGCAAAACACTACATACTAAAATCCTAAAATATATTGAAACTGTTTTCACATTTGCCTATTTTTCTTTTGAATTATACAAGATGCCTTAAGGAATGGCTTGCCAGGAGTAGAGAACTGAAGAAAAGTCCTACATGTATTATGGAAATTAAATTCTAGTATTCACCAATGCTCAGTATTACAGAAAAACATTTTAAATCACTAACATTTACCTTGCAAATCATAGTGTGGCATATTTGAGCATCAGACAAACCCATCAGTTAAACAGTTTTACAGGATAACAAGTCAAATATTCCAACAATCATTAGGAGGCTTATCTACAAACAGATGCTTTTCTTCATCCTATGACATAAGCATAAGCGAACGTTGGGTATAGAAATACTACGATTCCCATTGTATTTGACACACCAAATGAAGAAGGCAGCTGTATATTAGCATTGCATTTAAACCAACATTTTAAAGTGAATGCGTGCATAAATTGCACTAGAAGGGGATTCACTTGCATTTCTTTTTCAAAGACTATTTAAAATAATAATTTAATTATAAGCTAGGCTTACTTTCAAAGGAAAAGTGAGCATTCTTATTCCTCATGTGAAAAAACAAAACAAAACAAAACTTCAGGTCTCCTAAAGGTCTAGAGGTCTAGGTTGGCTAAAGGCTTCCTAAAATGAATTGTTTTCAAATGGAACTGGAAAGAACCCCTAGTCCAAATATATTTTCAAGAGCCTACAAAGAATTAGTCAATGTAAACAAATTTTAAATTTGAAGGGAAAAAAATTCATGGGAGAATGTGTGTGAAACTGAACACTCAGCTTTCATATGAGCTGAATCCATTACTATGTAGTTAGTCTCATCACACACATACTTCTATATACTTTTAGTGTCTTTATAACCTGACACATTGGCATAATTTAATACACAATTGGAATACTGATACCTGGGGGTGGTGTTGGACATCTGAGCTCCCCCGTAGCCGATCTAAGATGCACATGCTTGTGAAATACAAAGACTATGGCTATAAGCCAACCAAAATAAATAGACCACCCCTAAACACTCCCACATAAAGAACCAAATCTTTCAAATACATGTGAGCTTTGGAAAAACCTCAAATCAGAATACTGGGATTTTTTTAATCTTAAAAAAACTAATTTAAATGAAAGTTGTTAAAAAGTGTTCTACATTTTTGGTAAAATATAGTTATGTTAACAAGGTATTATGTTTTCATTAAAATTTATAACACTTAAATTATGTGCAGAAAAGTGCATATTTGCATTAGTTCTGATTTTACAGTTTTAAGAAAGCCGTGTTGCTGAAATGTGCAGTGAAGGCACATTCTTTTTACTTGTTCGGAACATAAGACGGTTCAGGCCTCCGACCTTAAACTTTTTCCCATATTTAAGTAGCTCATCCTAAGGCATCCACAGTGCCGCACCCTCCTTCAAGCCTTCCTGAAAAGACCTGTTCTTCACTTCTGTTTATTCTTCTGGCCTCTTTCCTTTCCACTTCTGACGCCAGCACACCTTCTGGTTCACTCTTTACAGCTCCCACCCAGCTGTCCTCCACTACACTGCCTGCTGCTCTGAGAGAGCACAAGGACCTCCCTCAGCACCCTCTGGATAGAACACTGGAGGTGGGAAGCGCACAGAGAGACCAACATGGAAAGCTCCACATCTGTTTGCAGCTCTGCCCAATGAGTGTGCTTACTTAGAATGAGGAATATTCACTTTTAACCTCTAACAGATAAACATCAAAGATAAGCGATCCGGTTGAAATACCTACAGAGCAATGTCGGGTTTAGGGCAAAGAGCTGCTGAAAATGATTAGGAGAAACAGATATGTCAACAGAAAGAAGATTACAACATTGTTGGCTGTGTGTGTCAAAATGTCTTCAAATTATTATCATCTATGAAGAAGCTTCAAAAGCCAGTTAGTCAAAACTTCACATATTAAACCACATAGGTCTAGTGACAGAAAAAGAATTTCGGAGATTACTTAAAAATGAGTTAACAGTGCAAACACTGAGTTGCTTCACGAGAATCTTACCATGTGCTTTTCTTTCTCCTACAAGAAATATTGTAAAATTGTCTCCAGTTTTAATACAAACAAAAGATAAGTGTTTATGAAGGAAAGCAGATGCCACAGCATTCCATACAGATTTCTAAACAGTCCGAGGATTCACAACAGGCATCCATGATGCCACAGTCCATGTCACAAGGGCAGTTGCAGTCATCACCCATCTCGTCGCCACAGCAACAGCAGCAGGCTTCGGAGGTGCAGATGCCACATGAAGCTTGTCCAAGGACAATATTGCAGAGGGTCAGGAATTCACAGAACAAGCAGGCCAGGATACAGTGGACACAACAGTCTTCATTCACAGGCCAGAGGAGAGCACATAGTGGAGAGAGAAGGGACACAAAATATACATGTCATCCAAAGACTGTGGGAAAAAATAACTGGTCCCAGTTACAGCTCAAATGATACACCGCCCTAGACCTCTGTTGTTGATTGTGAGTTAGATGTACACCAAAGAGCTCAAGTTAAATTCTAGATGAGTGACCTGTAGATGTAGACACTGGACTAGAAATGTGAGCTGCGATTGCGTGCATGACTGCGCATGTGTGTTGGATTATCACTATGACCCACTGTGTCACGCCTCTTGGTCCCTGGTATCACTTCTCTGTATGTCTTACCAATTGTTCCTACAACCTACTGTTCTCAGTAGTACTCTGCTGAAATAAATTTCCAAAATAGAAAATGTATTTATTTGTTCCACACATAGGCTTCAAAACTGGAAAGAAAATTTATAAAAATATTAGACACGTTAATCATTAATTCAATATTTAAACTAGAGTCCATTAAACCATGATCCACATGTTTTCTTTTCCAATCAACTCACTTTCATTTTTCTTTTTTTGTTACAAAAACATTTTAAGAGAAACAGTGAGACTCTCTAGTTGGGTCCAACTATAATTGCCCATTTTAGGTACTTCTGAAAAGAAGGATAGAAAAAACCAAAAATTATAAAGTGGCTTTACCTCTGGTGACAAAGTACTTTAATCTCTATCATTTCTTGATGCCTTCCTAAGTAACACCATATTTTATAAACTGATAGGAAAAAACAAAAATGCCATATAGTATACTTATTATACATACTACTAACATATTTCTTTAAAAAATTGGGACATATTGAAGGATTACCTGGTGGTGATTTCTTGATCCCTTAACACATGTAATAGAATCATATGATTAATATTTGAGACATCTGCCCAAGATCTGGGATATTTATACTTTTTGTTTTGGCTTGGCTTGGTTTGGTTTTGCCAGACAGGGTTTCTCTGTAATGTTTTGGAGGCTGTCCTGGAACTTGCTCTGTAGACCTTGCTGGCCTCGAACTCACAGAGATCCACATGCCTCAGCCTCCCGAGATCATGAGTTAAATGGCAGGGGGAAGACCCAAAGAAGAAAGACACCTCAAAAGATGAAGTTGTTACAGGAAAATTACAGTTCACTAAACTCACCATCACCTGAAAGGCATGGATCTACACGGTTAATAGGGAGCCATCAGAACTAACACAACAACTAAAACCCAATTACACCCAAGCACTTTGGAGCCTCTAAAACATAAACAAAGAAAGCCAGTATACTAACAAGCACCTAAGGAAGCCACAAACCAAAACTTGTAATGATTACAGTGATATCAGATAAGATATCTGCACAAGTGTGTTCATCGTCTCCTTGCCAGAGAAATAAAAGAATGGATTCCTAAATTTTAGCACATCAACTACACAGTCATATTCATTAATTGCCAAAAGGGTTTTTGCTTTTCCAAAATTATGATTTAGCACAATGTAAAAGCTCACAGACACTGAGCACAAACAGTTGTATCAGTATTTATGACTGGCTAGTGGAGTCAAAGGCCACCCAAGACATTAAAATGGTGGGGATTTACAAAGCAAGAATTGATAGTAAGAATTTTCATTGGTAGAGCATGCCAAAAAGCACCATATTGGGAGGTAGAGGCAAAGAGCAGGAACTCCAGAGGAACCTTGACTTTAGCAGAACAATGCCTCCAAACAACAAACCACATCAACAACAAAAGGAGAAAATATCTGAGAAGGTAGCATACGTTTTACTTTATAATGTCAAGATTGGAGCATCATGAATCTGAGGGCAGCCTGGGGTACATAGAGAAGATCTGTCTAAAAAAATCAAATAAATAAGTCAAGTTCGGGAAGATGAACAGAGAAACAAAGTTTTAAAAAGATGAGGCCTCTGCCTACAAGTGGTTCACTGTCCAAAAAAAATTCCCTTTCCCTGGGTCCTTGAGGTTTTCAGTTTTTATGGTTTTATTCAGTCATGATTTGCAGTTTTTGCCAAAACTGTTTAACCTTTAAGAAGCCAACTGGGTTCTGGGAAGTTTGCCGATCCTAAACTGGGCCAAGCAAGAATTGTGCAATTCAGTGTACTGAGAGGCAGACTCGGCACAAGACTGACAGCTACTGTAAAATTAGCAAAAACAAAGGAACACAGCAGCAGCCAAGGTGCTAAGAAGAAAGCATAAAAGGAGATCTTTAGCAGGACTTTAGACTTAAACAGCATCGGCAAATACAACAAAAACATACTGTTATGAATTACTGCTGTCACTGTCCCAAGCCAAAGTCACCACTGGTACGCCTGTGCAACTGCCCATCTTGCAGGGCTCACACCACCCCTAAGGTAGCATCCAAAACCATAAACAGGCCTTAGCTACTGGGGGAAATAGTCTGTGACTGATCTCAGGAGCTCTGTTTTGTTGAAAACGAAACTGAAGGCTCTGTTTGGGAGAACCGCCAGTTTCTAATGAAAGCATCCCAGATTGATTTATCTGATCAGTATAAGGCCAAATACACTAGGAAATAAAGATATCAGGGAGGCAGTTTGTTAGAGCAAACAGTTGATCAAGAGCCTTCAAACAATACTTAGGATGGTAAAGTCAGGTTTACTATAGACAAGTCTTTTTTTTTTCTTTTTCATTTCTCATTGCTTCTTGATGAGACGTGGTATGACAGGTTCTCTTAATTTCTTGGAACAAAGACCCCAGCATCAGAAGTGGAACACAGGAACTAGCAGAGAGCAGAGAATTCTCAGAATCACCCATAACCCATTTTTGAGTGAAGGAAGATTTGTACGATCTTATCTTGATTAATCTGTAATAAAGTTTCCTATGACTTAAAGTGCTTGAAAATACTTTCCTTTCTGGGTAACGGACACGTAAGGGAGATGCTGAGAAGCAAGAGGCATGTTAGCATTCTGCAAGCCAAGGAAGCAATGCTGGATCAGAACTTGCAGAGTGATAGGTCACTAGTTATTGAGAAAACTGCTTTGAGACCAGGTCTGACTCTAGTTTTACCATCCAAGGTATAGAGTATCCAGAGTTCCCCACCTCCATGCTGAGTGGTGGTACAAACCATACAGGGGCTGGGCCTGACTGGCAGAGGGCATTCCTGGTCACAGATATTGCATCACTGTTCCCAGATATGACGACGCTGTGTTTGTTGTTTCTTAATAGAGAAAGCAGGCAGGTCACAGCCATAATGGCTGAGTGTCTAGCCTTTGCAAAACATCTAGCTGGTAGGGCCCAGACACAATCATCTCTAGGGAGTTCTGGTTTTCAAATGTGTGTGGGTAGGGCACAGCAGCTCGGCTGCAAGCAAATGCCTTAATGAAGACCAGGGATGCGTGGTATACCTGGCCCCAAGCCCTAGACTGACCACCTGCTGGCCTAGAGTGCCCTGGCTGCACAGAGCCCTCTGGCACATGGCAGTCCCTCGGGCTCTGGGCCATGGCTAGAAAACAGAGGCAACATTTTCCTAATGGCGAGGAAAGTGAGCTAGGTCAGAAGGTTTTTAAAAAGAAAGTTAGCGAAGAGTTGTATTTTCCACGCAGAGCCGACTTTGGGAAAATGAACAATAGTCTTTATTATCTTCTTTCTCCTAAACAAATTCAGAAGAATATTAGTGAAAAAAAGAAAGCCTGTCCTCCTGCACCCCACCAAGGGACTCCTCAAAAGTTCCCCTACCCCACATCCAAATTCTGGGATCCACCCAGTCTAAGGGAGGGGTTACCTACAGGTTACAGGCAGAGAGCATGCCACTGTGTTTCTTCTTTCTCTCTGTTCTTTATTCTGTTGCCAGTATTGTACACGGCTAATGCACTAAGCATTCCAAATCTCTTGGTCTCAAATTACAGCACTAGTTCAAGAGGTCTGTGTGAAGAGTTGTTTCAAAGTTTAGGAAGATAACACCCATATCAGAGGAATTATTGTTTTATAGAAGTTTAACACAGAAATCTGAAGAGGCATGGAGCTTTGGGTATTAGACATGTGTCTTTAAGATTTATTATGTCTTCTCCAGGCAGTGTGGTGCATGCCTTTAATCCTAGCACTTAGGAGGCAGAGGCAGGTAGATCTCTGTGAGTTCGAGGCTAGCCTGATTTATATAGTGAGTTCCAGGACAACTGGAGCTGTTACACAGAGAAATCCTGTCTCAAAAAATGAAAAACAACAACAACGACGACACAATTACCATATTTTTATTATTTCTTTACTGTGTGTATATATGACGTGTATGTAATTGCAAGTTCTTGTTTGCCACAGTATGTATGGAGATCAGAGGACAACTTACTGGGATCATTCTCTCCTTTTAGCATGTGGGTCCTGGGGGATCGAACTCAGGTCAACAGGTTTGGAGGCAAGCCACCTATACCTCCTGAGTCATCTTGCTAGGTCAGAGATACTTGTCCAACACATTTTACATGTGAAGTTAAGTCAGCGTCTGAATAGAGAGTGACTGAGATGTGGAAACAATAGCATTTGTTTACTGAATTAGCAGGTGGGCACTTGCTAAGAGCTAGGAGTGTGGCAGTGTGGTGGTGGTTGTGGTGGTGGTGGAGTTGGTGATAGTGGTGAAGGTGTCAGAATATTGAATCTAGGAAGACTACAACTCTCCTGTGTCTCACCAGCATCAGTTTTACACCAAGCTGGGACCAGTCTCCTCAAATCCAAGAAGGTCTGGGGAAAACTCTGCTCATAGCTCAGACACAAAAGCAGAGAAAGCTCCAAAATGTAATTCCAAGAGACCGACACTACAGAAGAGTGAAACAGAAAGCTAGCCAAAAAAATTAGTAATCTGTGTCTGGCTACAGCAGAAGATGTCAAAATAATAGTCTAGTTTTCCATATTTCAGTCGTTATCTATTTTCTTCAGAAGCTAGAAAGCAGGGAGGAAAGGGTAATATTATGCTTTAGTTGAGTGCATTCAGTGCTATTTTTAAGCTGGACAGTTGAAATATATCTAATGTAAGATTAAGTATAAGTTTTGGACAAGAAAATCTATAATACTTTATTTAATCACACACACACACACACACAACATTTTGAAGGCTGGCTAAATGGTTCAGAAGGTAAAACGTACTTGCCCCCAAGGTGGCTGATCTAAGTTCAATTCCCAAGATCCATGGGATAGGAGAGAACTGACTCTCATAAGTTGTCCTCTGACACACTCTCTGCATGTCATAATAAGTAGGAATACACACACACATCCAACATAAGTATAAAGAAAGTATTGTTTTTCTGGAAAGAGTAATGCCCCACAGTCTTCTCAAGGTGGTAATAATGCCTCTTATGGATAGGACAAAACAAACGAGAGTAAATACTCTAGTTTTAATGAAAACACATATGAATAAAAATTATGGAAAACTTCTTTCCAGATGGTAAATTTAATATTTTCCCCAATTTTATTTTCCAAACTGCATTTATGTCATAGCTAAAATTTTGGCTTGCTTCTTGTTATTTATAACTTTGGTTTAAGAATTGTGCAAGGCATATTTTGAAAGAAGCCAGGTTTTTTCTTTCTTTTTTTTTAATGGCAAAAGGCCCAGGATAACGTGCCCATTCCACTGTAACTGAAATGATGATGGTGATAATAAGAAAAGTAACACACTAGGCAGTCAGTTAAAATAGTCTATTACAGGTTGCCTATGTCCAAAATCTCCATGGCAGAGATAAGTGCACACGCAGAACAAAAGAACCCTTGAGTCACTTAGACTAAGGATGTCACAGGGCAGGGATCGGACACATTTCTCTGGGAACTTGCCTGGCCAGGGCTCAGCAGGAATACAAAGGGCAACTTTGCCATCCAAATTGTATAAATAGCCAAACAAGGCTACTGCTGCAGCCTGGCTCTCTCCTGCAGAGGCATGACAGCTTGTCCAGCAGGAGGCACTATGTCCTACAGGCAGGAGAAGTCTGATCTAGGAAGGGCCCAGGCTGTGTTCCCTAGCCTTGACAGAAGGGACAGCCCCTAACCAAAGAGTCACAGCAGTCTAACACACACACCAGGCAAGATGAAGAGACAGACAGAGTGAGACACTACCACGGGACAAGACACCAAAGCACAATTCAAAGCGGTGCACAGGAGGTAAATCCTATTATTTATGGAATTAATTTGTGAATCAAGCATGGTTGCTAGTCTTTCCGAATCACCCTGTCTCACCCTGTCTCATCTGTTAATGTGATGTGATGTTTTTTTCAAAGGCGCGATCACCAGCCTCTGATGCACAAGACAGCATGACACACAAATTATATGGTGTACATATCTCCATCTGAATTTAGTATCCCAACAATTCTGAAGCCAAAATAACCTACAGACGTGTTTGCCAGTGTCCTAAATGTGGCAGAAGCCTCGGGACCTGGCCTCCTAAACAAGACAAATTGCAGGCATGTCGATTACTTTAAATTGTGGAAGAGAAGATAAAAATAAAAACCCTCTCTGTGAGCTGATTCCCTGTACTCCATCCCCGCCACCCCCCAACTGAGCCTTCCCTCAGTCACAGCTCATTACTTGCTGCTGCCATTCACACGACAGACAAAAGGAAATGCTGTAAGTTTCCAGGTGGTGAAGCCTGTTTGTGTTTGTTTGAACCAGACTTTTAGCACAACAGGAAAAAACATACTTGGGGGCCCACAGACAAAAGGACATCAGTGTGTAGTCATCCTTCTGTCCTCACTAAGTGGCACAGTTGACAAATGTCATGCTCTTCAGGAGGACTGTGATGCTAGGAAGTTAAGACTAGCCAGCCTGGCTGTCTCACCAGTGGATTAAGAACTCCTGAGCAAGTCACTTGACTCTGTATCCATGTGCATACGTGGAGGGGTAACAACAGCCAGGCTCCTCTGAAGTGCTAAGACCCCAATACAGTGGAATCTATTATCCAAAAGAATTTATAAATAGATTTGTAAGTCTACCTTAGGGTCTTCTCTTGACCTTTTAGAGCCATTATTTTGCTTTTTGTGTTTGTTTGCTTGCTTGTTTTTTCAATATTCAATTATCTTTCTAAAAATGATTTATTTTTATTTGAGAGAGAGAGAGAGAGAGAGAGAGAGAGAGAGAGAGAGAGAGAGAGAGAGAGAGAGAGAGAGAGAGAGAGAGAGAGAGCAGCAGGAACTCAAGAAATCCCAAAGAGTTCCAGACCTCCCAGAACTAGAGTTACATAGGGATGGGAGCCACGTGATGTGTGTGGTAAGAGGTAAACTCAGTTCCTCTGCAAAAGCAGCAAGTGTTCTTAGCTTCTGAGCTGTATCTCAATGCAGCCTGCATTGTTCTTTTCCTCTGTGTGTGTGTGTGTGTGCTGTCTGTCTGTCTGTCTGTCTGTGCACAAATGTAAAGTTGTTGGTATCCATGGTACACACAGAAGCCAGAGTGTGACATCAGGTGTCCTGTTACATTACGCTCCTCTTTATCCACTCAAAACAGAGTATCTCAGAATTTTTGAGCTGGTCGGGCTGGCCAGAGAGCACTGTTGAGACTCTAACCTCAACCCCTAAAATGCTGGTGTTACGGGTGTATGTATTCACCATGTTTAGACTTTACATTGGTGCTAGAGACTCAAGCTCAAGTCTCATGTTTGTTAAGCAAGCACTGATCCATGTCACCAGGTGACTCTAACCTACTCATCTCTGTCCCAGCTCTTACTGAAATAGTTAAAGCACAACGAAAAGTTAATTAATGCTGAATAAAAGCACACTAAACTCCGGATGAGCCCGAGGACTGGATAGCCATAATATGCATGAACCATGACATACCAGAGACTTCAGGCAGAAGAAGTAGTCTCTGGAAATGTTGGGCTATAGCCAACATATAAACTATATCCTCTTGCCCACAGAAGACATACATGTCAGGTAGTATTAACAAGAGAAGACTTCTGAAACTGGCAAAATAGCAGGAAATGCAAGGAAAATAGTAGGAAATCCTGAATGACAAAATACTCTCATTGTTCATTCTCAGTGGAAGAACACAGAAAGAAGGCCTTGACTAAATCCAACAAAACTTACTGAGCACTGGGTTGCAAGACAGACACTGGTGTAGGTATACAGACAAGTCTCAGGAACATGTACTTACAGAGAACATAGTGGCAGTATAGTATGACAACTGTTCAGGTTCTGATAGAGCCATAGAGCTAGGGGAGGACTGACAAATCAGGCTGGCATACTGCTGATACATTGTGCTTCCTATTTTCCAGGCACTGCCAGGAGTAGTTTACAAATGCATCTTCATTAAACACAAAATTGTGTAAGATAGTTGCTATGATTATCCTTAGAAGAGAAATGAGTAGAAGATTCACTGTCAATTTAAATTTGCAAGATAGAACTGTGAACGGTGAAAGCAATGAGCACAGGGTTGATGGGGAAAGTCAGAGGGATTCATGAGCTACGTCTTGAAGAAGATATGCTATTGAGACCAAAAAAGAGGGGGGAGTTGAAGGTTGTTCCATCTAGCAGGAAAGTTATGCAAAGGAATGCAGCAAGGGTATTCTGATTTTTTTTGCTTGTTTGTTTTGTTTTGTTGTTTTTTTTATGTGATAGTTCCATTTTCTGGAGCTGGGTTAATCAGGAAGGAACCCTTCAATTTTCTATGTCAGAAGCAAGGAGTCATTGAGAACACACAGTCACAATCATAGCATCAGTGAGGTCATGAGGTGACTTTAAAGAGATATATGATAGAATTTGATATGACACTGGTTGAGGTAGCAAAGAAAAGAGAATAGTCAAATGTCACTTCCTGGTCTCTGGATCCATTTACTAAGGAAGACATCTAGATTTGTTATAAGGGTGTTTTGCAGTGTGACATGGCACCAACATGACTTACTTTACACCAGTATTCAAGGAGAGCTGATGCCTGACCTGGAACCTGGGAAGCAGAGAGAGCTGTAGTGAGTGGAAGTTGCTACAGTTATACAGCAAATGGCTTTGTGCAGTTCCCCAGGAAAAGGTATAGAGCAATAAGAGAAGAGATGAAAGACAGTAAAGGGGCTTGAGAGGAGAACAGCGGGAGAGCTGAGCTAGCAGAGGTGGGGAGTGGTTGTGGAATACTGTCGTCTTAATATATTATGGCTGTTCATGTCTTGAAATCAGAACAGCTGTGATTATCCATACAGAACCCTCACAAGAGTTAGCCCACTATATTCCCTTGGGGAGATGAGGCAGCTCTGGGGGGCCATAAACAGTTAATATTTGGGAGGAGTCTCTTCCTATATGTAGCCACCTATAAGTTCCCCATAATCCTCACAGGTGGTCCTATAAACACCCCCAATGAAATTCACTATTCACCAAGGTGAATGGAATCACTTCTTTGATGTGTCATGGTGCCCTGTCTGGAATGAACAGACATTTGTTTAAGTCTCCCCGGGAAAACTCACACAATAGGAGTTAACAAAGAATGAAAAAAACGGGGGAAGGGAGGTACCATAAAAGGAAGAGAAAGAAAAAATGTTTGAAGAGGTATGTCAGGTACTGTGGCCAGAGAAATTCCAGGGATATGGTAGGAGTGTAGGTGAATAGCAGAGAGATAAGGAGTGACAGAAAAGGGACAAAGAAGAGGCCACAAACATCAGAAATCTATCTATCTAGGGAACCAGAACCAGAAATGCAAAAGGATGAGTAACCCCAAAAAGATCACAAACACACACATCATATGCATGCACACACGCATAACATACATAATTCATTTACTGGCATGCATGTGCACACACACATGTTCATATGCATGCACACACACTTAACATAACACACAAGCTCAAATGTACACACACACACACACACACACACACACACACACACACACACACACACGTTTCCAGCCAGCAATATGTAAGGAAAGACTTGCAGTGGCAGGAAGTGAACTTTCCCTGGAAGACAAGCTACTCTTCTTTGAAGTAGAGGTAACAGGCTGAGGCTGAGAATTAGGTGAGCCTGAATGGGGATATGGGGCAGAGAGACCTTGAGGAAAAGATGGTGGCCTTTTCTGTCCTTGTAAAGTGACAGAATGAGATAACCACTGTGCAAAATGAGAGGGGTCAGGCCTGCTTGTCCTCCGAGCTCACTGTTGAGAACACTGGATTCCAGGGGCCAAGGATTGAAAAGTGAGGTGGTAGATGAGTTTGGGGCACACATTCTTTGCTGAGAGACTCTAAGAACCCTGTTCAGACTAAAGACCACGTGAGTATAATGGGAGTTGATTTTAAGGCCATCAAGATCTCTTCAGTAGTGTTACTCCCTGGAAAAGTCAGAAGTTGAAAGTGCAATATGGGTTTGTGTTTCAGAAAGCAGGTATGCCAGGTAATACCAGGGTCACAAGGTAGATCGAAGTTTCACTAAGACACCTTGTGGCCAAGGTGTACGAAGCACATAGGTGACAGTGTTAGGTAGGTGGGTGGATAAGGGTATAATTGATAGGTAGGTGATAGATGGCACAAATGATGGTGACAGACAGATGGATGACAGACATATGGATGCATGATACTAGATGCATAGATTATGATGATGGATAGATGCTAGATAAATAGGCGATAAACTTACCTTCATAGAAAATTGGGTTTCAAGAGTCAAGCTTCAGAATTAATTGTTTAGGACTTAGTTCTAATTTTTAGTTAAGGATACATGCATGTATTTGTACTAGTATATTTGAAGGTAGGCAAGGATGCCCTTGGAAACCAGAAGAAGGTGTTGGATACACTTGAACTGGAGTTACAGATGGTTGAACTCTACCCAACATGGGTGGTAGGATTTGAACTCCTATCCTCTGAAAGAACAAGGAGTGTTTCTTGTTGTTGTTGTTGTTTTTCCAAGACAGAGTATCTCAGTGTCACTGAACTCCTGCAACTCACTTTGTAGACCAGGCTGGCCTCAAACTCCACAGAGATCCGCCTGTATCTACTTCCTGAGAGTTAGAATGAAAGGGTGTGACACCACTACATGGTTAGGAGGTGTTCTTAATCACTGAACCACTCCTCCTGCCCTCAGATGTATTTCTAAAACTTCTCCTTTTTAGTCCTTTTTAAGCAATATAAAAGAAGAAGCACCTGATTAAAAAATTGGGACTTTCCCTTCCCAGTCTAGCACACAGGCTGTCCTTTGGTATGTACCAGTGACTCAATGCCAGTCACCTGAGTGGCGGACGGTAAAGCTGGCTTGCAGTTTCACAGGAAGATCTCTTGACAACTCACAAACGCCCACCCCCAGGAGTTATCTACCTCGGATATTGAAATGTTCTTTCTAAAATAACTATTCTTTTGTCACTCCAAAATGCAATTTCCGCATCACTCACTGAGTATAATTATTAAGAAAAAAATAAACTTCAACTTCTTGTGTCAAGTTTAAATGATGCTACGCTATGGGGATATTAGTCCCCAGGAGGTCCACTTGCTCTAGATTGATTTCCCCAGAGAAGTCACAGAAGAAACTTAGACAGACTTAATATGTCTCTGGAAAACTGTGTATTAATCCACTGTAGTCTTTTCTTTCAATTATCTTCACATTTCCCCAAACTCTTGATTTTTCAGTCTTCTAAGCAACAACTACTATTTACATGTCTGTTTTTCTTCTCCCTCAAAATGGGGTGCAGGATTTACTTCCCCAATCAAACTGTTTTTGAATTATTCTACTTTGCTCCTCCTATTGCCTCCCACGCCCACTTGATCAGCTGCTGCAAATTACCTCCTCAATGTCTCTTCACTGAATTCTAGGAGAGGAAGGGACACCAATAGCAATTCTCCCACTCTCTGCAGGGGCCTGAGGGCACACTCACTAAGCATCAGTTGAAATCACATGTGAAAATTTGCCTAAAAGTACTGAAATGTGCCACTAGGTTGTGGTTGATTTGAAGTGTTTTTCTCTTGTATTTATCTATAGAGATTTAAATAATGTTAACTCAAATATATCATATAAAAGTCACATATTCTATTTCTCTCTTACACTCTAACTGTTGTTGCTAGGTTTGGTAAAAATATGGCTTGGAAATATAAGCATGAAAATAACACTTAGAAATTTACTGTAGGGTTTTTTGTTATTTATTTTATTTAGACAAGTTTCTCTGTATAGCCTTGGATGTCCTGGAGCTCACTCTGTTTACCAGGCTGACCTCAGAGATTCACCTGCTACTGCTTTTCGGGTGCTGGAAATTAGGTGTGTGCTGCTTGGATGCTATAGATTTTTTTAAGGTGACTATCGGCATACGCCCTATAGTATCATTTCAAATTACTGAGAGTCCCCTCAAAAGCTGTTTGAAAAGTCTTTTTTCCTAAAGTGTGAAAAATGCACAGTTTATACAAATATACAACACATGCATGCTATAAGACAAATTATTTTCATTACAAGGAAATGTTAGGACTTTAAGGGAGCAAGAGCAAGTATCTCCATATTGTTTCTTGGTTTGCTTTTTGTTTTTTATGTGCCATGGGTAAAATGTTAAATATGTGAATTAAAATACACAGAACATTAGAGATAATCAATGATGTCAAATTACTTATACTATCAAAAGTTAAGGCACAATAAATATGTGTTTCTTTGTAAATATACTGAGAATATCTGGTAGCAATTAGATAGTTACTGTAATTCCATAATAAATATAAGCAGCATATATGATTTATGCATCTATGCAACTGTAATTCAAAATGAAAACTTCAGTGCATCTAGAATCTCTGAGAAAACACTTTACTGATTGTGCCTAAAAAGATGTTTCTAGAAAGGTTTGAACAAAGGGAAAAGACTGGCAGTGAATGGAGACAGTGGGCAGAGTACAAGGAGAATCCTAAGTGAACACCGACATAAATCTCTTTGCCTGCAGACTGCAGACATAATGTGTCCACTGCCACAGATTCCTGCAATCATGACTTCTCTGTTCTCAAGAAATGATCATTGTATTTTCGTGATCTAAAAATTTGATATGTATTAACACACACACATACACAGACACACATACACATGCACTGACAACACAGTACAGTGTCATTAATTCTCTCCCCTCTGACTTGCCCAACCTCATCATTATGCACCATCATAGACCCTACCCTTGAACTGTAAGCCATAATCAACCCTTCCTCAATTGCTTTTGTTGGGTATGTTGTCATAGCAATAAGAAGAGTAACTGGTACAATTACCCACCAAAGACCTCCATGAGTAAATCTCAGTGACTGTCTTGAAATTTTAGTTGCACATGACTCGTAAACACTCATTCCACAATCAAAACACTTTCTGCAGTTGGTTTCACAGATGGCTGTCTATTCCTTTTTGATGGATGTCTAGGTCACCTGTGCTCTCACCCATTTTTTTTTCATTTGCTGTCTTCCACACTACAAAGAAATGGTTCAGAATTCTGTTCTTGAGACGTTTCGGCACTTTCTTTCTTGGCAGTAGTTCTTAACCCTGAATCCATATTAGGATTATATGGAAAGTGTCCAAAGGATGCTGGCCTTTTGGACACACTCTATTCCCAATGAATCATGGCAAACCCACACTTAGACTTTATTTCCTGTTCCCTTCATCCTGACTACGATGAGTCAGCCATTATGTACACTCTTCCTTTATGGCCCATTGAAAATATCTCATACCATACACTCCAGCTCCCCATCCTACAACTCAGTGTAAATCAACAGTCATATACAGTATGGCAACCCAAAATCAACAAAACCAAACTTGTTCTTACCCCAAGACCAAACTTTCTTTTATCTCCAGTATCACACATAAGTTAGTGACAACTCCATTCTTCCTCTGGCTAAAATGCTGGGAATCATCCTTAATCCTTTTATCTCTTCTGTTGAAAGCATATTCTTCATCAGAGTCCATTCCACAATCAGTCCATATCCATAGCAACAACATCTCATGGCCTCCAGAAATGCCACACTGATGCTAACCCCTCACTTACCCTTTGAGTCCTGGCAAGAGCTCTAACAAAGAACCTTTCTTTGGGTGTTTTGTACTAGTAAACTGCTCTCAGCAAATAAGACATGGTAATGTTTAAAATCACCAAATCAGATCATGTCAGCACAATTTCATTAATACCTGCAGCAGGGGATCCTGTCTCAAAATCAAAACCTGCCACCGTGGCTCATTAAGTCCCATCATCAGTTCAGTTCTTAGAAACATTTGATTTTCAAGTAAAATACGTACATATATCTAATCTCTTAGTTACCGCAGGGATACCACAAGAGCTAACAAGATTTTATTATCTGTCTTTAAATCTTAGAAGAAAAAGAACAATTTTATCAGATTCTTAAATTAATTCAGTAACCCAACAGTTACTGTGTAAGACAAAACCACAATTAATCACAGTCCACAAGTAGAGTTTAAATATCAATATTTTCAAGTCTATGCTATGATACTAATTTGATGAAGAGTAGACCATGCTACAGCACACATTTGCTTTTGTGCTATAGCAGTTTCTCACAAATTGAAACACCCACACTTCAAGGAAAACACAAAAACTCAAGAAATATACAACTCAATAGCTTCAGGAAGTCACTGAAACTGACCAGATTCACTAGGGCCCTCTTTCCCAAATATATGTAAGCTGTAGAAATGGATGGGAAACACTGCCAGACAACCTGAGCTGCCTGGAAGAAGCTAAGCTAAGTGGAAAAGGCAAAGACAAAACTGAACTATCTGGAAAGGACACTCCAACTTGTTGAGTTGTTTGTGGGTTGTGGACTATGTTCCAGGCTTCTATCTTTTATGAGTTGTCACCTGTGCCAGGATGGGCTTGGGTGAAGTAGCTGCTTTTGAAGTATGTCTGCTCCCCTAAGAATCCCCTCACACATATACCTACAATTAACCTCAATGAACTTACTGCTTCACTAATTTGGACTTTGGTGGTATGCATACTGAGGTTTGTCATTGATTTCTTATCTGGGGTGAGTAACACTTGTTCACATATCCTTGGGAATACTGTCATAAAACATCTTTAAACATATGTTACAATCAACATATTGTGTTCTAGTTGTCAGGATTTACACAGTGGTTTTCTGATTCATCTTTCCTACATACAAGTTCTAAAGCTGCAACCATTTGTTCACTTTATGGCTTGCTTCATTGCTAGCTATTCTTTGCTTAAAAACTGTGACTAAATTCAACCTATGGCCTCATGAATATCAGTTCCAAAAGGTATCAAATCCCATGGAGATGTGGACCAAGACACAAAAGTCAGAAATGTGACAGTCATGAACACGACTCTTTTAATGCCTTCCATTCAATGGGATTAGTACTCTTACATAGGAGTGGGGACTTGAGAATCAGCAAACCTTCATCCCATATCAATCCATAGAGGTTACTCAGAAGGCTTCTAACATTAACCAAGCATATATCACATACAGAGCAGCGCCCCTGAGGTCCGTGATTCATCAAATGCTTCTCTGGTTGCTCAATTCTCTTGCTTGGATAATGTTTGTATATTTATTTAGCCTAGTGTGCTGAACTCAAGATCTACACTCCAAGAGAATTATGTGCTGGCTTGTGAAAAAGGTATGCTAATTACCTTTTTAAATCTTCCTCCCTTTTCTCTCTCATGGATATTTTCCACCCCTATGTAAACAAACTCAAATCTTTTTCATGTTGAAACAAAACAATATAAACGCAAGAAAACCAGTTCACTAGTTCGGTACTTTAGTCCTGGTCTGTTTTTCACTTACTTTTTTTTTTTGGTTTTTATTTTTACAAGGGTTCTTCTGCTCGTGTGTTTACTCATACCAGTGATCCACACTACTCTGGCTGCTACATGAAAATGGTTCTTAGAAGATTATTAAATAATATCCAAGCTGTTAAATCCAGTAGGATTATTTCAGAACTAATCTTACTTCACCTGCCAACAAAATGTGGTACAAGTGGGTAAGATCCGCTTCATGTTCTTAGAGTGTTTGTTCCCTGGACTCCTGACAATAGGCTATATAGTTGGTTTGTCTTCTCACCTTTCTTATTTCCTTTCAACGAAGTGGTCTTCCATTTCTCTCCAACTCTGAATCCTTCCAGGTTCCCATGTCAGTGTGGCATTGCTCAGACTTACTTTCTGTCTGATTTTGTCTCTGGAGAAAACTATGACATTACTGTGTTTGTCTCCAGCGGCTCTAGCACTTACACTCCCATGACAGCAAACTGGCCAGCCTCCGGGGGTCTGACACCTCCGACCTTCACTTGGAAATCTCTACTTAAGAATGGACTCTTCACAGTTTCAAATATGTGCTCTGTAAGAACAAATATTAAAGAGAATGTCTGTCCTACATTTTCTCTCAAGCCTCATGAGTGTGTTTCCAAATGCGCTTTGGAACTTTCCACTTGAATTATTTCAGACTGATCACATATAAGACCAGTCATGATCAGCTGCCAAATCCATTCAGCTATTCCTCCTGATTTTGTAATTTGCAGTCATTTTCCCAATGACCGGAAATAGGAAAGTAATGGCAGTACTGCCTAGAATGAGCATGTGACTTCGGTTCCTCTTCTACTTAGAATTATTCCTGGACCAAGACTTGCCCATCTATCTGGAACCCATGTGATGACCACCTCCAGGGCTTCTATTGCCCACATGTGGCACACAATTTAGGTTAAGAACAAATCTTCCTGTATAATTGCCTACTGTGCTTATAGAGTATGAACTGGTATCAAAACAAAAGAAAGGAAAAAGTAAAACAGACAGAGCACACACACACACACACACACACACACACACACACACACACACATACACACCCCTAGAGCTTTTACCACGTTACTAAAAATTATACTAAAAAGCATGATGTGCAAATAGGACCATAGGTTTCCTCGGCTCTTTCCATTTCTCTTGGCTCTGACTGCTCTCAACTCCCAAGCACCCCACCCCCTTAAAGCTTCCTGGCTGATCTATCTGTATCTCCATTGTTTGATTTCCTCCCCACCCATCTCCTGAGTGGATGCTGAGCTAATTTAAATGATTCTATCAGTTGCCTAAGACAAACTGACTACTAAACCAAAAGCCAGAAATTCCGTTGATGACCTCCACACACAGCTGGCAGCTTTTAACACCATTCCAGATAGCCTGCAAAGATGTTGATTATTATAACAAAGGGTTATAACAGAGAGAATTGAGTATGCTTTCAATATTTTTATGGTGGTGGTGAGTGTGTATGTTTGTGTGTGTGTGTGTATGTGTGGTTGTGTGTGGTGTGCTTTCAAGTTTCAGAACTTTGTCAAAGCTTTTCTATTTTTTTCCTAAATTCTAAATAAAGTTATGTAGATGTTTTATTTTGGCTTTACAGAAATACTTATTATAAAGCTTCTGATAATTGCTATAATTTCTTAAACATTTAAATATTTCAAATAAATAAAAAGAACAATACCTTACACCACACAAGCACTCACACACGAATGCATGCACATGTGTGCACCCACACATGCACACACACACAGACACACACACACACACACACACACACACACTACTTGCTGTTCCACTTGGTGTACAGAATGAGCAGTGGACTTAGCTTAATTCCTGTTCTCCAAAGCACTGACAAATACTGCACTGGAAAGCATAATTCTAAACCATTTACCCCAAATGGTATTTTGACATGCACTGGAAAACACTGTGCCCTAGAAAACAGAACACAACCAATCAAAACATCATCCAGGAAAATTAAGTACTTTGAGGAATGCCATGACATGTCTTTTCCAAGCCATGAAAAGCCTGCATCTGGATGCTCTGACTATAATACTGTGCTGATATCATAAACCCCTATTATTATCCATCCACACTAAAAACTGGCCTGCTATATCTACACTTGTAGGAAGTGCCTTTTGTATGGGGAAAGACCAAAGGTTTTAAAGTGTTACGAAACTCTGAATGAGCAGCTTAACTTAGATTTTGACACTTTACTCCAGGTTTTAAATTTTGGAATGTGTAAATTGTGTAAAACCTAAAATACTAATACTAATAATAACAAGAACAACAACTCATCAGTTGGGCAACAGTTTCCTTGAGGACATGCTATTGGCAAGGGGATGCCCAAACTTCTAGTACATTACAAAACCTGTCACAATATGAATGTCCAGAGAAATGCCTAAAAAGGAAGGAAGAGGAGGAGCCTGGGAGGGGCAAAACAAGGTCGTAGAGTCAGAATCTCCGAGAACAATGTAAAGAAGGGCAGGGCAGAAGAAGTTAAAACCACAAAGATTGGGCTTCAGTCCATCCCCAGGTCCAGACACCTCCACTGGAGCCTGTTAACTTCTGAAATTCAACAAGTCTCAAACCGTGTATTACTTGACTTACTGAAATGGGTCATCACTGAAGCACAGGAGGGCTGTAGGAGAATCAAAGTGAAGGCCACTGCACATACTGAGGTGCTTATTCCAAGTAAGAAGGTGCCCAGACCTACACAAGTGCACCTAAGGGTGCTCTAAACAATGGGATGAAAATACAGCATGAAACAATGTAGCCTACACAGTGACTCCTTCAGCAAGTCACACAGAATGCGTATGCATCTTCAGAACAGACACCTTGGCCACCTGTGCAATGATTCTTTCCTGTTCACTCCAGCATCATTTCTGCCACATTACCTTATCCACAAGACCAAATTATTTACGCAGTATTAACACAGTATTAATTCACAAAACTCCTTGTACCCTTGGATCCTTCTGTTTGACCACCAGTTTTAACTCTTAGCTTGACACAGTATAAAATCACCTGAGAAGAGAGTCTTAGTGAGGACATGTTTGGGTTAGATGGGCTTAGAGGGGCCTTTGTTGGAGACAGTCGGACAAGATTAAATGTAGGGAAACCAAACCCAAGTGGGCAACAACATTCCAGGGTATCAGTTCTAAATCATACAGTTATAAAGAAAGAGGGCTGAGCAATAAACATTTCTGCATACATGCTTATGTTCATTTTTCTTGGCACTGACTGTTGACAAGAGTGACTTTTTTAAAGTTCCAGTTGCCTTGAGTCCCTTGCTATAATGGACTATAATTGAAATTTTTGAACTAAAATAAAGCCTTTTTCCTGTAAACTGCATTTTGTAGGGTATTGTATCACATTAACAGAAAAAAAAGAAAGTCTGACTTCAACTCTCTAACTCAACTCTACCTTATCTTTCAAGGCCCCAGCCAGCACCTTTGCCAGGAAAGCATACCTTCTTGCCACCCACACCAGGACGCCTTAGTAATGATGCTCACAGAGCGCTAATGTTCACTGAACACTTACAACAGTCCTCTGACAGAGGTATGTATAACATACCCATTTTCCAGAGAAAACACTGAAACACAAACAGGCTAACAACTCATCCCCGAACATATCCTGGTCAAGTCAATGGTGGAGCCAATAAGCAAACCCAGGTAGACTATTTCCATAACTTGTATTCTAAACATCAGGCCACACCACCTCCACAAGAGTAAAAGTGAGATGCCCACAGTTGCTGCTGTAGACCCAACACTGTCTTTCTAAGCATCTATGTTCAATAAGATGCTGAAATTCAATGTGTACCTCTTACAAACACTGACTCGAGAATATCAAGTGTAGAGTACAAATAAATTATCAAACATCCCTGAAAAGAAAAACCTCTTAACAATATTTTAGTTGAAACCTAATTTTTATAGAGAAATATAGCTATAACTGGCACACCTAAAACATATTAGCATTTACCATCCCTATGATAAGAAAAGTGTCTTTAAAAATAATGAAAACCCTTGGCAATTTGAATATTAGATGACACTAAATTACACTATAATTATTTCAAAGGTCAAGAATCTTATACATTTAGTCTTAAATCTCTCCACCTGGGTGATGCAATCAGAAAATTTAAGTATGTATGAAAATATTTAATTATACAAAACAGGAAGAAATCTACTAATTTAATAACCTTTAAGTAAAATATGCTGTCTTCCCACATACATATTTTCCCTGTGCTACAAAAATGAACATTTTAGAAGAATTGTAATGAGCATTCTTCCTGCCAGCCTGGTTCCAGAGCCATGCCAACTCCAAATAACACACAGAGACTCTATTAGTTACAATGCTGTCGGCCAATGTCCAGGGCTTCTCATTGGCTAGTTGTGTCTTAAGCATTAACCCATGACTACTAATGTATACATTTCTATAAGGTCTTATTTTACAGAGTACAATAACCTCATGCGTCCTCTCTTCCCAGGATCTCATGCAGACTCTCCACTCTTTACTACACTTCCCAGAATCTTCCTTAACTCCTAGTGCCACCTATCTTGCTTTCCTATTGTCCAACAGTGCTTTATTTGTCAACCAATAAGACAAACATATGCACAGAAGGACTTCACCAATCATTAATAAGAACTTATAGAAATGTATATATTAGTAGTCATGGGTTAATACTTAAGACAGAACGAGTAATGAGAAGCCATGGACATTGCCTGACAGCATTGCAAGTAATAGAGTCTCTGTGTGTCATTTGGGATTGGCACGGCTCTGGGACCAGGGAGGCAGGAAGATGCTCATTACAATGGTGCCCAACGTGGGACATGGATTTCCACATAAACTTAAAAAAAAAGCTTAAAAAGGGATTTTAAAAACAAAGAAACAGCGACAAGCACAGCTTCTTGGTAGCAGCATTTCCTTAGATGGACACTGTTTTGCTAGAGACAAGCAGAAACTCATGCAGCTGCTTTAAGGACAGATTCGGCATATGTGGGAAAAAACTGCAGGGCTCCTTTAAGAGGCCCTGCTAACAATTCAATAGTAGTTGGGCAGTGGTGGTGCATGCCTTTAATCCCAGCACTCCAGAGGCAGAGGCAAGCAGATTTCCACAGAGAAACCCTGACTCAGAGAAGAAATGAAAAAAAAAAAGAAAGAAATAGAGTAATAAAAAAGCCATGTAAAAATGGAATTTACACAGAGAGTCTGGATACTGTATACTATTGCGTTGTCATTGAATTGTTTAATTGCTGTGGAAGGAACAACAGCTGCTAAAAGGCATTTGATTATCAATGCTGATGAATTGATCCAACTTATATATTTTGAAAATGCTTTGACGTCTAAATGTAAATATAAGGACAGATACTTGGGGAAAGAATTTCTGCTTTTGTTTCCACAGAAAATAAAACGTGTGGGTTCCTTCCAAACTAATGGGGTTTGATGAACCAAGACCTCCTGAAACAGTGTCCCAGGCAATCTACCATCTAAAATATCTGATGTAGCTGTGCAGACTACAAAAACAAGGACCTGGCCAGGTTTCTTAGTTTTGCCATGATCCCCATGGTATGGACAGTGCCCCAAACCATCAGGAAGCAGTTTGGAATGAATGTCACCCAAATTCCCAAATATTGTTTATAAATTTTTGTTTTCATTTAAATGGGGTTGCTTGTAAATAGTAATGATCACAGTCAATCTCTTTCTAAAGGGAAAAAATGGAATATGGTATAAAAATGAATACTTTGTAATGGTATGGTTTTTCATTTATTGATTTTTCATTTAAGGTCATTTTTGTGATATATATATATATACATATGTGCACATATATATATTTCTCTTGTTTAGATTTTTGTGTTTTTACAGCTCTTTTAAAATTAGATGTATAATTAAGTTCAGATTATAGATAGTTACCTCTAATAGTCAAAACTTATACTTAGGTTAGTTAAGTTTTCTAGATATACAGAGATGTATATATATTCTTCAAACCTTTCAAAGACTTACAGAATATATGGAATTTAAATGGTTTAAGGTTTTTCATGATAGTGAGACACAACTACTCCTGGCATACCAATTTCACCTGAGAGGAAGATGGGCATCGAAGAAACTCGTTATGGAGTTTGTTTTCAACATGGCAAGATTAGCCACTTGGGCAAGAAACTGCTTTTGCCTTTACTGTTTGGTAGACTGGACATACAAGACCCACAGGAAAGTGACTGCTAAACTTGATGGGACAGTTCTAAAGGGTTCCTGCTTCATAGAAGAGGCTGCCAGACATTCTACAGGACACAGAGGAAACAGACTGACAAACTGCTAATACAGGTGGACAGTTATACTTCCTGCTGTGCTCAGAAGTCTTCCAGACACACTGTGGCCTATGGGCTGAAGATGGATGCCCCAATGTCACAGAGGAACTTCGGATGACTGTCCAAGTAGCAAGATGTCTCTGTCAATTCTAGCGTTTACATATTATCCTTCTGTGGTCTTTGATGGAGTTGAAGACAGAGAGTTGTAATTATAATTGTTTTCCTTAGTTATGAAAAAAGCTAAGCTACATATAAGACTTTAGACTCATACAGATAGGATGGATGATAAAATACTTTCTTTAAATCTTAATAAATGTTAATTGACTAAATATTGTAACTATAGTTTTTACTTGATACTGAAGCCCTGGACATGGGCTGACAGCATCGTAACTAATAGAGTCTCTGTGTATTACTTGGGATTGGCACGGCTCTGGGACCAGGCTGGCAGGAAGAATGCTTGTTACAAAGAATATATGAGCTTTGTAAGTTTCAAGGGAGAGTAAGACACCATAGTTTGAAATAAATCAACACACCATGTATGAATAATTGGGAAATGGTAAGGCTACAGGCACCATTGAAAACACAACCAAGTCAGGAACACTCAGCATTTTCAGGAATCCAATCTCTTAGGAGAGGAAAACCAATATACAGCACAAGGGATTTAAGCACTTAAAGGCACACTGGGATGAATCTGTATGCCTCCAGCACAGTTGTATTGCCATTCATGCTGAAGGGATATTGGAGTGACAAGTAAATTATCTTTAATTCATATTATTTATTTATTTCATTAGTTAGCTTGAGTCTTTGAGGTAGTATCTCACTACATAAAGAAAACTGAATTATGTCTGGTGTCCTGAGAACTGGAACTGGAGCTACAGACAATTGTAAGCCTACGTGTGGATGCTAGTCTGGAGAATAGCAGCCAATGCTCTTAACCATTGAACGATCTCTCCTGCCCCTTGGGTTAGATCATTTTTGAAGCAGATTTGCCTTTAAGATTTTGGTTCCCTTTTTATAGCCGAGCTACCTCACATTCAGGACAGTCCTCACTTCATGAAATGTGGAGAAAGCTGAGACATTCCCAGATGAGAGGGCCACAGCAGAAATGGCTTTGCTCTGTTAGAATTGCCCCTGGCAGCAGAGGCCTCTATTACATCCTGGAACAGTGAATCCTGAATTGGTTTGGCATGTTGTATAAATAAACATGGATGGAATTTTTTAAGGCAATTTCAATGGAATGTTTTAATAGACTTTAAAAAAAACTGCTTCAGTTTGTTGGTTTGTTTGTTTGTGGATCTTTGTTTTTTTTTATTTTGGTAGGTAGGACCTTACTATCATGTATCCCTGGCTTGTCGAAAATTGGTTTTGAAGACCCAGTTGACATCAGACCTGTGATGTTTGCCTACATATAGGTGTCCAATCTTTTGTTTGTGTTTCACATTTTCTTAATCCTTTACCATGTATGATTATTCTCCATGCATCAAACTAACAACCAAGTACAATACAATATTATCTGAAGAACTCAAAAACAGCTATCAATGCCCACTTTGACATTGTGGTCTCTTTTTGGTTGTGATTTTTATATTGAATATAAATAATATTGAAAACTTGAGAGACACCTTTCTGGCTCAAATGACAAAAATAATATGTAGTTAATTCACAGTGATTCATTATGAATGGTTTCCACTGACCAACTATGGGAAACACCTTGAGTCGGGATGCATTGTCTGTACTCAGCTAAGGACTGGACTTCAGCATGGCTGAGTGTGAGGAGTGCTGACACAGTGCAGAAGACATTTCATCAGGCTCTTTAAGTGGTGTTGTCTCATCTAAGTAATGAGTGTCTTCTATGTACCAGAAACTGTCTACATGCTTTGCTCATGGGAACGCCTATCCTGCCCAGCCACACTATTGTTCTGTGAATTGCATGCAATTACCAAAATGTAAATGTGGGAACAGGTACAGAGGGGTTCAGAGAAGCTACCACAGTCAACAGGTTCAAGGTAAAACTAAACTTCCAAAGTAGATGTTCTCTGCCCATACTTGACCACTATATGCTATTTGCCTTTAAAGTTCATGGAAGTCAAATGAGGAGGTGAATGTGTGTAATCCTGAGGCAAGCGTTAAAGTCCCAATCTTAACCAAGAGCAAAATTCACAGAGATATCTAACTTGGAGATTACATGAAATATATGAAATGGGACAATGAAATTTTAATCTAGATTCAAAATCAAGATTACCAAGTATACAACTGCCTAAATTCTAGAAGCTAAAAGTGATGACATCGAGAGGACTCTGCAACATGTTCTGATGTTTTCCTTTGTGTTTCATACTCTTCATTCCCCCAATTTGATCTTAAATGTTATTTTGTGATAATTGCAGCCTATAAGGGACTTCCTGTATCCAAATATTTGCGGTCAATCTGAAGTAGAGATTGGAGGGCAGAGAAGAAGATGAGGACAGAATAAAGAAATGGAGGACAAAAAAAAAGACAGGAGAAAGGGAAGACATTTCATCATACACTGCTTCCTTTTATCCTCCATGCTACCTCCAAAGCTACATTCTTGCATTCCAAATAAATTCAAACACAATTAAAAGCAAGACCTACTGAAAAATTCCATAAGCTGTTTCAAGTAAGGCCGATACGACAATGTTATCAATTTTTAATATAAAATAAGTAAATATCAAATGGAAAACAAGAGCTGAAGAGCATAATAAGTAAATTCATATGTATAAAACAAGGAGATTCAATTGTATCCAATTATTTCAGCCAATCACCTAGAAGGGAAGATCCTCTAAAGAAAATTGCATTGCCTTCCCAACTCCTTGGAGAGCCAGTTTAGTTAACAGCCTACCTACACTTCAGAGATGACCATGCAGCTTACATGTCAAACTCATTTTCAAATGTCAATCATGTCCTTTTCAATCTAATTAGTTTGGAAAGTAGTGTCACTGACCTGGAACTATGCAGACCGTTTATTATCATATCATTTGATCAACCTAACACTTTGCCTCAGTTGAGCTTAGGACACCTGTAGCCAAAATGTAATATCCTTTCTCCTACTCATTACTGGTAAGTCTCAATACAATTCCCTATTTACAGCTCAATTTATCACTGTGAGTATGAATGGCCAACTTTACAGTAGCATTCCACGGAATCTTCTTTGAGATTTCATGGCAATTAAAATAGAAAGGTAAAGGAAATATACACAGATAGTTACTATATATGTATATATACATATAGGTACATGCATACATACATATTTTTGTTAGTACCAAATATATACAGCAGATTCAGGATTTTAGATAAGTAACTGCAGATGAGGAAAGTAGGGAGAACAGAAGGCCATGCACAGGCTGGGAGTAATTTACAATCTTAACTACACAGATTGGGTATTTGTTTCCTTTAATAGGACACAATGAACTACACAGAGAGACTTTGCAGGTTGTCATCATATTGGGTCCGCTTAATAGTAAGGAAAACCTGTCCTGGGTTCATGGTATTTAACCTGACTTTAACTCGGCTAGGGGCAGGTGAGGTAGCAATGAAAAAGAAATCATTACTAGCTGCCCAGAGGTCAGAGAGAGCATCGGCAAATGTGTAAGAGAGGAGCAAGAGGGCTGGGTGGGGCTCGAGTGGGTATGTGCTCCATGCGGGCAGCAAGGGAGCTGGAAGATGGCTCACGGAGTAGACACCCCTCGCCTGGTCCATTCTCCATCAAGACCAGGGAAATTACATGATCTTTTTCCTATTTCAGCTTTGCATATTAAGAATGAATTTGCAAGACAAAAATGCAAGCAAGTAATCTTATCTCCACTGCACAGCCTAACACATTGCACCAAGGAGGGAAAGAATACAGGCACTCTGATATGCCCCCCAAAATGGTATATTCATATTTTTAGCTGTGGCATTTTTAAGTGCACCTGTTATATTTAAAGTAATGACTAGTCACTGTAGGATGGTAATCTAAAAGCAAAGTCCTGGCCGCCAGATCTACCTTTTTTTTTAATCCTGGACTTTTATTGGAGGAAGTTAAGTGGATTTTACCCAAATTTATGTTTGTGCGATGGAAAGGCGAGAACGTTACTCATGTTTTCCAGATCAATTTAATACTACTGAATAATTTTACGCGAGGTGAAAAAAGCAAAAGATGAACATCTATCTCACACTTACCTTCCGGTGAGGAAGCAGACTTTTGGGAAAAGACAGCGTTTACTTTACTCTTCTTGTTGATATCATTGTTTACAGACAAGCTGGACTGAATTTTTCTATGCATTTTCTGAGAAACAGGAGCTGAAGTTCTGTGGTTATCTGTGGGTGCATGTTTGGCTCCGAGATGAATTCCATTCCCATTGCTCAGACTCGTGAGGCCCCCATTCTTTATCTTGTCTGCTTCCTCCTTGCTGGGCTCCTGTGTTGATGTCTGCAGCTGAGGCAGGGGCTGAGGTTGGGCTGAGTTAAAAAAAATAAGTTCATCTAGTTAAGCAAGATAATGCATAATTTTACAAAAGTGAAAAGATATATTTAAACACACAAATTCAAAAATACAGACTGCAGCTCTAATCCATGCTTATAAAACTGAAGAGGCTGGGGTGGGGCAGGGGACAAGTTAGTATAGAGGAGAGGAAGAAGGAAAAGGTGGAAAGGGTAGAGGAGGAATGTTCTAGAAGAAAGGAAGGTAGGGCTAGAAAGTAAAATAAAGGTTTAACAAAAATCACTAGGCAAAGGCATGTTTTGCTAATTTAAAATAACACTTAAATTAAAATCTCTTTTAAGAAAAGAAAGGCAGTTAAATACTGCTTCGGTGCAGGCTGCTCTTGTCTGTTGGTCTCCTAAGTGCTGCACATACAACAGCATGGTCTCAATATGAAACTCACCAATTACATTTTGAAATGAAAGGAACAACAAATTCAGGCATTCAAAGTCAGACAATAGTCCAACATAGTTTTCTTCCAAGAAATTCCGTTAACTTCATTTTAAATGAAACAAACTTGTTCAATCTGATACTGTGCAGTTGCCAAAAGCAAATCTAAGCACTTCATAAGAACTCATATTTGAGTCTGGACCAAGAGGAGGAGCCCACCTTCATTCCTCTTATTCAACACTACACCAGAAGTTCCAACAAAATAAATGAGCAAGTAAAAGACCATCCGAGTCCTAGAAAGGAGAACACAAACTTATGGAGTTGTGCACACTTAGGAATGAATGAATAATTTAAGTTCTGAAAGTTAAGAATTAATAAAGATATACTTAGGATAAACTGTACAAAGTAAATAGTATTCCAGTATACAATCCAAATGGCAATCAATTTTAACAAGTAAACAAGGAAAGAATTAGCTTTTCATCATAGGGAGAAAAACAAAATCCCAAACCCATTCCTAAAAACACTAATATAGTCATAGCTGAAGCAAAAAGAATGGGTAGACAGTTACAGGGATCAACAAAATGACAAAATATTATTGAAAAGCATATAAGTGCCTAAATAGTGAGCACAAGTATGTTCATTTTTATTACTTTGGTAATTCCTATTTTAGTTAGTATGGTTCCCACTAACATTTCTTTTGGTCCTTTAAAAAATGGCACTTAAGAAGCTGATCTCAAAATAAGGAAGAGGAAAAATACTACCAAAGAAATTTTAGGGAAGAAAAGTAAGTGTTGGTAGAACTTTAATTAGATATGGAATTGCACTATCAAATTCCAGTAGCTATAACACTGTGGCATTCAGCCATGCACAGACAAAAGTCAAGGGAGCAGAAGACTCCCAGATATGTAGATGCATGCACATACATACACATGTCTATGACATACAGACAAATTCCAGACCATCCACATGCCTATGTATGATAAGAAATTCTTTCTAGTTTAAAGTGGAAAGAAAGACTACCTTAATGGCATGATACTGAAAAGGCTAATGAAGTTAATTCTTTGGACACTGCATCATCGAACAATTGGTTGACTAATGACAATGTGTGTTGGCCACCATTACTGAACAGCTAGCTCCATGTGACCTCAGGACCAGCGTCTACAATGTAGCATCTTAAACAGGATATCCATTTCTTAGGAATGTGCAATCATTTGATTTTGAGAATCATATGCTTCTGCTTCTTGGAGCAACCAGAATGGCATTCTAACGACTGCCTTTGAAGCCAGTTATGCATATGCATTTCAAAAGATGCCAACGAAGAAAGTTAAACCTAATTTAGTGTTCTTTACAGTGCACTTTCTAACAATCTCTCCAAATAAATGGAATGTTTGAGCTTCTTCTTCTCTAAAACTAGTAACTCAAGCAATCTGAGTGCTTGGTTAAGTTGAAATGTCATTGACCAATGGTGGGTAACTCCTCATCAATCAGTCAAAAATGCCTTCTCATACTCCAGTCCAAATAACCAGAGAATCACTATGTAATAGTTAAACAGTCTCATTGAATAAAAAATGCAAGTGGTAAAAAAAACGAGTGTGTCCTGCCTCCAAATTCTAAACAATGATAAATTTGACCTTTCTTTGCATTTTTCATTCTACTAACAGAACTGCCTCTGCAAATTATGGGTTACAGCTGGAGTGCTAGTTTAATGCATCCTTAACGATTTATCTATGTTTCAATCTTCAAACCATATCTGTTTCTAGGGGCAGTTAAATGATAGCACTTTAATTTTTTGTTCCATTGTCACCTAATTATTTTTCTGTGGTTTTTGAATTACAGTTAAGTAACCAAATATTACCTCTTCACTTCATTTTTTTAAACATTAAAACATTTTTAGTTGAATGATCTTGGCCTAGGTGTGCAGTACATCAAATCAAAACTGGATAAGCTTTATCTTAGTCATCTCAATAGATGGGAAATGTAACTTGATTGATCGTTTTTCAAGGGTATGATTTTCATTTTATGGTCAAGTTGCAATTAAAACTAAACAGGAAACCTGGCTTTATTATCAAATGAAGAAAGAAACTGCCTGCCTGATTAAACCACAACTACTTGGCTTAAAATAGATTTCTTCTTATTGTGTACAAATCAAAAAAATCTAAAAAAGCATGCTAATTTGGGGGTGACACAATGCTTCTTAAAACACAGGCAACGCCTGGGGACCCTCGCTCCCTCTTTAATGATGCACCGTTCTCATTCAGCTGTCTTTCTTTTTTCAAATCTTTACATATGTGACAGCTCTCAAAAGTAGACCATACACCATCTGGCATTTTCCAGGGTATAACTTGTGCAAGTTCAGCTCTATTGGGAGTGTACCGCTATCTTCTGCCTGTGTTATAAAGGGACAATAGAGTGTAGAACTTAGGGGTTGTTTTGAATTATTCATTTTTTTGCCTGTATATTCAAGAAATTTTTACAAACTCTGCATTTTGTAATACATAATCGTATGCGTTAAAGGTACAAAGAAACTTTTTGACACCTCTTTTCCACAGAAGGCTGGCATTTTGTTTGATATATGAACATTCGGCATCTGTTATATCACTCCAAACAGGACGGGTGCTGCTACAAAAGACCCCATTTTAAATTTACTCTCTATGAGCGAAAAATGTATTCTCAATATTCAGGAATAAATGCAATACTTGTCAAAATTTCAAATACCAGGTATTAGAGCATTCAGCATCTTCAAACCTGAGTAGCGTTGGTCACCTGATCACCATATGTGTAAAGACATTTTTTATTCAACCACGGCTCACACAATGCAGCATGATTGTAATTTTAATATCTGTGATGAATAGTTACAAATGTCTTCAGAAATACTGTCCTTTCCAGGTTCAAATGTTTTCAATCAGGGAGGATTAGGTGTAACAGTTTTCAGTGGGAATAATAAACATGGGAATAAATGAGCCAATAGCATGAACTTCTTTTGATAATTAAAAAAACTCTAGGTGATATTGTAACTAGTAATAAGTATACATGAAACTCCAGTTATTGGCATAGCAATGGAAAGCCACATATTTCTCTAAGAGATAATCTATTACTGGGAGCAGATCATCTTCATTGCTGGTGTCCACACAAATCATATTCAATAAAATTACTAGTTAATTTAAATGGTTAATGTACACATAAACATCACACCAAGTCCCATTACTTTTCTTAGGGACATTTATAAGGTTTTTACTGGGGATGCAGTGACTACATGGTCACTACAGGATACACACATGTACATATACAATAATGGTAGAAATTTTATATATGCAATACTGTGTATGAATATATGAACAATTTATCATATTAAATGTTATTAAAAGATACCATTAATTCTTTTTGTTTTGTTTTGTTTTGTTTTATTTTTTGTTTGTTTTTCAAGACAGAGTTTCTCTGTGGTTTTGGAGGCTGTCCTGAACTAGCTGTTGTAGACCAGGTTGGTCTCTTTGAACTCAGAGATCCACCTGCCTCTGCCTCCTGAGTAGTGGGAATAAAAGGCATGTACCACTATCGACCAAGAAAGATACCACTCGTTCTAACACTTTATATGCAATAGTATCCTTAAATGGAAGATGAGATTTTTTTCAATATGACTCATGATAAATCTACACTATTTTTATTGCTACTTAGTATGAATTTAAGTAAAATCACTTATAGTCAAGGTAAAACAATTCCTCTCTTTCTTATCATCCAGTGCCAAGACTTTATCCATGTGCAAATCTGGGTGCACAGCCCATAAATACCTCCCAGTAGCAGACTCCTGGTACACTCTATACAACTTTTCTTTATACTCTTCCAAGGGCTTTGGGAAATGCCTTCTTTACCTCTTGAATTTCTGGACTCGTTTGGTCACATATCTTATTTTCTATCTTTGCTGTATCTAACGTATACATTTAACATATTAAATTATATTTTGGAATTCTTAAGTTTTTAGAACATCCATGAGTTTGCAATCCCAGTCAGGCACTGTGGCTCCCTGGATGTGAGTTCACTTTCTGACACATTGTACTTAGTTTAAAAAATTAACTCAATTGTAATTATTGTGTAATAAATCATCAGACCACAATAGAAAGGAGTACCATTCAAATTAAAAAAGGCAAAATGTTAAAATTGTTTGGAAAGGCACCTTGTTTATTGCTATTGCAATTCACAAAGGACAGTTAGAATATAATTAAACATATTTCGAAGGAGGAGACTAATGGCTTCCTGCAAATCCATTTCTGAGTTGTCCAAGATCATATTTACTCCCAACCCACCCTTGAAGTTAGATTCAGCAATTCATCCACATTCTCAAAGACAGACTTATTTCTATGCTGTTTCCAGGCCTGGCCCTGAGGGCTTGTATGTAGCTTGTCCTTAATGTGGCTGGCAGCCACCAAACTTTGACCACAGCTGAGGAGCATACTTCAGGGATTCTGAAGGAAGCAAACACTAGGAGCCTTCATGAAAGCGGTGGAGAGACTGACTTCCCAGGCTCATGCCTGTGTTTGTTCGTTTCTTTAACCTCACATTCAAAAACTTTTCTTATTGCCCTCATCTTTAAATTCTGTGATAGTGATAATAATTACTTCTTTTCCTAACGACCACTGGAAAAACAAATATCAAATAAATATACAAACATGACCTTGCATGTTCTGGGTAAAATGAAATAAGCATAATTTCAGAATAAGAATTTCAAAGAACATAAAGCATGTTTTCAATTAAGGTGTGTGTGTGTGTGTGTGTGTGTGTGTGTGTGCGTGTGTTATAGTTCTCAAAGTATAAATCAATGAAGAACAAGATCGTGCTACTTTTTTCCTTTCTAGGCATAGTTTCATATTCAAGTGAATGACAAGTTTGGCCTTATATCTTACTGTGCCTTGCAGTTTCTAGTTAACTCGCCTGAGTAAAAAGTCTCCCATATGTGAATTTGAAAAGTTCAAATTGCCGGGTTTGGTTATAGAGTGCCAACTACAAGTTTTATGTATGTTTTTAAAATATTCTTCTAGGATAATCTAATAGCATTATGGTATTTGCTATGGTATCTCTTTGCTTCCTGACTCAATACATACTTCTTTCACTGAGCCAACTGATAAAATTGACTGTCATCTACAATTATTATAATATATTATTGATAGTTATAGTGTGGATATACCTAAGAAAACAAATGCATAAGCATTTATACATAATTTACAGAAAAGAAGTTATACAAATGCTGCTTTATATTATCAAAACAACAAAGCAACTAAATAATCACCATAAAGGTATGACCTTCCTATAAGCTATTTTTTCTTTTTTTTTTAGGTTAAATTTAGATAAGAAACAAGGTTGTTTCACAAGTCAGTTCCAGGTCCCTCTCCCTTTCCCTCCTCTCCTCCCGTGATCCCCAACTCCCCCATTATCCCCTCATTTCCCCAGGGATGGTGACGCTCTCCGTGGGGGTGTCCATAGTCTGTCATTTCATATAGGGCAGGGCCTAGACCCTTCCCCAAGAGTTCAGGGTGAGAGTGCACCTCACATTGTTGGATGGGAGTCCAAAGTCCGTGTGTATACTCGGGATAGGTACTGATCTGCTGCCCAAGGCTCAATAGATTACCTAGGCCTCCTCACTGACACCCACATTCAGGGGGGCTTTATCAGTCCCATGCTGGATTCCCAGGCTGATGCCTGGGATTCAAGGGTTAACCTTTGTCAGGTCCTTCCTCTCTGTTACTGGCTTTCTTGAGTTCAGGTCAGTACTTAACCGAGGAAGTCTGCCTCTTCTTCGATCAGCCACTGAATGAAGTTTCTGTTTCCCAAACTCTCTGGCCATGGGATTGTAGGCTGGCACTCCCCAGATCTATGTCTAAAATCCATATATGAGAGAGTACATGCCATGTTTCTCTTTTTATGACTGGGTTACCTCACTCAGGATGGTTTCTTCTAGTGTCATCCATTTGCCTGCGAATCTCAGGATTCCATTGTTTTTTTCTGCTGAATAGTACTCCATTGTGTAAATATACCACATTTTCTCTATCCACTCTTTGGTTGAGGGACATCTAGGTTGCTTCCAAGTTCTGGCTATTACAAATAATGCTGCTATGAACATAGTGGAACAGACATCTTTGTTGTATGAATGGGCATCTTTTGGATATATGCCTAAGAGTGGAGTTGCTGGGTCTTGTGGTAGGTTTATTCCCATTTTTCTGAGGAATCTCCATACTGATTTCCAAAGTGGCTGAACCAGTTGGCACTCCCACCAGCAATGGAGGAGTGTCCAGCTTTCAACACATCCTCTCCAGCATAAATTGTCGTTGGTGTTTTTTATTTTAGCCACATAAATCTAAAATGGTGTGCCCCTCTATATCAGCGAATTTCAAACAGCCACTGACAGAGAGGTCACACCTTAGTGAATACATGAAAGGTTCATGTTTAGCCTCAAGGCACCTTTTGGCCACCCCTAGATAGAGGATTTCAAGGAGTGGCCTGAATAGCCAGTGTTCTAGACCCACTGAGGTGCAGAGAAACATGTGTGTTAGCTAAGTCGCAGTAGGCAAATTATTTGTTACCGTCTCAATTTAGTGTTCTACTTAAAATACAATAGTGGAAGTCAGAAATGTCAGACCACGGCAAATACCTCCCTGTGTCCCGCCTAGGAGTAACACAGAGATGGCGATTCTCCAGTGGACAAAGACTGGGATATGGGAACAGGGACTACCTGGAGCGAGCCTCACTACCACCAGAGGCAAGGCTGGTGTCAAGAAGCTGTTAAATAGTTAGGTTGGAGGAGGCCACAGAGTCTCACCTCCCCCTTGGACTGGCCACGGTACCGTCTCTTCCAACAGGCATACACCTGTGCTTGCTAGTTTCAAACATGAGGTGGCGTGGTCTACATGTTTACATTCCGACATCCCTCAGGATGTCAGATCACACGCCTCTTGACTGGTGGATCTCACAGAAGGCACCAGGAGGAGTGTCTTGTGACATTCTGGTAGAATGGAGACAGTCTGCAATCATAGGTGCAGTGAGAGAGATACCCAGGAGCCTTAGTTGGGGAGTTTCTTATTAAAAAAAAAAAAGCTGTTAAATGTGACTAAACGAGATCAGAAAAGGCCAGATCTCAGAAACAAACGTGAAAATGTACCATAAAAATCAGGGCCTCTATAAGGAAAAAAAAAAAGAATGAAGATCAGATCGAGAGAGACAGAGACAGGGAAACTGGGCTTCTCAAAAGAAAAAAAAATCCCTTGGGACTTTCCTGTTTTGAGGTAATCCCTGAATCTAAATATTTGTTAACAACTGGAGAAGGACTGCTAAGTCTCCTCCACAGGAATCTTCTCTGAAATGACTATGCTGGATACCAAACAAGGAAATCTTAGCGGAGTCTTCCAGTAAACAAACTCACTGCACACAGAACAGGGACCCACGTCAGGGAAGAAATTACAGGGGAATGCTGTACACAGCTTAGCTGATACCATCCTCACTACCAGGCATTCCATAGACCCACACTGTTCCTTTATCTGTACAGGAGCTCCCCTGTATCACCTTCACTGTGTCTTAACTAACATTCTTAAAGGATGAAAGCAAGTTATATCAACTTTGATCTAGGGTGGTCTTCCAAATCATTCCAGAACAGGGATAAGCATCACCCAGAGGTCTAAAGAAGAATATGTACTATCTACATGGCAAGCTTCTTGTGAGCAAAGATGAAGTGCAATGCTGTTCAGGAGAAGGAACAATTGGATCTCATAAGTAAAAGCAATGTGAAATTACATGAAAAGGAGAAAAAGGATCTGCTTGCAGACCCAAGCATAACTGTACCCTGGTGAGCTAAGGTCACCATTGCAGACATCTGCGTTGTTCTATTAACATCATCACTGTTGTCCTGGGGACAATACAGACACTGAGATGAGAATGGAATCTATATTTACTGACAGTAACTTCTGCAGCAATGAAGTGTTTTTAGTTACAGGCATTTGTACACAGAACTTGACAATCCAGGGTCTTCACTGACTCGCATTGACAGCAGAGTGTTCCTTAAGGATCCCATATTCCTCGAATTCCATCAACCTTATCTGGCACATACATGCTGACAAAGAGCCTTGTATGATGTTCAGCACCCAGTGGACACCCAGTGAAAATTAACTGATGATGATGAATTATACTTGCTTTTAAGCTGTCACTTGATCCTGGAATATAATAACCTTCCTGAATAAATCAAGCAACAGTTTGGTATTCAGTACCATTATAAACTTCATCCTTCACCTTCCTGAGCCTAGGGAATTGCTGTAAAAGCATAATATAAGGATGGTAGAACTGTAGCAAGAATTCTCTGTTATAACAAGGGAATTAAAGATTCAGTTACAGATACCGTAGAATGTGTGGAGAAATGCATCGAAAATGCTCACAAAGTAACCTTTCTGAAAAGTAGCATAAGAAAATTCACTTCCAATTATATATCTAAAAGATCCTTCCCATAATAAAAGCAAACTCAACCTAGGCTACAAGTAAGTCGAGTATTTCCTTGAGTACAGGGCAATGGATGTACAAAAGAAGCCACAGTTAAAAGATAGTCAAGTAGAAGAACCTAAGAAGCCAACAAAGTAATTCAATATTTAAGAAGGAAAACATATTCTTTAATAGCTTACATGAAATCACAACAACAATAAATCTGAAAAGAAACAACAGCTTTCACCAGCTCATAATCCCCAGGTTCACAGGTGAGTGACTGTGATGGCAAGAACGCCAATAAATTCCATTAAAATGTGGCCTGAAACTAAGAAACCTCTGTGCTTTAGCTCTTGCTATGTATGATGCTTCTGCTGAAATGACTTGGAAATTCAAGACTGAGAGCAAAGCTCTAAGAATTGACTCAAATATCAATCAGGTCCTAGTGATCACATCCGACTCCTACAGAGGACACTGACAACATCCTTCTACAAAGAACTACTGCATAACCTGCTCTCCTGCAGAACTGCCAATGGTATTAAAAGCAGTAATGCAAAGAAGTCTTCCCAAGTCATAAAGTCCATTCTCATGTGCACAAGTATGGATGTATATATGTGTAGCAGGTTCTAGCAGATACATTGCAGGAAAATAATTATGCAAAGGAATAAGGGAACAAAATACTGTTTTCTCAAGGTTAAAATTTTAATTCCTCAGTTATAAGATTGCTTTAATTTCTGGATCCTGATTTAGATTATTGTATCCATCAAATTGCAGTATTATTTGACAGAATAAAATATTATTTAAAACATAAGCATCAACAAGTGGCCATATACAGAGGGACAAAACCATTAACCATGCTTGAAGAGTCACAGATTGAGAGCATTTATATAAATGGTTCCTCTCCTAATTTCTCCATTAAAATATACTAAATCTGTCAAGGTCACTTTGGCTGCAAAATGGATGAAATAAGTCATTATAAAATATTTTTATGTACTATTCTAGGGACAAGGTACCTTGCAGGGAACAAATTTACAAAGAACTTACTGAAGAGTTTATGGGTGTTTAGGATCTCAAGTAACAATACATTCAAGGGTCATCCTTAGTAGTGCTAATTTCACATGTTGATGTCACTAGAGACAAAGATTCAAATGTAGGGAAAATAGCTATGAAAATGACATCACAGTTTTCCCATATTCCAGACTTCAGCATGAGCAATGTGTGGTACCTTCTAGCTGATCGCAATTCTTTATTCTTTCAATAGTCACTTTATCTACATTTCTACTGTTCTGTGCTCATGGACATAGTAGCTTCACTTTTGCAGTAAGCTGAGTTTGCTTTTGTTACGGGAAGGAAAACAAAACCAAAGTGAAACACTTTCAGATATACAATTTGGCCCACTCTGCGGAGAGACAGCAGCCTCAGCAAGTGTATATATAAACACGTCAGAAAGCACACTGAGCACACATGTTATTTTGTTTGCATGTAGCATGTTTAAATCACAGAATTCTGGAAAAGGAAAAACAAAGACAAAACTGAGATACAACTTCAGAAAACAAGGATAAAAGTGTAGCGAAACGAAACAGTAGATGAGAATAGGAGAGAATGAGAGATGAAAGAGGGTGAGAGAAAGGAAACCAGAAAGTGATGGAAACGGGATTGAGAAATGAAAGGACGTCTGAAAGCATCACAATTACACAAGTGAGTGTCCCTGAGGACCTGAACCACTTGTCCCCTGGAGCTGTGTGTTGCACACACATGACCCTGGTATGCTTCCTTTTGCCTTGGCAGCAGCAGTTTAAATCACTGTCATTTCTAACCTAAGTCATCAAGGCCTCCTAATCAGAGCTCTCTAGCTCTGGCCCACTTTCATATCACAAACAAACCAGAACCAAGTCAGAACCTGTTGGTCTTCCTGTCCTGATGAAAATTCCATGTTTATTGTTTAAGATAAAATCAATATTTTACTAACACCTTCCCAATAATGCCTCTTTCCCCTACCCTGCCATTTTCCTGGGCCCTAGATACGTGGACTTGTCCTACTTCTTAAAGAGGCCATCAGTCTTTCCAGGCCACTTGTGTATGGTTCTTTTCTGCCCACTGCCTTGGGATGTGCCAACCTATATCATATTTCATGTACTCGCTGCCTTTGTTAAACGGTCACCCTGACGTACATGTGGCTTGCTCCTCCTAGAATTTAGAGAAAACTGTACTTGAAAGTCTGCCATCTCCACCAAATGCTATGTTCCTCAACAACAAGCACCATGAATTCATCATTCGGTAATTCACCCAGCATACCTCTGTTAAGCCTGACATGCGTTTGTCATGTGCCTACAAAAGCTGCGCAGAATATCTGATCCACTACCTAGAACAACTGACATGAGAAAAAAATGATACAAGTAACAAGATAGAAGAAACAGCATTCTTCTGCAGCTCCCAATTTTAATTCTCTAAATAAAGTTCTAATAAGTACATAGTGCTCTCAGGGAAAGTTTGGGCAGAACTGCCTTTCCCTACACTCCCTAACAGAATTTGGCTTCTTCTTCTATCCCTTGGTCAAGTTCAGAATGTATCTAAATCCTGTAAATCCCCAACCACCCAGGATAGTCTGTAATTCATTAGGCCTATCATTATTTCTTATTCAAATGAGTGAGGAAACAAATGTCAAAATTATGTATTACCGTGAACTTCATATTAATTTCATATTAGAATAATATTACCATGTAGTCCAACAGTGGACAGAAAATCAAAAATAATTAGACATAATAAAAAATGAAACAAAAAATTTAGCACTTCAGATAAAAGGCTGTTGGTAGAGAACTGGGGTTTTGGGATTGTCCCTTTGTTTTGTTTTAGATGGTCTGCATTCTTTCACCAAGTGCTTATTGAATATATTTTAAGTATCAGACACAAAGCAAAGGCCAGTGAAACTGTGGCAAAAAACAAACCAACAAAAGTAGTGCTCGACTGAAAATGATGGTGATTATTACAAAGTAAAAAATACCACTGGAAACGGTATTTTCCCAACAACAAGAAAAAGAATTCATTCTGGAAGGCTACAAAGGGTATCTCAACAAACAGCTGAAGGAAAAGGGGCCTCACAAAGAGGAGGGACAGGAATCCGGCCAGACGAAAGCTGGCAAAGCCTTGAGGCACAACAGACCTCGGGGCTTCTGCTGACCCGAAAGGAAGACAATGTGGCTGGGGAATTCACACACTGCCCTTTGGACAGTCTATTTATCACCTAATTAAAACTATAAACATTAATAGATATGCTGGAACAGAACACACAGATGTGCCTCCATCACTGTTCCTGGCAATATTTTTCTGGATATTGTACCTCCTTACCATAAGTCCATTACTGCAGTAAATTATTCATTTACAAGACCACTCTCAATTTCCACTGACCAGAAGTTGGCATAAATACTCTGATTTGATTCAAGACACTCCCAACATAAGGCTCTTAGGAAGTTACCGAACACAGCCATCAACAATATACAAATGTAAAATGAAGTCACAACTTGGATTATTAGGAAACGTTTACAGAAATCTTACACTTTAATTACCTTCCAAAAACAAAAGACATATATCCATGCCTCTGAAATGGACTAATCAGTTTATTCTGCAATTCCATGAAATTTGATCTCAAGTGCCATAGTCGAGCATGAAAGATATGATGCTTTTTCAACAGTAAAAGAAGTTTGAAAGAATTAAACTGGGTTTTTTTGTTTATTTTGTTTTGTTTTCTCAGATTTTAGGATTGAGACTATTATACTGGTTTGTTTTTAACCTTATATTTTCCTAAGCCATGTTCCTTTATCAGTTAAGGGGCATAAGCCTCTGGCAATTGTTCTCAAACTTTGTGCAACTCCAGAGAACTGAAGAGCATATTTACCTCACGTGATCCTTTCTCCGGGAACTATCTCATCTCTTCCAGAATACACTATGCTCCAGAAGGACAAACGGAAGACAGGAACATAGTTAGAATGCTGATCACCAGCACTTTCTCAAAAAGTCAAATTACCAGAAAACACATAGGCAGTTTGACAGGAAGTGAGTGAGTTTGTCTACGTGAGCTTTATAAACTTCCTATTAGTGTCTAGTAATTTCTTCCTATTAATATAGCCTTAAAATCCCTCATGTGAATTTCAAATTGCAAGTAGTTGGTACACATCCTTAACCATAAACAAAGCTCATTATCAAGAATTACCTATAGCCCCCATTCCAGCATCCTTGGACAATTCTTTACCTCTCTTATTCAACTTCAATCTGTCAACTGGAAAATACAGGTTAAACATATCAATTCCTATGGCATCGCCCTCATCCATAATATTCCAAAAGCATAGGTCTGACACTCATTGCCAAGAAGTAAGCATGCAATATGCATATGCCTTAATATCCAGAAATCCAGTGAAAAAGAATAACAGTGTAAAGATTCATGGGACTTGTAAGTTTGAAAACTATGGCATCCAAATAATATCTTTGTGGGAGAGTTGACTCAGCAGTTAAAAAACTTGCTGTTTTGATAAAAACCAGGTTTGATTCCCAGTGCACACATGGCAGTTGCCAACAATCTGTAACTCAAGTCCTAGGGGATCCAGTGCACTTTCATGATCTCCTGGGACATCAGGCAGGATGTGGTACACACATAAATGCAAGCAAAACACTAATGCACATAAAACAACAAAATAAACCAAAAAGCAAATAATATCTATCAATGACACTCTATATTTTTTCCTAAAGAAACAAGTGCAAAATGGTGCAAAGAGTAACATCTTATCTAGAAAGAGTGTTTGTGAGCAAAATCAATCTGCAGGAGTAATGAAAGCTATTGGGTACTTTCCTAAATGTTTACAACAACAAACAGTACTACTACCATGCTGCTACAGTGACAATAACTATCAGCAGTGTGTAAGATTATATCTCTGCATTTCTTATCATTTTTGCTCTTCCAAATGGAAAAGCACTGAACAAAAAGGAATATGAAAATAAACATTTTCTGTATCGGATTCACACCATCTGCTCCATGAGAATAAATGGGTAAGAGAGAGTGGGTAAAAAGAGTATGTGTCAGAGCAGAGAGGAGAAGGGAGGGAGTTTCTTTCTTTCTTTCTTTCTTTCTTTCTTTCTTTCTTTCTTTCTTTCTTTTTTTTTGAGATGGGGTCTCACTATCTGTCCCTGTCTGGCTGGCTACTCAGATCTGATGCAGATAATACAGATTAAGAGACCAGGCTGGTATTGAGCTTCATCTGGCCTCCTCTCCCAAGTGTTAGAATTAAAGGCTCATGCCACTATATCCAGCCACTTTATTTGTTTTGTTTGTTTGTTTTTTGAGGCAGGGTTTCTCGGTGTAGCTCTGACTGTCCTGGAACTTGCTCTTTAGACCAGATTTCCCCTAAACTCACCTGTCTCTGCCTCCTTGGTGCTGAGATTGGAGGAATGAGCCACAACCACCTGGCTAGGTTTCTGTTTGCTTGTTTGTTTAAGTTCATGTACTATTACAAAAATGTTAACCCATATTAAACATGAGTGGTAATACATAATACACTGATGTTTTTGTTGACGCCCACCTTTCCAATCTGATAACACATGTCATGATTTAACACTCGAAGCTAACCTCAAGTAGGCGCTTCTCAGTGAAATGGTGTCTTGCTTCATACTTTGCAGATAATCTGGTCAGAAACATTTCTGAGTCTCTTAAGATTACGTAACAGAAACCCCCATCAGATCTTCTGGTCACTTCTCCCAGAGTGCTGAGTAACCAGTAAGATGTGGAGTCATACATTGCTTTTCTCCCTTGATTCCACTCTGAGTCTCCACATAGGCCTGAAAAGGCTGTGTTTCTATAACATCATAGCTTTCAGCGTGCCCACATGTCTTCCTCTAGCCCTATTATAGAACTGCCCATCGCTGAGGATTTGGATGGTGAAGCGAATATTTAGATCTCTTTACCAACTGCATGATGGGGAGAGAATGCATGCCTCCAACTATATATCCAAGTTGGCAGAACTTGAGATTAAAAGACAGAGAGGCTTGTCCACTGTCCCATAATAAGTGAGTCTCATTTAGAAATAGAATCTAAGTCACATGACACTACCCCTCCCTAAGCCTCCCTTCTAGATACATAAAAATCTCTCTCTGTGTCTTGCTGTTGGACGCCACCACCTCCACCTTTGCTGTGTCTGAACCCTGTCAACCCTGCTACTAGCAAATTAAATTTGAGGCCATTACTTCATTTTCAAGCTAATTGACTAATGGCATATGCGTTTTCTCTTTTTATATAAATACTATGTTGCTCTTATCTGTCAATGATGGCTCTCGCATTTCTTTCAAAGTCTTCATACATTATCCTTATAGTATGGGTATTTCCAGCACACTCATCAGGTGGACTGTGGCACCCTAATAGGTAGAAACTATCTGAGGTGAAACCGCTTTTTAGGAAGATTTACAAGAGTCGGGCCTGTGAATAAGGAATCTTCATTGTGACACTTTCCAAAGGACAACGTTTTAATGTGCTGTGCCAAAAGGCTATCACAGAGATGTGTTCAGGGTGGGGATACATATGGTAACAAGCTGATCTTCCAAAGAGAGTGTTCACACATATTTCACCTTTCTCACTCATATGCAAAGAAAAAAAAAGGCAGTGTTAGTTAAGAAGGAGAAGAATAAAGCCATCCCTAAAGGATGCCCCCAATCCCAAAGAATGCTATTTTAAAACTACAAACAATCCATTTTTCAATTCACTGTAATTTAGTGTTTCACATACTAAAATGGACACTAAGATCCGTCATTATTACTGACCAGCCTCTAATCATTCCCACTCAGTCTTGCCAAAGCTGTAGATTCTGACTCTGAAAACAGATATTTAGGCTCAAAATGTGGAGTGGTTAGCCTTTGTTTTTAGTTTTTTAAAAAGTTAACTGCAGAAGATGAGCACTCCCATATGGGCTTTCCACATTAAGTAGATACTCTGGGAACTGTACCATTCAGTTGTTTTCAATGTTTCTACCTTAATACCACAGACATGATGAAGAAAACAAGTTATTAAAGACTTCTCCCAGGCAGTGCTGTACTGAGCCCCTGTTTTCTTTAAATTTAGAGAAGAGAAGGAAAAGGATCATGAAATCAAGGCTTACCAAAACAAGTAATCATGAGGAAAATAAAACCCAAGGAGTGATGTGTAGAACACTGTTATGGGTTCCATTTTTCAAGAAGAAAGTTTGTGTCTTAATAAATTATTTTTAATAAAAGATAACGATTATAATACTTATCAGCTTCAGAGTGCAAATTTCAAAAAGGCTTAAGGCTCAATATGGTGGCACACACCTTTAATCCCAGTACTTAAGAGGTAGAGGCAGGCTAATCTCCATGAACTCAACACTGGCCTTGTCTAGACAGCAAGTTTCAGGCCACTCAGGGTTATATACTGAGACCCTGTCTTAAAAGGAACAAAATATGGAGAATTCATTTTTGTGAAGTTTTATTATTTCTATGGAGAATCCAGAAATATGTGATTATTCATGGTAATATGTTCTCTATTACATATTTCTTTGCTATATGACATCTATTGTTATAGACTATGTCATGACTTATTTTATCCATTCTAACTTATTGTGCCTTGGAGACATTTTAAGTTGTGGTCATTTATTGAGGGCACTGCTTTGGATGCATTTAATAAAAGCCACAGCAAGGGTGAGGCGCTATGATACTTTGGGGGCCATAAGCGGGGGAGCAATTGAACAACTATTCATGTATGTAGTATTCTGTATACTGTAGCCTCCTTGGCTTCCATGGTGAACACACAATCTTCACAGACTCTTCCTCCACGCAAGGATGACTGGAAAGTCTACCACACAAACCCATTCAGAATATGCATTCCCTGCAAAAAATCATTTCCTTCCAAAGAAGCTCGTCCTTCCCTTTTACTTAAGACACTCAACATGCTATAACCTCGATTTTCCCTTTCTTCCCCATTGTTCATTTCATGATTCTCAGTTTTCTTACTCAATGAATGCTGACTTTTCTGCAGTAGTCCATTAGCATCGAAATACCCATCATAAATTAAATAACCAATCCCTACTTAGAGCTAAATACTGTCATGCCATAGGGTTAGGTTCACTGACTAGAAACAATGGCATCAGACATTGTATAAAAGTAGTGTTTTTTCAGAGGCTCTATACACTGCCTACAATGCTTGTTTTAGCCACTGTCTTAAAAAAGCAAACTATGAGCCTTTATATCATAAGAATTGTTTAAAATTGTGCCTAATAAATCTTCTCAGTCTCCCACTGAATTTCCACTGAAAGAAATAGCTGATATTGCACAAAGTTTTGAAATACACTGTTCTCCAAAGTGTATGCTTCATCAGCAATTTATTTTAACATCCACATCTCCCTCTCAAAGGGAATTGAAGCTAATTATGTGTTGTCCCAAATGCCAAGATACCACTGATACCATATGGATTGATATATTCTTCAAAAAGCTGACTTTTCTCTTATTAACATGACTCTTAGGTAAACTGTATTTCTCTTGCCAAAGACCTCACTTTCCTCCAAGAACAAACTCTAGATGTAGTAGTTAAGAAGATATTCTTTCCAATTTATCTACAAACACTTGATTAGAGACTGCGTATTCCACGCATCTTTAACTGAAGGAGAATGCTTACTCTAATTCAAGACACAGAATCAAAAGAAGATGAAAGAGGCAGGTGTGTGTAATTCTTCAGAAAATTAGATAAAATGATTTTCATCTTCAAAATTTCACTCATATATAAGGTAAACTTTGATTTTTATTTAATGTATCAAGGATACTAAGACAATCAAATAATTCCTTAAGATTACATCTAAAAGCTCTGAAGTCCTTTCATTGTGCCATTTAACAACGCTACATGTGCAAATTAGACAGTTTTTTTTCAATATGATAAGACTGACAAGCCATGCATAGTGAAACTAAAAGTAAGAAACACATCTGAACAATGTTCAAGAAAACAACTTCCCCAAAGGACTATGGGATAAAAAAAGAAGCTGTACCAGCGCTACCCAACAACCACACAGATGGGGTTTTAGTGGTTTTATCAATCACAGGAAACTGCACTTTTTTTAAGGCAAACGTTCAAGCTGATAACTAATGCTGGGATTATTCTTCAGATGCTTCTCTTCTGGGGCAGTGTGTTCAAGTGCAAACCCAACTGGTTTCTTCGCACAGTGGAATTATCCTGAGAACTCATGGATGCCTAAGTTCCACTCCCATATGATTCCAAGTTAATTGGTTTGGGCGGGACCTGGAAAGTTGTCTGTTAAGCTAACATGAAGAGTGGGAGCCACTGCTTCCCACAGAGGGATGTGAGCATAGAATCTTGTCCCTGCCCCACCTATGTCTTCAGCTTCAGTCTTCAAGATTTCTTCTTACTGAAAATGGAAAGTCATTTTTATAAAGAATGGCACATACCAAGGTGCTTACATCTCACTTGAAATGAGACTAAGTTCCAAGTTTGGAAAACCAAAGTAGTTTCTTTTCTAAGATGTTAAGTTTATATTAGCCCTAGAAATTGTCTTGACTTTATCCGAACAAAGATGAAATATGGAAGGTGTGTAGTCTGTCACAATTGTTCCAATATATTCCTCCAGATCAATACAAAGGTAGGCTACAGACTCATGGGTAGTGATGGTAAAGCAGAAGGAACTCTCAACTAAGGAGGAAGACTAGAATTTGTCTTGAAATACACTTTAGGAAAACTGCCTGCCTCATCTTGGTGATTTTAATGTGAGCTCTAGATGACCTTAAGCATCACAGAATCCCTCCTCACCCTTTTCTCTGACAAACGACAAAAAAAAAAACTTTCATTTATTCAGCAATGACCACCGAAGTGATGAAACAAACTCAGCATGACCCTGTCCTGGACAGTGCAATTCACTGAGATGCCAACCAACTACACTCTAAGGATACCTCAGTCTAGCAGTGGATAAGAGGGTCACCCACAAGCAGGCTGCCATTTCAAAACCGGTGTGCTCTTCCTGAGAGAGAGGCAGATAAGCCCTATCCCAATGAGAGGAAAAGACAAAGCCCTTGCTGGCTAGCTAAACATATGAGAGAAACACAAAGGAAGCTCAGCCCAGAAGGAGGAGGAAAAGCCCACACATATTCACGAAAGGAAGTGGTGACATCAAAAGCAGGACCAGTTTTAGTCCCAGATTCATCACCCAGAATCATCCACTTAAAGTTTCCTGTGGTTCTGGGATTTCCACAATTCCCATGACTTAGAGCTGGGGGACAATAAGCATGGATTTGAGTGAAGTCACAAATTGTGGCAATGGCCAAAAAGGGAAAGAGGATTGAATGAAGCAGGATGGGGATATCTGGGGAAGCTTCAGAACTGGCAATATAAAAAGGAATGATATGCAAAGCCTCACATCAGTTAAGGGATTCATGGACACCCAAGAGAAGGGCAAGTCAAGCTCATTATAGAGGCATACAATGAAACTAGAGGCAGAGAGGGAGGGAATGTCCTTCAGGATTTGTGTCCCATCAAACACTACAGAAAGGACAAGAAAGGAAATTAGTCTACTGGAAAATGACCATCAAGCATAAAAGAACTTTGAGTGGTCACTATTTAACCCTTGTAGAACAAAAACCAAAATGGGTTCAGCCATTATCCCTATGGTGCAGAAATGGGTGTGAATACCAGGAGCTTGTGCTTAGCTAAAACCTAAAGTATTATAGTGATGAACATTATAATCTGAGTCCTTTAACAACAGTAAGTGTCACAAAAGAAAAGAGCTGGACTAGTTTTACAGTAGAACTGGGAACAATGAAGCAGGGGTGTATTGATTGAAATAGAGAGCACATTTTTACAAGGACCAATTCTTCCATGGCACAATCACAGAAGAGAAGGGGAACAAAGGAGGGAAAAGAACACACAACAGATAAAGTATATTTACTTCTAAGGCCAAGTCCTGGAAGAAACAAGAGAATGAATTTCTGATTTCCAAAATGTTAGGTGGCGCAGATTTTAGAGCTAATAAAGACCAAGGCATTGTCCACATTTGTAAAATAGCAGAAGTGAAGTAAATGCCTCACAGAAGTGAAGAAAATGTCATTTCAGTGACATTAAAACAAGCCCCGGGTCAGCCCAACCCTAGGGATTCATGACTCAGATGCTGAGATGCTACTCAAGAGTTCATATGTGACCTACAGGTTGAGGCTGAAATGTGCATGCTGGGTGAAGAGTCATGCTCACAACATATTCTGACTCACTAAGCTTCAGCTGTCTGGCTGCTACTGTTAGCTGGAAATCTCTTACGTTAAGTGTACAGGGACTACATACACAACCAACGTCACATTTAAAAGCATTCAAACACGAAGATTTTATTTAATCAATCTTTAATACCCATTTGGAACTTAGAGAAAAGTCAGTATTATACAAGTCATCTTTAAAAAGGATATTTTTAAACAAACATATAAGTGTTGTATAATAAAATTTATTTCATTGGGTCTTAAGTCTTGAAATTTAAAACATTTAAAAATTAACCAAGTTATCTAAAATGGCAGTTGCGTGAATGTAAGTAAAAATTATCAATCTTTAAAGGAAATAGTCAAAACAAACATCAGCCACCTTAACTTAGCCCAAGTATTGAAAACCTGAATATAGGAAGATAGATTTAACTTTGTTTCCAATAACATATCATTGTATATAGAATCATTTAGCTTCATTTAAAAAGTGGGATGTGTTGTTGCTCTTATCACTCTCTGTGACTATGGCAGCAGCTTTGTAATGTCAAAGGAATGGTGAGAGGATACCCTGCAAAGGTGGGCTGCCACTAAAGGACTGGAGACAAGAAATGGCAGGCAGCATCCAGAGATGAGATGAATGGCCATTTTCTGGTTACACTGGCATGAATCAATTATTCATGACAATTTGAGATGGTGGGAATCTCTCTTTCTAACATTTTCCAGGCCAAGTTCTCACAAGTTCTCAAGAGCCATGGCAAATGTATTTAATTAAATAATGCTCCAAAGCAGAACGCATTTCTGTATCCGATCCCCTCTATGTTTCACTTAATGTAATTTTCACCCTCTAATAGTGCCATTTGACTGCATTAAAGGCGATTCCCCCTGGTTTTTGTGTATCGTGCTGCTGAACCCAAGAAACTTGGGAAGAGTTCAGCTTTTAATGGAGAACTGAGAAGCAAAGATTTGCTACTGACTCCTGAGGACTAGTTGAAAGAAACAGGACAAGTTATAGCATTGATTCTTCCCTCTGCTGTGGCAAAAAAGGAAACCCAACTTCTGAAAGGGCTTAAAAGAGGTTTCCACAACCTCTCTCGTTCGATACACCCTCACCATCTGTTCTGAGCCATGAACTAAACTGAAAGCAAGTCTCACCTTCCTCTAGGCTGTGGCTGGTGCAGGTAGAGAAAGACACATGGGTGTGCAGAGATTGTCATACAGAGTTCCTGCTCCCACAGCCATAGCAGCTACTCAGCGTTATGACTAAGAGTACAACTGATATGCCTACACCCTGAATTGCAAGAACTCAATGAGAAGCAAATTATAAAGTTAGGATACAGCTGTGTTTCATACGTAGCCAAACTAGACCCCTGCTCCTTCATGACTATCACTCCATCTTTACCCAGCTTTACTGACCTGTGACCTCTGTGAATATCTGTGGTTCTTAAAATGGCCCAGCACTGGGTTTGTGCTCTGCTTCTGTTTTCTTGAGTTCATAGTTGTTTTTAATGAGTCAGTCTCCTTCCCCCCCAACACACATCATTTTGTATTTGCTCCCCATCCCCCACATTGAGTAAGGGTTCCTACCTTTTTCAGACCCCGAAGCAATTTAAATTTCCTAGCTTCCTTAAAAACTTACAACTAGCCTATACAAGCTTGGGTGGGCTCTCTGATGTCTTGGGAAGCTGATCCTTACCCTGATATTTTTGCTATGCGAGAGAACTTTCTTTTTGTTAATCAGTATTATTGTATTGTGTTTAACGTAGTTAGATAATTCACTTGAGGAGGTGAACAGAAATGCAGAGTACAGTACACAGAATATTAAATGGATACCCTCTTCACCTATATGCCTCCACTCAATTTCCCAGTACTCTCTGAGAAAACTACCATAAGGCATATATATGACCATACTACTATCTTAAGGTATATGGTTAACCATATACCTTGTAGAAAGGAAATATAAAGGTAATATTATATACACAGATACAGGTAGATATAAATATCTATATCCTGAAGGTAATATCCATCATGATATATATATATGTATATGTATATATGTATATATATGTGTGTGTGTGTTTCCATTCCAATTGTGTATTTACTATACTAGATGGAAAAGCATCCTCAGATTTTTATGATAATGAACAACAGGAGCTCCAAATAATCTGTATCACTTCCCGCTGTTTGCGAGGCTGTAATTTGGGGATCTCAAGCTACTATCTCCACATAGGCAGAGGCAAGCACAAAGTAGCAAACCACAGATATGATGTATTGAGTAGGTGCAGTACAACAGGAAGGCTCAACACAGAACCCAGACGAAACTTACAGGCAGCTAAAACCCCATCTTTGTCTTTTATTGGGTGTGTTAACAGGAACAAACACCTACATCTCTATGTCCCTGTTATGTAACATGGAAATTTGTAAAAAGTCTTCAAAGCTTTTATTGGCACTACCCCTCTGAGTTTGCCATGAACCATTTCAGGTGTTCATCCTCAGGGCCTCACTCGGGCCCTGATCTCACCTGAGATGGTTCCAACTTAACACCGGAAATCCTTACTTTTCATTATATTCAACCTTATCTTCCTATCCATCTACAACAGCTAGTGTTCTCTTGATTCTTAAAGAGTAGAAACCTTTCTGGAATATTAACCTTTGCTCTTTAGATGTAACTCTCTGTATGTCTTCTTTCCCCTACACCCGTGGCTCAACCCTCTGTTGACAGGTCCTTAAATGCTTTGTCCCATTGTCCTTGCATAACGACTGATTTTTGTTCAAACCCAAACCCTCGCCATCATTCCCAGCACTGGCTCCTTCATCCCATCCATCTGGCTGATTGCACCTCACAAAACAATGAATCTAGTGAATAATGTCAAGTGGTTCTCATCTGTAATCTCCGAACTGGAGAGACTGAGGCAGGAAGGCACCATGAGTTTGAAGTTAGCCTGGGCTACACAGTGAGTCCCAAACCAGTCTTGGCCAGAGTGAAACCCTATTGAGAGATGAGAGGGGGAAGCTAAGAGAACTCTACTTCCTCCTTCTTCTTTCCTGCACTCCTATACAACATAATCTAGACCACACATCTTCCTTTCTTGTTTCTTGTTGTGACTGACACAACAGTCTTATCATTAGTCTATTATAACTTCGACCTTTCTATTTTCATTTTTCTTCCCAAGTATTAAAAAAATCAGTACAAAATAAATTCACAATTAAAAAAGTATAAACCTTACCAGGTCATAACTCCAACATTATTAGCCTTCATTTAACAAATTCTTTCCCTCTCATGTCCAAAATTGTGCCATGCCCCAGGCTTGTAACACACACACACACACACACACACACACACACACACACACACCACTGTGGGGGTGTGTGCAGATTCTGCTTCAGTTTTGGTAGAATCACACACATGGCTTCCTCTGGAAAGCTCTCTCTAATGCCCTCTCCCATGTGAAGACTTGGATTTCTCCCACATGTACATAGAGGAGCCCTGCACTTCTCCCTGTGGTATTGCTAACACAAACAATCATATCAGGGGAAACTGTCCCTCCCTTAAGATCATAAATTTCTCATGCAGAAGCCATACCTTCATTGATCTTGATTAATCTCCAGTACAACCAAGTAGCAAACTAAACACTCGGTCATAATTTACTCTTTACTCCTTTTTCAAAGTTGTATTTTAATTCCAAATTGTAAAAGTTTAATATAAAAACACAGTCTACAAAAAAAGTAAATAATTTCTGTACAAGTTCTCAGAATGTTCAGATCCAGGAAGTTTGAGGTTGGAGAACTAAAATTATCTAGACCACAGCATCTGTGGTCTTGATAATTAAATGTTATTTATTTCTTCAAAGCTTTACATTTTTCAGATGATCTCTATGATAATTCCCAGGCCTCAGTTCTTCTTAGAGGCTTGAAAAATTTACCAATGAGAAGGAACCAAATCTAATGCCCTCAGGAGCCAGTACTACCTACCTCATCTTGGGCCAGGAAGGATCAAAATACTTTAGGAATATCAAGAACTTGAAATTTTTTGGTGGACAAAAGTATGGTATGTCTACCAAACTAGTGAGGTTGGCAGAATTTTAATTTTTAGGGAAAATCAAGAGTTTTATATTTCTTTTTTTTTTTGGATTAATTTAGCAGCATTTATTTTTTTTCTTTTTCTTTTCATTAATATTTTTTTTATTTTCCATTTTAAATTTAGATAAGAAACAAGGTTGCTTCACAAGTCAGTACGAGGTCCCTCTCCCTTTCCCTCCCCTCCTCCCGTGCCCTCCCCCCATCCCCCCCAGTTATCCCCTCATTCCCCCAGGGAGGGTGAGGCCCTCCATGGGGGTGTCCATAGTCTGTCATTTCATATAGGGCAGGGCCTAGACCCTTCCCCAAGAGTTTTATATTTCTTAATAAAAGTATGTTATAGAAATATACATACATACTTGGCAAAAAGAATATGTCCACAAACTGGAATTAACCAAAAGGTTTCCAGTTTGTTACCATACTTCACTCTCTCACATGGCTGACATCGAATTTTATTTACAGCAACATCCAAGGAGAACACTGGATGTTAGTAACAGGAATCTTCAAAAGTCCTTTTCATCCTAATAACCAGGACCTCTGTGGTGGTCAGTTTTGATTGTCACCTTGACAAAGTCTAGAGTCACCTGGGAAAATAGTCTCAATGAGAGACTATCTATAATAGGTTCACCTGTGGATGAGTGTGGGTTGGGTTGTCTTGATAATACTTTAATTGAGATGGTGAGACCTACCCACTACGGGCAGCATCATTCTATAGGCAAGGTCTCTTGAATTGTGTAAGAGTGGGGAAAGCAACTGAATAACTAGCATACAGATATTAATTCATGCCCTTTGCTCCTGACTATAGATAGATATGACTAGCTGCTTCAATTTCCTGCCACCTTGAATTCCCCACCATGCTCTACCGTAACCTGAAATTGAGAGTCAAATAATCCTTCCCTGCCCAAATAAAAAGTATGATGTGGACCAAAAGCCAAATATCCTAGTATATGATGGGGAACATATATAAATAAATTAGACCAAACATAACAGTATAAGAACAATAATGATAACAATTGTAATTTGCATAACACAGAGAACTTTAAAGTATAGTCAAACAGTCATCACAAAAACAACTATGTGTTCTTATCCTATAATTACCTAAAGAGGTAGTTTCTCACCCTTCCTAATGCTGTTAAACTTTAATATATTTCTTCATGTTGTACTGACCCCCAACCCTAAAATTATTTTGTTGTGACTTCAAAACATAATTTTGCTGTTATGAACTGTAATGTAAATATCTGATTTGCAGGATATCTGGTATCTGATTCCTGTAAAGGGTTAATCCCCAAAAAGAGTTGTGACCCACACGTTGAGAACCACTGATCTAGAAAAAAGAAAAAGAAATGTGGCTTGGGGAAAGATAAAGAGGCATATATACAAACATCTGTTTCCATAAGTGCAACTCAGTCTTTTGTACACTCTGCATAATGGTTTATAAACATCTTGCTATTATATAACACCTTAAAATTCATAACCAACTGGATGCAGGCAACTGTGGCCATTGACACCATGGATGTCAGAAGAGTTTGTCTCTGTATCTTAGTGCTTCCAAGCATTTAGCTCAATGGAATTATGATGAGTAGGAAAAATATCTTAAAATTCATAGCTGTGCTCAAGAATAATGTTAACAGTGCACACTGATGAGCTCACACCATCAGTTCCTCCCTTAGCTGTGTGCTGACTAACCATCAGTGGAACACAGAAGAGGTTAAAATAGTAGAACATCAAAAGAGGAATCATGCTTATACACCTGGAAACTAAACCATTAGCTTGATTTTTATAAAAATTAATGATCAAATGTTTTGCTCTAGGACAATAAGAAAAGCAGCTGTATGTATTAATGGGTGAAAATACTTGATCAGTACAGTGAACAACAGAGAATCTGCCCAGTGCTGAAATAGATGAGAAAGGGACACAGAGAAATTCAAAAACCAGACTGACTTGAGCCCAATACTTATCAGAGACATAAAGGAGCATGAAGTGTGAGGCGATGCCTGAGGGCACTAAGAAGCATGGTTACCTACCTAATTATTTAATTAATTTATTTATTCATTATAGCCTAGCCTAGTTTCACCTCTCTTCTCTCCTCCTCATCCCTCCCCCACCCCCTCTGTTCCTAAGCCCCAATCCACTCCTCCATTTCTGTTTAGGAAAGGGGCATGTCTGCCACACAAATATCAACAAAACTTTATAAAAGCTATATCTACCAGTCCTTGCTAGGTACTACGTTAATGGGGGATAATTTTTAGTTTCATATAAACTGAACTCTTGAAAGCCAAATAATAGTTGTTGAATGTGCATTCAAACAAGAGAGCTTCAGAAAACACTTAAATCGAAACCTCTTCAAACTCTGTCTTTACCATGGAAATAAGAAGTGCTTTAAGTATACGACAGTATGCCCGAGTACCTGCCTTTCTTTCAGCATTTTACACACAGGCAGAATCCCCTAGAGTGATGGAATGGCGTTCATTAGGAGTGATCAGCTTGAAGCTGGCAGAGGCTTAGAAAAGAAATAATAGAGTTCCTAACAGCAGAGCCTGTTGATATGGAGAGGAGATTCAGATGATGCCAAGAGGAAGATTTCAAGTAGGAGGCTGAGTAGAAAGGCAAGGAGTTGGGGCTCCAGCACCATAGGGCGGGTGAGTGTGAGCTGCAGTGTGGTTTGCATTCTCCTCCCAATTAAGTGCTTACTATTATGAGAGCTAAAAACTCTTCAAAATGAATAAATGGGTTAAACAGAATGGGGATTACCATTTAAGTAGAGCATTCTAACTTTGCTTCAGATCATGGGAATTCTAGAAAATCACAAAGGAGAGAATTAGTTGAACCAAACAGTGTAATTTAATGGGGAATTTATTTTAGAAGAGGAGCTGAGGAAAATTTCTGGAGTGAAGTAATGGCATTTAGAGTTAGAGGTATTTGTGTACAGAGCAATGTCCATGGATAAAGTTTAGTAATAGGAATATTCAGAAAGACCTAGAACAATCTGCCATGGAGACCTCAGGCACTTTATAAAGAGGAACAAAGAAAAATGTAAGCACTTCATACGAAATAACTAAGATAATAGAATTTGACCTAAATTAAACTAAAACGTTACTTACACATGCTGCCTGCCTGTCAATAGAGGAACACATGTGTATACATGTACATTCACATATAAGTGAATATACACATATGTACACAAATATACACATGCACACATGAACATCTACATATATACATATACATATGCACTCTTTTCTACCTCAGAAATCACCCCCAAGATCATTCCTTTTTTAGTATAATTAAAATATACAATTTTGCCCATTACTGTCATGGATTTTTGTGTATTATGGTATGAATAGAAAATTAATATTAACTAAAATGTCACTACACTACAATGTATATTTCATGAAGTCAGAAAAATGGTGATTACTAAAACACACTATTAAAAGGTATAGCTTCAAATTATATCACGCATCAAACATGCTCTTCTAAAGGGAAAACCAAATTCTCAGCCCATGATCTCAGAAAAATAAGTTTTTGTAAAGTCTGAAATTTAAAATATATCCCAGAAATTAAATTACATACCAAAATATTTTCTCAGAATATAAATGCCTTTTAAGCATTTTAAAGGATCTTAAAAAGAAACCCATAAAATAGAAACTTTCCAATTGTAAAATTTCCTCAGAAAATCTCTATTGTGCTTTCAATTCTTTGCTAATTTAAGTTTTTTTAACAAGCTTAAGTGGCTAGAGCTATCTCTCTCTCTCTGCACTCTCTCTCTCTTCCTTTTTTACATTTAAATTTCATAAGAAAGAGATTCACAAGGCACATTCCCTCACTAGACTCTGTGTGGCCTGTTTATTCGAAATGCTTCATTCCATATGGATTTCTTCTCTTTTATTTATTACACCCAGGAAGGATTTTCTCTAATAAGTTAGCCACTCAGGGGCAGCAGATTTGAATTGCAAGCCTTCAAATCACAGTACCACACCTGTCACCTGCCACATATCTTCTAGAAGCACCAAAGAAAACCTCAAACTTGCTTGTGGCACAGGCGCCAACTCTGTGTGAACCTCAAGCAGGTGGTCCGCAGAGGTCAAAGTTAAAGTTCGTGGAATAATTTAGAAACAGGTCTCAGCTTGGATCTCATTTATGAAGCTCGAGAATACACCCTCTAATTAGAATGCAATTTCCAAAGCAGCCACTCCCTTGACTTTCCAGGGTAAGTTTCATTCTCAGCAAAGAAAAGAAAAACAACCTCTTCACATTGCCTGATAACTGTCCGTTATAAATTATGCCTTAAATATCCAATAAAGAAGGCAGGAGGTATCCTGGGCAATGGAGACAACACATGAGCCATCATGAACCACTCTCAAGAACAGATAAAGAAAATTCAGTCAGATTCGACAGTTGCTCTCTGCCCCTGTGACTTTTGCAGCTGAAGCTCTCCCATGGAAGATTGGAAAAAAAATGAATGGGTTGTAGTTTGAAATGGTTCCCACACCCCAGCCGTCCTCTTTTCTTTCTGATGACCTCTCCATCCGTCAACCCTAGCATCTCAGTGGGATCTCTCACATCAGATCTGTGGAAGCCAGCTGCCCTGTTCTTCCAGGGTGCTCAGGGAGCCACACAGGACTCCTGGAACAGGACTGAGCCAGAGTTGAGTCACGGCAGACATTTCCTTCCAGCCCAGTGGAGTTCTGAGCCATGGGCTCCTTTCCCAAGGCCTATTGTTATTACAAAAGACCGGCTGAGCCTCCAAATGTGCTGAACAGTAAAGCAAGACAAAAACACCCATCTCCCCTAACCTGAGAGGCAGACTTTGAACTAGGCAGAAATGGCTGAGGACTCTGCTCTGGAAGGCCAAGAAGGAAAGGCAGACAGACAGCTACATGGAGGTCAAAATCAGCATGGACTCGCAGATGCTACCACAATAGCAAACTTCTTGATGCTGTCTAGAATGAAGTCGAGTTTAAAACACTGTGCGTTGTTCCACTTCAAATGTTTCTTACACATCCAACAAGACAGCCTTCGTCTAGAAAAGTGTGACTGGGAAAAATAGCAAAAATAAGGTTTTTGAATTTTTGATCCTCATTCAGAGTCAGCTGTTCAACCCCAAGTAGTTGGAAATGCTGGCCAGCCCGGGTTTCCAGGGGGCATTACAGGCCGTGTCCATTATTTTCCCATATCTATTTATCTGCCAAATGTCCTAGCATTACTCTCGTAGGAGGAGACAGACCTCCAGATCTCTTCATTCTTTCTGTGAACCTAAACATTTGTTCCCAGATGCTCCAGTGTCCCATGGCACATACTGCATCATTATCTCAGTAAGGAAACTATTTCCTGCAGTATGTCCACTTAAACCAGCAAAGACAATGGAAAGAGTAATTCACTTGAAATCTTGCCTTTTGAACAATATGAATTCAGCGTCTAAAATAAGCTCTACCAAATTGCAAACAGCTTTAACACGTAAATCCCATTCTTCAAGTCCTTACGCAACACTATATTTCGGGTTTTGTCTTAAGTGATCTTAATTACCTTTTCCTGTGTGAACTTTAGAAAAGATTAGAGAAATAAATCAATAAAATGGAACACTTAAAATTCTGTTTCTACACAAAGAGAAAAAAGGGGAGGGACTACACAGGTCTCCAATAAGTAGAGCTTTAATTCTCTATGTACCTTAGTGCAAAGTCTAGAGATTGGACGTAAGTTCCATAGGCTCTAAGGCAGAAGTCTAAAAAAAGTCACATTCTGAACACAACTCAAAAGATACCAGCATTTTAGAACATTCTCAGAGTAAAATAAATATGCCAGTGCTTTAGAAATGCTCTATAAAGCAATCCTGGGGGTGGGCATTACAAATAGTAACATGAAAACAGTTTTGGCAGTACTTGCCAAATGATTAGTGACCACAAGAGCATTGTCCTTTAGATCTCATTTGGTTTTCTTAGTGTCACAGTCCAACGTATACTTAAAGATACCTGATTCATTGAGTTCTCATTGGAGAAAGAGCTAACTTTGACTAAATCTTAATCTAACACCAGGGTATGCCATTTACAGATCAGTTCTTCCATTCTAAAGAAAGTATGGGAACTTATAGAATATTTACCACCTAACTTTAGCTCTGATGTTTTAGTACCAAGAAAAATACTTTCAGATTTATAGATGTGTAGCAAAATAACTTGGGAAGGCAACTGAAGGTATATCATAGTCTTATCTCTGAATCACTCAAATTTTCTCTTATGATACTTACTTCTGATGAGTTCACCATCTGAAGGATTTCCCCAAGCAGACTGGTCCCTCATCAGTCCATACGTGGAGTGGCTACAGGTAGCTTGACTTAAATCTTTCTCAGTATTTTCCTCATGACATTTCTCTGAAAAAGATTAAACATTTATTACCATTTGATGAATGCTACATGTATTTATGTATTTTCTCTTTTCAGTTTTTGTTTTTTGTTTGAGAGTTTTTGTTGGTTTTGTTTATTTGTTTTTTGTTTGTTTGAGACAGTAGCTCATAGAGCAGAGGCCTGGAATTCACTATGTAGTAGATGATGACCTCCTGAACTTTCTACCACCACCCTCAACTGTTGGAATCAGAGGTGTGCACCACCAAACATGGATAAAATTTTTCTTGCTGCTTCCAAGTTTGTCATAGCTTAAGGAAATAGAATTATACCATTATAGACTGTTGCATATGTTATTGGCTCAATAACATTTGTTGAACACCTAATGATCTTTTCATCATTAAAGAAAGGCTCACAATAAACTAAAATCTGTCAAGATTGTAGTAAATAAATTTTAGCATGGCAAGTGATCTGTCATCATAGGGAAATGTAGAAAGGTTACATCAAGGATAAGGGTGAGTCCATAAGAGATAGGGGTAGGTGAGACAGAAAAAGCATCAAAGGAGAAGTGACTACAAATGATGGAGATGAAAGCCAGACCACAGCTGAATGAGAAGTGACTGGGCAGTCAGGATATAGGAAACAAGTACAGAGAGAGTTCTCTCTGTAGAAACTGAAGGAAAAAGTCAAAGAGTGCACAACGCTTCCTTAGAGATGGAAGTATCAAGGATGAGAGGTTGATGTGTAGGATTATGAGTCCTCAGGTGGAAAGATAACATGTAAGGAAATGGGATGTCTTGTTGGGAGCATAAGTCAAGCAACACACAACCTATAACACAAGGTAGAATGCATGCTATGAAAGGTCCAGAAGAACTAAAGGGGTTCAAAAGAAAGGGAAAAAAATCTCATCAGGATTCAGAGATCAAGAAGGACACTTTAGAGAAAAGAGCACATTGGATGGTTTCTAAAAGATTAGAAGAACTTCAAAAGTCACATGGGAGAAAGGTGGAGGAACAGCATGGGAAAACTCCAAAGCAGACACTTGGCCAAAGGTCCCAGATCTGGGCTCTGAAGTGCTTTCAGAAGGACCAGAGGTTAAGACTGTAAAGTTCTCATGAAGCCATATGTGGATATTTGAATGCCAATGGGAAGTCTGGACGGAATTCAAAATCAAGATGAGCAAATCAAAGTAACCATTGAAGCTTTGTGAAATGCCTAAGCAAAGCTATGTATTAAGGAGAGTTGTAAACAGGTATATGTGTGCCTCAATCCTAATTGGCTGGAGAACATTTTTGAAAAGCAGATTCCCAGGCTTCAATGAATAATTCTATTTGGTATGTGTGATAAGGATCTATCCTCGGGGTGATTTACAGTCCCTATGTCCTTCAAATGTTCACTTAATATCTGAGGAGGGGGATAAGAAAAGGGTGAAAGAGAGGAGGAAAAATTGGGGGTCAAACAGACAGAGACAGAGTGACAGAAACAAGACATTTGCATCTGAATGCTAATTGCCCTTGTAGGAGCACATGTTGATGGAGCTGCAGGAAAAGGTTCTGGAAACATTCTGAAATGCTATGAGGTCAAAACTTGTTAGAGGAAATGCGTAACTTGAGGCTTCACAGCATGCCCCACCTACCATTCATTCTCAGCTTCCTGAGTGCAGATGAAATGTAAGTAGGCAGCTTCCTGTTTCTGCCTGAGGGCCTTTTCTGCCTGCTGCCATGTCGTTCATGCCATGTGGGACTGTATTTCTCCAAAAGAAACCTTTTCTCCCTGAAGAAGTCTTTGTCAGGGCACTTTATCATAGCAACAGAAATGGAACTATCACAGGCTCTGAAAGGGAGACTGAGCAAAGTTCAAATAGACACCGATGATCATTTAACAGGATGACATAATAGAAAAGGTGACAGATCTGAGAAACTATGTAAGGTATGCACAGATAAACAGATGCAGTTGGGAATGACAAAATTTTTAATCTGAGTTTGATGTTAAAGATCGGAAAAATGGCAGAATAACATATTCATTACATACACAGAATGCATATAGTGGTGTATTCAAATGTTTAGTCATTTCATTGGGTGATGTTCGTACCTTAAAAGATAACACATTACCCAGCCTTCATGCAGTTCATAGTCTAGGTGACACATTCAATCCTGAGTATCTGAATGTGTACACCTCAAAGAAAGGTACAGCTAGTCTGTAGCAAGTGGTTGAGGTCCTGAGTAGATGTGAATTGTTGGACTTGAGCCAGCCATGTCAAGAGCCAAAGCCTTAGACCCACAGGGAATTGGCACATTCCATATCAGGTGAGGCTCAGAAAGTTCAAGAAACCTTTCTCGGGTACAAGAATGAATATTCACAGTGTCTACAGTAATATATGTCATATCCTCCCCCTTTACACCCTGAAGACTGCTCCCCTAGAAAAACTGTTTCTAGTCAGATTACCTACACCTGCCTCCATGATTCAGCTGTTTACCATAAACCTGTCTCCATGCTCAACGATCTGTGATAAAGACAGGCTTCCAGCGTACTGTGGCTTCTTCATCAGAAAGTCCAGTGCACCGGATCTCGAGCTGTTCTGTGTCCCCCTGTGTTTTGTCTTTTCTTCATTTTCTTGCTGCCCTAATCAGGTCAATCCCTGGAATCATGCTGGACTCACGCTAAGCATCTTCTTAAACTTCCATTGTTGAAGCATTTCCAATCACTGAGCTCATCAGAAGGGAGAATCTATTTAAAAAGAGTCTGTATCATTGGGAAGCAGTCAGAAAAACTTTAAACTGCACAATGTCAAGCTATGGAGGCAGACATGAAAGACTCACACTGAAGATTTTAGTCAGTCTTTATATCATTTTTAGTAGAAGGAACGAATTTCTACATATGCAAAAAATCTCATGTATCATAGATATTTCACAACAAATAAACAATTCTGCCACAAAACATATTTCAACACATGAAAAATAGATGGATATGAATGCAGGACTAAAGCCAGAGGCTAACATTGCTACCAAAAAAATGGGCCTTTCATGCTAAACATTTTTAGACTGCAAAACCATATTCAAACATCAGTAAAATAAAAATTAAAAGCATTTTAAACCAATATGTTCTAGATTTATGTAACATTTACTCAGCATTATCACATGGAAAATGTAATCTTCATGAGATGTGTTAGTTTCAATTAAAATCTTAACTTTCTTAAACAACTCCAGAAGTCTTTACTGCTATAGTCAACTCAGGCCTTTTGGAGATTATCAGTAAAAAAAGATTTTCTACAATCTCACCAGTATACATGAACTAGCTTATCAGCAGTCCTACATACTCATACTGTTACGTAGCTGACTGCCGCCAGGTGTCATGCTAGTAGGCTTGATTCAATTAGTAACTTTAATTGAAGCTGAATGAAATTAATTATATAATTTTGAGCTGTTCAAGTTTAATTCCATTAGAATTAATTCATGAAACCAAGGCATTATAAAGCATTGCTGACTAAAAGAAACTAGGTATGAATAAAGCCTCTAGACACACTTGACGCATATTTGAATCCTGTCCAATATTCGAGTGCTAAGCACACACCCTCTCGACTCCTTGCTGAATAAATGGCAATGCCACGTGGTCCATGCACACATGGATTTACAATGATGCAACCTACTGCCAAGTGGTAGGGGATGGGGGGCGCATTAAGAGTTCTTCCTACCCCCAATTCTTGTTAAGAGGTAGTTTATCATGCTTTTTTTAAGAAAAGAGTTTTCTTATCTGGAAATTCTAGATTGAGATGATCTCAAATGTCCTGAAGTTAAAAAATACACCCTGTTTCTCCTGATATAGATAATAAATTCTGGGCAGTTCCTGTGACATCACAATCACCAGCATATCCAACTTTGTCTCCTTTGAAAACTAAATATCTTTCCTTGAATGCTGGTCCCTAGTGTGTACTAGGATGATGCATTGCACAGCCCACAGCAAGGTCCAGAAAAGGTTCCCAGTAAAAGCTTAAATTGTCTTCAGCTAATTCTTTACTTGGGTCAATTAAAGTTCTGTGGTCACTTGTCTGTTCCAGGCCTAGTTAATGCTCGCACATCATTTCTCTGTATTAGTTTACATCTCCTCAGCTTAATGGAAAGCCAGATATTGGCCTTGTAAATAGTGGGTATTACAGGCATCACTGAAGAAAGGGAAGGATGAGAGAAAGAGGGATTCACTGACAGGTAATCATCTGTGTCAGGGAGAATAACATTCAACAGAATCAACCTTTTCAACTGGCCTTGGCAGTCTCTCTTACTTAAAAAAATAAAATAATAGCAGAGGACTGTTATCAGTGTAGGTTTGCTGTGTCACTTCTGCATTGGAAAGCCAAGGGTTCAATACATTGTGTTCTGGACATATGAAGATTTGTGGTAGCAACTGAGATACTATGTGTGGGCCTATTATGTAGACCACCAGCACCAACTGATTTCCCTAGCATAGGACCTAGCTTGTATTTTGCTATAAGATTTAACAGGTATAATCAATGGGCTCTTCTTCTCTGTGTCGTGGGTCATTCTCCTAAGCCATGGCTCTTGGTTTTGGTGCTGGATCAGTACCATGTAGAGAACCTCAGGCCACAATCAGATGCATACACCCCCAACCTTAAGAGGATCTGGTTCAGGAGGTCTTGGTGGATGGAAGGTCAATATCAAAATGAAATGTGACCAAGTAAGATTCATATCTTACTAGTCATCTCTTCAGCACAAGAGTCCAAGGAATCAAAAAATCAAAGTTTATGCAATCATCTAATTAACACATCTCAGGCTGGAGAAACGGCTCAGAGGTTGAGAGCACTGGCTGCTCTTTCAGAGGATCCAGGTTCAATTCCCAGCACTCACATGTCAGCTCACAACTGCCTGTCACTCGAGTTCCAGGGGATCTGACACCCTCACACCAATTCACTAAAATTAAATAATGAACACATCTCTATCAAGTTATATTTCGTTGTCAGGACAAATATGAACATACAAACTTTGAATGATTTATAATATTAATCAGTTCTATTGATATATTGGCTAAAATAAATATATTTTAGATACCGTAAGTTGAAAGCCTTTTAAAACTACCATGGGCCAAAGGATTGAGGTATACTTGTGGGTGTGCCCAGCTTTTTAGTGTTCCTCCTCTGCATGGAAAAATGAAAAACAATCCTTGCATAAGCAAGAAGACCATGTCCCTGACAACAAATCTCTCAGCTAGGGAGACCAAGCACATCCCATGAAACAATCAAGCCCCAACAAAACAGAAGGTGATGGAAACTGTCCAGGGTCAGACTTCTGGCTCCAAGGATAACAGCTGTGTGAGCAGGGCAAGGCCCTAGTCTCCTCCTCTTCTGTGTGGGGAAATGCAGGTGTTGTGCTGCCAAGGCCTTCTCACACTCAGACTGTGTGACTCTGCCTCTGCACAAGGGTCAACAATGGAGTCCAAATATCCCTACACTCTAAAGGATTCCATTGGAACAAACATCAGAGAAGACTTTGTGGACAGCGGGCTTGAGTTAATTCTGAGAAAGTGACAGGCATGAATTAAGTTAAAGAGAAGGCCAAAGGAGGAAAATAAAGTCCTAAATGATCAATTTAAATACACTATTTCCTCCTCCAAAATGACCGTCTATCTAACATGATCATGATATATGCCCTTTTATGTTTTTGTTTCTTTTCTAAAGTTCAGCAGCCCCCCTCCAATCTTGATAATTTCTGCTGAGGGAGAATGGGAAAAGATCCAAGTAAATATAATTTCTATTTAATTTAAAATTCTACAACATTTTACCTAGCTGGTATGAAAAATTCAAATCCTATTAGTATTACTTATCTCAGACAGTTGAGGAAATAAAATAATTAATTAGTAACAAGAAAGAAAAATTAACAACAAGAAAGAAAAATCTAAGAACATTAGATGAATTGAATAATAATTCAGGTAAAATTTATATATGTCATAAAACAGCCACTCACTTGATATGTGGTTATTCAGTATTTTCTAAGAGAAAGATAAAAATGCTTTGTTTTGTTGAAGGAAAAAATTTAATGAATTTTTGTGATTACAGTATTGTTCTGGGAATTTCAGTAGGTTTTAATATGTAATATTTAGTTGATCTTCAAAATGATCAGTGATATAATTAGGAAGAAAACACCAGGTCAGTTCTACTGAAGAGAGAACAGTATGTCTCAGAGTCAGATGCTGAAATGGAGCAGGGTGACAATGGCAGAGGTGGAGAGGGTCTTGTCCTCAGCTGATTCCATCAGAGAAAGCTCATTGCTCACTCAGCCATTCTCCGAGAATGTATGGAGGGACAGCACATGGGAACATGGTCTGCTCTTAGTCTGGTATTCGGGTTAGTTGTTCTTTATTTTGAACATGAGTATGCCATCAGGTAATCTACATTTAGTTAAAACTCTGTCTTTTGTAGACAGAACTAGTGAGCTCAACAACTTCTACTAGACAATTAACAAAACTATTAAACAGGGGATGTTTCCACCAATTTATATGCAAGCATACATATTATTCCAATAGTTGATCCCCCCTCTGTGTGTATGTGTATATGTGTGTGTGTGTGTGTGTGTGTGTGTGTGTATGTGTATGTCTGTGTGTACTTGAATGTGTGTGGGTGTACTCACCCATGTATGTGAATGTGGACACAGGAAGATGACATTTTTCCTATATTCTTCCTTCACTATTTTATTTATTATTGGAGACAAGGTCTCTCACTGAACACAAAGTTCACTATTTTGGCAGCAGTGGCTATCCAGTGACACCAGGACCCTGCAGTGTCCACAACGTATCCCTATGCCTATCTTTAATGTGAGTTCTGAGTAGCAAAACTCCAGTCCTTGTGCTTACACAGCAAGCACCTTACCCATTGAGCCATTTCTCCTGCCCTAAAAACTGAATGTTTTAACAAATAATGGTAACAAGAGGACATAGAAACTTGCTTCATAATGAACTAGGCTTAGCAAAGTTATTGTACTTGATTAAACTTTGAGACACTATCAAGTTCTGAACACACACAGTCATGCAAGAAGTAAAAATAATGCCATAATTTTCCATCAAAGTTATTTGCATCCTTTTCCGTCAAGAAAAAGGATTCTTTAGGGTCTTAGGATAGACATGATACCCCTAATGCATACTCTGCACTAGAGAAATACTTGAGAGCACAGGTTAGAGACCAGTGTGCTACACGACTGGGACCATCACTAACAATGGGAATTCTATGAAAATTATTCTTTGTGTCTATTCTTCATCTTTAAGACAAGAACAATAAGGGTACCTAGATCATAAGATGATATCAAACTAAACAGAAACATGTCTAGAAAGAAGTGTCCTGTTTATAGTAAGGGTTCATTCACAGTAGCTATTACTGGTTTGGGTTTTTGTATTTTAACATAACCATCTTTCAAAGTCCTGCTTTGGAAGTACCATGGGGAAGCTATTGATGACACTTTGTAATCCCCTTCTGAAACACATCTGTACACTGTATAAGGAAAAGTACTGTCCTCTGAGAAGTTGTGTTATTTTTCCCCCTTTGTGGAGAAGGCAGTTGTAAGAGGAGGAAAAATTTACAAGTCAGTTTCATAGACAAATTTGGATATGTGTATCAGACTTAGTAGTCAGTACTCACACAGTCGGGCTTTTCCTCGGCCTTTGCTATTATTCTGTTTTAATTTTTTTATTTGTACAATCATGTCTTCTCAACTATTCTGCTGAACTAGGCAAAGGTATGTGTGAATTCACAAAGCAATCATCGAATATGCTTTCCTCTTGTTATCTGAATGCTATTTGCTTACTTAATGAAAGTGTAAATAATGACAGACTTTGGAAACTATCTTTACAATTTCCTCTAGACCTTAATAAGTGTCCAAAGTACACACATTTTTATGGAAAACAGAATACAGACTTCTGTGTGTGCTTAAATTTAGGGACATTTACAAGTTAGGCCTCATATACTTTAATTAAGTACACGATAGTCTATAACAGATAGTTTCCAAAATATCTATGTTGTCACCATTTACAAACCTATACCTACATGTGCTGTATCTATAAAACTTGTCTGGTATAACTTCACTTTATTTTCCACTCAAATCCCAGATAATTTGTATGTATTTTTGTTGACAAAATCATAAGAAATCTGCTAAAAAAATTGAAAAACTCTGTGGCTATATTTTTCCCAGAGGCATGTAAACTTTAAAAGCAAAAAAAAAAAAAGATAAGGCAGTTTTCTGGAAGACCTGGGGCCTGGAATTTCACTTCTTCACTGATCCAAAAAAAAAAAAAAAACAAACAAAAGAAACCCTCAAACCTAAGGACCTTTACAGAACAAGACAAATCGGACTTTCTTTGTCCAGTCTTCTCAATGGATTACCACCTGCTTATCCAAAAACCATGTCAAGATCACATATACACCTTAACTCACAAACAAGTATATACATAAACAAGTATATACATAATTACAGATAAATTATGAGTGTTTATGGACTGAATGCTTAAGTCAATTCAGCCAATTCATCATTAACCAGGATTTTACAAACTGGCAAGATTTCAGGCAGATCTAAAATGCATTCCTTCTTTCTTAGGGATTCCTTCTTAAACATGTGATTACATTCAAAATGGGAAAAACAAAACAAAGCAAAAATTAAACAACTTTAAATGACAGCAACCCACACAGCTTACCTACTGGTGCAGCCAATGGGGGCATAAGCGAAAAGGAAAATTTTTACCATCCCCCCAAAAAAGTATTAGTGATTGAATATGAACATTAAAAGAAGGTATAAAATGCATCAATATCTCAATAAACGTCCACTCTTAAAAGCAGGGAGTTGGGGAGAGTTGCTGGGGGTGGTTAGATTAAAATTTGATAAGAGGAAGACAGTATATTGCCTTTGTCATCTTAATCTCCATTACACTCATAATCCAATGAAGGTACATTTATTACATCTGACCCTGACACAGGGAAGTTCCTGTTTTCCCAAATTCTCGAGTTTAATAATATTACTTGACCAAGAACACTCACACTACAGTCAAACATTAAAAGGTTCATGGATTGTAGCATTACTGTCTTAGAGATCTCCAGAATGACTCATAACACAAATTCAGATGAAAGTGTTCAACATCCCTGGGTTATTAAATACCCAGCATCCCCCTGAACTGGCAAAAGATACAGACTTTGGTCTTTCAGGAGAAATGAACTAGCTAAAGTAGAAGCAGCAGCAAGCTACAGTTGGGAATCACTTTCCTCATGTAGGCTAATGCCATCTCCGATAACTTTCATTCATTGGCTTTGTTGTGTTGTTCACAAAACTGACTAGCAAACAAATCTAAGTAAATTGTTACCCTTGTGTTACGTGACTACTATGTTTTTAAAATTGTCTATTGTTCTCTCTCTCCTATGATAAATGCCCCCAGTTCATTCACTGATTTTGTGTTCAAGATGCCCTTATGGGCAAAACAGTATTAACCTCACCTAGAAGACATCTTGTCAGGAAGCGCTCCATGTAACTGACTGCTGAAATCCCCAGATTTGATGCCCACAGTTGCTTCCTTACTTAGCAGTCTATGAACACCGTGTAGAATGAAACAAAACTCTGACATCTTCCCCTGTGTCTACAAGATGATACTCATCTTTAATCTTGGCAAGATCACCTTCTTTTCTTTGTTTCTCCTTTTTAAACTATTATTACTGTGTACTACTTGTACATAATAATAGGTTTCATTTTTATCCATGCACATAGCGTACTTTAGAATCACTCCTTCAGTGGTCTCAGTTTTAAATGCTTTACTGGTAACTCCCGGTTATTTCATCAGGACCGCATTCCTTTTCTGGATCTCTGGTCATGCAATGAACTCTTATTTGGCACTTCTTACAAGACTGAAGGCCACTGAGACTCAACAAAGAGCCAAAGGGGTTGTTTAATCTGTAACAGCATTTCAAATCTGAAAAGTCTGACTTTGAAGTAAATACGTAAGAGATGAAAGAGCAACAGAGTGGGCCACTTCAAGTTTGGTAAAGACACAAACAAAATAATGACGCATAAATTAAAAGTATATTGAAATTGATTTCTTGCACTTCATAATAATTGATAGGGTTTTATAAAGTCAGCAGGCATAGTCTCTGCTAATTTTGGTAAATGCCTACACCAGAAGCCTCTCATATAATTCTCTAACCCATCTTTGGGACCCTCTTAGCCCTAACTCCAGGATGCTACAATTGTTGAATTCTCGTGTGAAGCCACCAACCCATTTCTATCTAGCTCTGCAATCTTCCTCATGTCTTTACCTTTCACACCTTCAGCAGCTACAGGATGACACTGTGTGGCTCTTTCATTCTAGATATGTGTGCACCTATCCTCCTTAGCAATGAAGACTTGCTTTTCCCAAATGCCTGCGTATCTCTATGTCTTCCTGAAGTCTGCATCCTGGTCAATAGCAGGAAGAGAATCATCACCCGCATTTTACTTTCCAGTGTTCCTCATGCTTTAAACATTAATTAGCTGCCATTCCTGTTAGTTTCAACTCCTCAATGTCTCACAAATCTACATGCACTGCCAGGGTATCCAGCCTTTTCATTCCCAACCAGAAGCACTTTCCTCTCAGCAAAAATCCACACACCATTCCTTAATCAAGAATCACACAGAAAATGTATTTTTTGTTCTCAAATGGTGCTACTTGTTTTTATATGTCTTATATGAAAAACATGCTAAATGTTTGCTTGCTAAATAAGCAAACAACAACCAAAATTGCTTTCCACACACCATATTGATCATGACCAGAGAGTTATTTTAACATCGTTCCTACTTGAATGTTGTCAAATCTTATGCTGTTTTCTCATACTCAATCATTAATTTACCTTTTATTTAGAAATGGTGTGAAACCTTCCAGAACAGAACTTATAACTCGGGTAATAAAACAAGATAGCAGCAGGTCTGTATTCATAAATGATCTAAAGGTCAGACTTTGGTCCATTATTAGAAGGATCAGGAAAGCTATGCTTTGGGTAGAGAAGCAGAGGCAAGCTGGCTCCTGGGCACTTCACCACCTAACAGTGCCTGACACCTGCTCCAACACAAGTTGCCTTATTCTAAGTGTCAGCTCTTCACAGTTCAAACCAAAATAAATGAGTAAATAAATAAGTCCCAAGGTCTGTGTTGTACATTCTTCAACTGAGGTCACTAGCAAAACTACCCCCACAAACCAAACCTTTCTGGTCATCCTGAGAGTCTTTCCCAATTGTAAGAAGATGAGCTCCAAAATTTGACCACTCATGTGACAACTAATCTCAATTCATCTGTCACAAGTTCTTGCAGTAATATTTAAATGATATGTAAATGAGGACTGCAATTCCTTTTGGCAGTCTTCTCCAGCTCCTTCACCAATTTGAATGTGCCTTATGGGTACAGCTTTTCACATAGGTGTTCCTAATCTTCATGGGATATGGTTCATAGCAGGCACACAAAACACTTGGGGACAGGGTTTTCCCTTTCAAAGGTCAATGCTAAAACGTAAGTGCTAGGATAAAAACTCATTTCCAGCTTCATTGCTGAGACTACAAAAAGGTTGAGCAGAGAGGCACATGTATGTGAGTCATCTTTCTTCAGATCATGTGGGCGTGAATCTGAAAACAGAAGTAGACTGTGAGTAGAAACCACAAGCAAAATTAAAATCGGGTTAAAATAACTCCGTTGGTAGTAGTTCCTGCTTACTGGATTTATGAGTGATCTGAAATAAAATCTATAAACTAGAAATCATAACGGCTTCAAGGTTGAAGGGCTTTTCTCCATCAGGGTGTGCGTGCTAAGCTGAAAGAAAGGCCAGACCTTGAAATCACTTCCTAAGGAGCTACTGTTACTGGAAGCAGGACAGAGTGGGGAGAGGGAAGGAGGGAACAAAGTAAGGAGGGAGACAAATCAAAAATACTAGTTCATATACACAATATCTGACTGAACTAGAAGGGCTACCACCTCTTCAGTCTGTCCCCAAAGAATCGCCAACATTAAAAAATGTCCCAAAGTTTAGAACCAGGCAACCTATAAACAGTGGTCTTTTAACAAAACCTGAACACAAATATTTAGGGATAAGAACAGAAATCACTTGATTTAGCTTCTGCTATCACACGAGAGAATTGTGACATGATCTCATGCAGTTAAATGGAATTTTTCCCTGTTATTTGTTATTGTTCTAAACAATTTTCCATTTTCAAATGTCATAACTTAAACTATGCCAATTTATGTTTCCTTATTTTTTACCCAGTCTTTTATTACTATGAAAATATAATACTGGTAGAGTGCACTGTTATTTGGCTTTCTTTCCATGAAATCATCTCAACCAGATCCAGGAAATAAGGTTGAAAGAAACAGGAAAAGTCCTAACACACCCCAAAATTCCACAGCATTCCCTCACATGCCTGCAAAGATCACTGGATTGTGTGTATCAAATCCTTGAATGCCAACTGACCAAACAAAGCAGCCTTCACTCAGCTGGAAACTTCACCTGCCTATGGCAATTTTTACTAGCTCTGGAGCTCTCTGGAGTTGTCTTCCTCTCCCTCCCTTTCTCTGTCCTCCTCTACCAGCCTGGAGTGAAGATCAATGAGCACACACACACTCCCTCCACATTTCCTTTTTTGAGAGATTTGTCCTTTGTCCCTCTTTCCCCCATTGCTTCTGAAATTCTGACAACTTCCACGCCTATGCCAATTCCAAAATCCATTGTCTCTGCTTCTATTACCAAGCCCCCACATGTTCCCTTCTGAGAAAGGCAGTCAACCATGCTGATCCATAGCCAGTAGAATTCATGCCAGTCATTCTTAGCTAAGCCCTAGGTCTTACTGAGCAGCCTGGGGGTTGCATCAGATTGATTCCCTCTTGAATACTTTCCCACAAATATCAAATGTCCTGACTCATTCTACCCTCCCTTGCTCTTTACAAATTCTACTGTCTCCTTTACTGAGAAGACCTAGGCCTTCAACAGTCTCCTTAATCAAATTTTCTCCAGATTACAGCTTAAGCCTTTTCCCCCACACCATTTCAAAGGGAAGCATTTCAAACTCTCTAAAGCCTTTCTAGAATTTGACTCTTTTTGGCTACAAGTGCTCACCACAACACATCCACAAATCATGGGTATGTTATATTTTGATCCCTGACCTGAATTTTCCTCTCAGGGAGATGTCATGAGAATTCTCAACATTGGAGAAGTCTATCCTTTGTCATTTGTAAATGACAGTTCTTATCTCCTGTAACCAATAATATTCAGTACTTCTGGGGGGACCATCATGTACTCTTTCTCTGTATCCTTTTTCCACTTCTATCCCAGGTGCAGCCTTTCCTCAAGATTCTGACTTCAGAGCCTGTCCTACCTCCATGATTTAGAATTCCTCATCTATGCATCTGACAATCACCTCCACCTAGTTACAAAAACAGTTTTCAGCTACGTATTGGTGACCCTGACTATGTACTATGTGTCCTGAACCCAACACAATCAAAACAAGATGGCAAGGCTCCTGCACTTTGCCATGCTAATGACAAAAAAATCTATAGACAGCCTTAAATCCTACCTTTTCTACAGCTTCCACACTACATAGCATAAACATAACAACAACATCCATTTAATTCATTAACATGTGTGAAAATGTACTTGAACTCAAAAGAATCAAAGGTAAGGGACTCTCAAAAGTCATCAATGGTCATCTGTTTATACAGCCATTCTTAAATCTTTCCTCAGTGCTCCTATCACTGGTGCTGCCCTTAAGTCTTCTACCCTTTTCCAGGTTACTATAGTGACCTTCTAGATAATTGTCACTTCTACTCTTGCCCCATCTGTAAAATCACCCTTGAATTGTCATCAGGTTTGTTCTCCTAAAAAAACACCAGTTATGTCTTCCCCTTTCCTCTCCCAAAGAACCTTCAGTGGCTCACTAATATCAACAAGAAAAGTGTTCATGTTGCCGAGCAGAGCAATCAAGTCTCCTGACACAGACCATACCCAGTCTTTATTGTTATTTTCACTGTCATTTTCTGCTCCTTCACAAAACCCATGCAATTATCTGTCTGGAGTATCCAACCTTCTGCCATCCACCCTCCCGAGTGAGTCATGTGTCCTATCATCTCATCACTGAGTCCTATGACCATGCCACTAAGCCCAAGTTACATTAAATTTTCTTGATGATTTTGCCAAATTCCAACTGGAGATACTTTGTGCCTTCCATCTTCTGTCACTGCCTCTATTATGATACCCATTTGTTTTTGACATGGTAGCCACCTGCCCAGTTCATACCAGGCTAAACCATAAAATACGTTTTTTTCCTACTGTTTAATTAAGGCAGTTCAAATTCTCCAAATGATTTAATAAACACATAGGTCCATTACTTTTATCTCACTCATTCCTTCTTCTTTCCCTCCTTTCCTTTATTTCTTTTCCTTTGTTCTTGGATTTTTTTCCAGTTTGCATTCTTTGACTCATTTGACTCTTCTTAGCAAAGGGGAAAACAATGCAGTGATTCTGACAAGCTTTGTCCGCATAGAGTGAAACTTAAAAAATGAGCATCACTCCCCTCATACATATGAAAGCATTAGAACTTTGGGTTCCAAGGTGCTTAAAAATGTCCTCACATCGCCTTTAAATCCAGACAAGTCTCCACTTATTTTCCTTGTTTTCTCCATCCTTGTTTAAGCATATACATGTGAGAGGTGTTTTAAGACAGCTTCTACTGGGTTTATTTTTATTCTTCATTATTTGTTTGTGGCTACAAGTATTGTAATACTATGTTGTCTGGGATTTACCATAAAAAGCAGGAAAGTTTTTGATAAAATTTATTTCTAAGAATTTTGCAAGAATTATTAGGGAGATAAATATAATTTACCACTACTTGTAGGAAAAAATATAATGCAGGTTCCAAGAGTCAAGCACACAAATGAACAGGACTCATGTGAAAGCTGAGGGTTGTCTTCTGTGTCTTGCTGGGCAGTAGTGGCTCCAAGAAGTTATGAAGGAATGCAGGACAAAGACATCTACCGAGGAGGCAAAGGGACTGTCAGAATCCTGATATTCATTATGGCATGCCTTCAACTTTCCTCTTCTATCTCTTTTTATAATGTTTAAGAGTTCCTTTATTTTAGAGTATATGATTTTGAAGGTCAGAAATACTTTGAGAATGGACTGAGTTATAGAACCAAAAGTTGGGGGAACATCAGTAGAGAGTTTGCATAGAGTAACAAAATTTAAATTTTGGGCTTCTTTTTATAGCTATTTGAATAGTCTCTCTTCCACCCCAACCCACCCAGATGTAAAAGAAGAAACTGTTCTCTTCTAAAAGTCAATATAATTCGTCTTTGGGAGTAAAGGATCTAATTAATAAGCCTTAGCTTTAGATAGAATCAAGTAGCAGCTAGAACTTGCGTAGATGCAGATTCATTGATTTTTCTACCCAGAGAATCTGATTACATGCTGGAGTAAAGACAAAATTCCTGCTACACCCAAGAAATAAGAACAGAAGATTTTTCTGTCTAAGCCATTATTGCCTTTGGGCAGGTCATTCATTATTGTGGGAATGTACTCTCAGGTGTCATGTAGGATGCTGAGCAGTATTTGAATCCCTGGCCTCTGCTCACCGGATGTTAGTAACACACACTGTCACATTAGGACCACCTAACATATCTCCAGATATAGTCAAATGTCTCCCTGAGGGTGAAATCATCTCCCTGGTTGAGTCCAATGACAGAAGCTGTCCAAAGATAACACATTTTGAGAAATGCCATCTGTAAAAGACATAAAACAACATGACAAAAGTAGGGAACTTCAGATATGTACAAGCTCGCAGTATATAAATTGAAATAAACAGGCTTGCTCCAAAGGAAATCTGATTAACTTCATGAACTCCCGACAACTCAGCTAAGCGTCTAAGTCGGAGCTCTTCTTATGCAGTTTCAACTTGAAGAGCCTCTCCCTTGCTTCTATTTTAGATTATTTTTAATTAACTTCACTGGCATTTTGCATCCTGCTATGAAAAGTCTGCTTAATAGTCTCAGAGGACTCTCCCTAGAGAGAAGAGTACATTAAATCACACATTATCACATTAAAGTATATACCAGCCCTGAGTTCAATGGTCTACATCTTGGCAAATGCAGTAGGGTGGGGGTTGGGACGGAAACAGGCTCAAGTGATTCACAATATCCAGAGCCTATTAACTTCTGTGCATCTGCCCCATGTGAAAAGGTTGTATTGATTCTCTATTTCAACCACATTTATCACAGTGGCATACATTTTACAATGTGTGCTCCACCTCATTTCTAGTTAATCTCTGTGTGGAGGACAATCGCCATATGGAACAAGTCCCTTAAATTCTTTGGAAGTCATTTTCCTCATCTAAAAGCAAACAGATTGGGTTAAATTATTTCTAAAGATGCTGCTATGTATAAATCACAAGTTCATGAATGAAGCACTTTAAATTAAAAGTCTCTTTCAATTACAATACTGCAAGATAACAGAAAGAGCATTTAAATGCTTAATCAAATGGAAAACAAAATGGCAATGGAAGGAATCATGTATACAAACCCATTATCTCAAAATAACAAGTGTGGCCCAAATTGCCTTTTACCTACCAAGGCATTTAGACAGGAATTTTGCATGGGAACACAACTCAATATTTCAGAAGTCAGTCATAAGCAGGAAAATCATTTTAAGACACACTAACTTTCTGTTTTCAAAAGCAGGGACAACAAATCAGAGGCCATATCCAGCCTCCAGACATGATTGTTACTTTAGCACAAACAAACAAACAAAAACCACTCAATTAGTTCCTACAAAATGATGAAGCAATACACATAAGTTTCTAGATTCCCAGTAATTCTAGGGACATCACAAGACAGGAACTCACAGGGATAGAACTAACCAGGGCTATCTCCGGGCCCATGAGCTCTCCTGGTCCCTGAAACCCAGTGATACCTCATCGGCCACCTGTCTGGTTGCCACTTACAGCCTGCAGCATGCAAACTCTTCACTCCATAACACCTTTCAGAACATACCAGAAAGAGTTATGGTGTCTATAAGGCTTTCAAAGGGATAGGAAAGCTCACAGAAGTACAGCATAATGGTAAACATTTGGAGGTGTTCTCTCAGTGGAGAAAATCTTTCTAGCTCAGTGCTGAAAAGTAGTGTGCCATGCTCTTAAATTTCCAAATAACACCATCTTAGAGGACCTAAAACTGATTCCAAAATTTGATTAGGAGGTTCAAGCTAGATAAAAATCCTAAAATTACTTCCAATTTTTAAGAGTTATTCCTTGGGTTAACTTAATGGATAGTTCATTGCAACACACTAAGTATGATGTTACATATATGACCACAATGTACATGTAATATCTATGTCTAACTCTACAGAAGACAGTCAGTATTTTCTTTTTTAAACAAAATTTTCTTCTGTGTATGCCCCTAAAGTATTATATTTTTCCATTAAATTTAATGTACAGAATTTTAAAACTAAGTTTCAATTAACTAAACTACTTCCTACTATGTTTAGACACTATGTTTTGTTCTTCAGAAGGGATAATAAAGAATGATAAGGGAAGAAGGTAGGAAAATTTGGGAAAGGTTAATTTTCAGTTACAATAGAAAATTGGTTATCCATAGAGAGAATGTGCATGCTGTATACAGCCAGCATTTAACCTTAGGCCCTTTTAGATGCCCAGCTTCTTGTACTCAGATCATGTGATACCAAGTAGTTTGTATAACATAGGTGCAGTAGTTCTTCTAGCTGATTTTAAAAAAATCCATAGTGTTAACATGGAAAATGGTGCCTATTAACTATTTCCAAATCAAATTGTTTTCCTCGGGTGTTTCATGCTGACGTTTGGCATAAGCATTGTTTAACAATAGTGATTAATGGCCCAAGTGGGAATATAAACAGCCTATCAATGAGGCCATATGACTGCTGAAGGCATGCCTCATGACACCAAAATGATTGTGTTGACAATGCAATGTGTATAAAATGGGCTGCTTCTGAGAAAACATATGTTTATCATTTTTGTTTTTTTGCTTTTCTGAAGCTAATCATTTGAATTCTCTCTGTTAAAGAAATGAGTCACTCTTCTAAAACAAAATGATAAACATAACTCAATTTAACAGCCCCAGTTGCCAGAACATTTCAATTTAAGCATGGAAGCTTGATGCTCTTATCTGCTGTGGCTAGAGCAGCAACTTCTTGACCATTTTTTCTTAAAACAAACAAACAAACAAAACAACAACAACAACAAATAAAACAAACAAACAAACAAAAACCCTTAAGACACTCTATATATTGGAGTCCTGGGGGGAGGAGCAAATTTTAGGCAGGCTTAAAAACAAGAGTATACAGTAGGTTTTGGAGACCCAGAAAGTTATCTGGTGCAAGCCAGTCAGAGCTCTCCTTATTTGAATTGTCCTTACAGGAAAAGCTAAGCTACCAGGAAACAACTGAACTATATAACCTTCAAAGGTGATACAGTCAATGTTTTAAAATGTTGTATGGAAGTTCCCCAGAAGCAAAAATATTATTTTCCCTTTGGAAGAACACAAAAGAGCTAATTCATTCTTGGAACATGATTCATTTAAAACATGTTTATTTCCAAACAAAAGCTATTGAAAACATATGCAGGAGCCATTCCAAAAGCAAGTGGTCCCAGAAACCCAGATGGTTAACCTGATGGAGCCTACAAGAACCAGAAAGGATGAGAAGAGCCCATGCTTGTTCAGAGAGTAGACGCAGCCATGCATGAGAAAAGGACAGGAGAACTTAAAAGAACTAGACAAGAGTTCGAGACCTCAGCTTACCCACCCCACCCCAGCAATCCCCCACCCCGAGTAGCAGGCCAAGAAATGCATAGGCAAAAGGTACAAGTCATCTAGTCCTGTTTCTCACAAGGAAGGGGGAGTGGAGGGACCAGGGACCCCGCCCTCCTATCCGGTTGTTGATCTGGGGCAGGGATCCTTGGTTGGGCAAATTCGTTTAAGTAACATGAAGTGTGCAAAAGTTCACAAGTACGAAGCTGGACACAATCCTCAGAGTATCGCCAGTACCACCACCACCCCACCCGTAGGTGTGCCCTGCAACCCCAGCCCGAAATTTGCTAAGCGCTCACTCACCGAGGGCCGGGGAGCCCAGCCGGCCGCCGCCCGCCTCGGCCGCGCGTTGCTGCCCCGCGGGCCCGGGAGCGAGGACTTCGCCCGCTCCGGACATGGGCCGTGCTCCCTCCGAGCCCGCGCCGCGCCGCTGCCGCCTGCAGCCGCCCGCGGGGCGCACCGACCCCGGCTGCTTAGGTGTTGGGTGCAGGAAACTGACTGCTTCTGGCGGGAAAAGCAAAGGGGACAGCGGGGCGAACTGTTTTTAGACAGCAGCACGCTGCCGCGGCGGGCCATTCCCTCCCCCCTCCCTGTCCCTCCTCCAACTCCACCCCGGGGAAGTTAGGATTTGAAAGCAGCGGAGGGGACGGTGCGAGCGGGACGCGCGGGGCGGGAAGGGACGCATCGGGACCTAGCGGGCTGAGTGACCCGAGGGGAGGGGACCCGAGCCCCCCCTCCCTCACCAGCAACTTCCACCTACCTCGGCATCACCGCCCCAAGGCCGATCTGAACCCCTTCCTCTCGCAGCCTACAGTCATCAAGACTCGGGGAGCGGCCGCATAGCGTCCGGGCGGCCTGACCACGTCCAGTCCCGACGCCCGGGTTCAGGCCAGACGTCGCAGTGGCCGTGACAGTGGCAGTCACAGCGGACACTGACTCCGTGCACTCCGCCCCCTCCCTCCAGCCAGCTCACTGGGGCCAGCCCTACTCTGGGAGGACTTCAGGATCCACTTGTGAACTTCTTTCACCCTGAAGCTGCCACTCCTACACTCTTCAAACACTTCTCTCTCTGTGGCTCCCTTTCATCATATCCGGATTGGGGTGGCCTCGAACTCTTGGCAGACGGCCCACGTGGCTGGGGGGCGGCTCGACCTAGGTTTGGCCCTACTCTCCCTTATGGAGGGAGCTGTCTGGGTCAGGAGGCCAGAGTTGGACAGGCCTGAATCAGGATCTCCACTCCAGGTCCATAGAGGTTTGGGAAAACAGGGAGGGAACTGGCCTTGGCAATTCAGAAGTCTCCAGATAATGCTGGGAAAGTTCCCCCAACTCCATTTTCAATCCTGCCTACCAAAGAACTATTAAATCTAGAGGAATGCCCCAGGGAAACAGTCTTTGAAACCAAGGAAGTGTGTGTGTAGGGTGTGTGTGTGTGTGTGTGTGTGTGTGTGGTGTGGTGTGTGCTTGCACATACTCTGGCTTCCCTGGTAATATGAAAAACAGTATGCATTTAAAACCTTGTTCCCAGGAACTTATTTAATCTCTTCATCTTCACTTTATTTTTGGCTTCTTACTTAGGTCAAACAGGATTCCTGATCCTGTAAAACCAGTTACAGTCCCACTCAGCCACCGACAGCACCCAGGAGTGCAAGGTTAACATACCTGAGGACATCTGTCCTACTACAGGTTAAATACCTCCCGGGTCTAGTGTCCTCTGGGAAAAGCTAAACTGTGGTCACAAGGAAAGAGGTCATCAGCCATGGGCTTCTAAATGAAATGTTCTGACTGCAGCCGATTCCAAGGGGCTAAGAACAAGTGTAATTAGGAATAAAGTACTGTATCATATCTGGCTATGTTTGCTTTTGCGCTGAGTGAAATGCAGAATTCAGTTGAGGAGCTCTCAGGAGAGCACACCTATGGATGGATTGTCCAGGACAAGAGGAGAGTCCCCAGTGTTATCAAAACGGAAGAAACTTAGTGGATTCACCTTCTCTCTAGCCCTGTCATTGCTAATACACCAGGAATGTTGTCAGCAAAAAGAGACCGTTTAAGGTCTTTTCACGGGACTCAAAATATCCATTTTTCTCCTGTAAAGAACCAGTATGTTCAAACTTGAATTCAATTACCCTGAGAAATCAGCCTTCAAAGGTTCTGGAGACAGGTATTTGGATTATGCTCCCAGAAAGGTAAATGACATTTTACTCAATGACCTATAGCTAATAGGCATGCCCCTCCTTTAATTCAATTTGGAGATTCATAGATGGCACTGTAAAAGGTGCCTTAACTCTCTTGAGAGTGTGTCAAGGGTCTAGACTATGTGGAATCTATTTGTTAGGAGCAGGTCAGTTGTGAGGAAGAGAACATAGGCATTAAAGAACACAGGAAACTTGTACTCTCCACAGCATAGTCTTTACTTACAGGAGTTAGTGGAAAAGTTCTAGAAAGTTTTCCTTTGTCCCCTTACTGTTTATCTCCTTGTTTAGTTATGGAGAAATTACAGCTTGCTTATACAAAGTTAAAATGAATTTTTGTGTGGGTCTTTGTTAGAACAAGCATATGTGTCATGGTGCCTATGCGGAGGTCAGAGGGTGGCCTCTGGTATCTGACCTTATTTTCCACTTTTTTGAAACAGGATGTGTTGTTCCTGGCAGCATACACCAGGGTAGCTGACCCTTAAACTCCCAGCTATTTTCATCTCTCTAATGACTTTCTTTCTGCAGAACATCAGAATTACAGCCTTACATCTATGGAGATACTCAACCCCTCACACTTGCGCGCAAGCCATTCTCCCACAGAACCTTCTCCACGATAAATATTTGCTCATTGAATTGCACACTGTATTTCATTTTTACATATGGCACACAATACCTAGCTTTCCTGATAAGATGAGGAGCATTTGTAATCTTGATCTGCTTTCACCACACCTTGCATTAAATGTAAACAGCTTGCACTCGTAGGGAAGAAATAAAAGCCAAATAAAAATATTAGGAACAAATGGAAAACTGTTGTAGTGTCACCAGGTTGATTAAACGCTGTATCTAGGTCTTGTGTAACTTTGAGTGTGTCAGTCATATACTCTGTGCTTTGGTTGCCTCTTAAAGGGAGAGAAATAAGAGAAAGTCTTTTAAGTTTCTCCATGAAGACTCGATTAGGTTATGTTATACCCGTATCACAGTTGGAAAACTGCCTGGTATGTGGCAAATGCTTGAAATTATTAACACTTGCTATCACAGAAGAGAGTAGAATACCGAGTAACAGAGCGCGAGGTGAAGGAGGGGATGGAGAAAGAGCGGCCGATGTGTATAGCATCTAGACGTGGGGTAATAACTTTTACAGCTGTATATCACACTAAGGCAAATAGGCTTGACAACAATTACTTATTTGCTTAAAATAGCACATCCAGAGGAGTTTCCAAGATGAAGGAATGATAAATATACAACTACTATGCATTAATAAAGAATAAACAGTTTCAATATTAACATGACTCTGTGGTGCAGCAGAAGCATTTATTTTCCTGATAAAACAAGCATGAGGTATTGACTGTCACCAGGACCACATCAAAATAATTCGTAATAGGCTCAGGCTCAGTCAGTGAGTTCAATCACCAGAATTCATGTTAAGAAGCCAGGCGTGGCAGCATGCACTTGTAATCCCAGTGCTATGGAAAGGGGAGGTCAGGCAGCACAGCCTAATTACAGGAGATCCAAGCTAGTAAGAGACCCTGGCTCAAAACCAGGGGTGGATTTGGCAGATGGGGCTTCTGGATTCTGTTTTGCATACATATACACATTCAAGGCAATTATGTCATGTACTTTATACAGGTTGTATCAGTGAATTCTTACATTAGCCTTGCTGGGGTTCGAGCTCAGGTTTGAGAACTCTGGGCTTGTCTCTGGGCCTCATGCCATGAGCCCGGTGTCTACAATATCAGGAGTTAAGTGCATGTTACTGACAATTCCCGAGCTTTGCTCTCCTCTCTTCTTGCTGCATGATCTTATTCAGGCCTCACTGCTTGGCTCCCGGTGAGTAACCCAATGCCCATCTCTCACTCTCTCATTCCATGTCATGGAGTGTTCATGTTTCCCTTCCAATTCATATGTTGAAATCCTAATTCCCAGTGTGACAGGATTAGCAGTAGTAGTTAGGTAATGATATTAGTGGCCTTATACAATGACACTGTAGTTTTTTTTTTTGTCATAGCAATACAAGCATGTTCCTGAGCCTCCCTTTCTAATGCCTTGATGATTAGCATTCAGTCAAAGAAACTGGAGAGCACAAACACTCAGACCAGAGCATGAGCTTGTACTCTGGAAATTAGTGTGTTTGGGGGTGGAGGGGGTGTGTATTAGCATGTCAGAAAATCAGAGTGGAGGTCAGAGACCTCCTTCTACCCTGTGGGATCACAGAATGAAATTCAGGTGTCAGGCTTGGTGGCAAGATCTTTTGGCTTCTGAGCCATCTCACTGGTCTTAAATTGTTGTCAATACCACCAAGGGTTGCTGTATAAAATAACTGGGAAGCAATGAGATGCTCAACTATGAGATCAGAAATAATACCGGTGATAAGAATAGAGCCAAAGAAGAAGAGGTAAGATGAAGACTAGAGGAATAAAGGTTTCTTTGTCTAAGGGTTTGTAAGCAATACAACACCTGCAGTGATGAAACTATCCAGAGAAGCAGACTTAGCTACCCACGTGAATGGCGTAAGACCTACAAGGCATCCAGGGAGAACCTTGCAGCAGGCTACTGGGTGTGCATCTAGAACACCAGCATACCACTGGTGCTTTGCTAGCTGGGTGTGGCAAGAGTGCCCACAATCAGAGAGCTTACATAGCTATGTTCTCAAGTCAAATGTGTCCTCCTGGCCTGTCTGTTTCTCCACCCCTTCGTATTTCCTGGATGAGAAAATCCCAAGTAGCTGGGCACCACTGGTACCAGTGCCCCATTTGGTGTACTAAGTATCTTTGGTTGATTCTTGTACCAGAGTTTTCCATGTTGTAGCACACAGCAATTTAAATGGGTAGAAATATGCTGTGGAGGCCAGCCTTTCAGTAGAACTCAACTCATTAATACTAGATCAAAGCCCCCTGCCATAAACATCCCAGTGTGCCCTGTAACCATTCTTCATGAGGGACGCAAAAAAATTTAATGATATATATGCACATGTGAAAAGGAGTTTGCAAGTTGGGACAATAACATTATGAAGCATTCTATGGACTTGTTAATTCTCATCCTTTATTTATTACATATTCATGAGGCATTTCAAGCACCTAGGTCATATGTTCAGCTCTGAAAATAACTTTGATGTTTGAAAACGATCTTTTGTCTGCACAAAGTTTTATATGTCCACCTAACATCAAAGTTAGCATACTCTCAAGTAGATATCTAAACCAGAGTTCTGTAAATAGAGTGCAATACAAGCAGAAAATATTAAAATGAGCATGTGTGCCTGTTTTCACATATTATATTTTTAGTATTATAGGCTACAAGACATACTATAAGCACTTGTATGTAATTTATAAATGAAATACATTGAAGGTTGAGACTCAAATATTTCATCAGTTGCTTTTTTAAAAACAAGTGAATTTGGGCCAGTGAGAAGGCTCAGCAGGTAAAAGCATCTAATGACTTCAGTCTAGAACACAACATGGGGAGGAGGGAAGGGAAGATTTGACTCCTGAAAGTTGTCTCTTACCTCTGTATGCATGGCATGGCATATGTGTGGAGCCCCCTCTCTTTTATAAGATTAATAACCATTGCTATTATAGATATATCTTCAGAATAAGTGACTTAAGTGTTTAAAGTTCTTTCAGGAAAATTCAGTGGCTTATTCCCAGACTGAACCAAAGTGTTTTGTTTTTTTCCCCCAGAGAATATAAATCTCAGGTTTATGTTGAGCCACAACTTTGGAACCTTCCAAACCCAAGAATATAAAAACTAGACATGGATACCAATACTTTTCCCCAGCTTTCACAAAACACCAGCAAGGACCGCATACCTTCTCAAGTTGTATTTATTTGTTCCTTGGTGAGGACAGGCCAACTAAACACACTATCTTCTACTAAACACACTATCTTCTACCATTCTTACTCAGTAATTTGGAAGAAGAAAACAGGGTACAGGGGGCTTTGAGGAGGAAGGACAAGCTAAGGGAGCTATTAGGTTAGTGAAATGGCAGCAGGAGAAATGACAGGTGACTGACAGGAAAGATAGGGAAGAATAAACGTGTCATAACAACCGCCTCTGTGAATTCAGCACAGTGGAGGCAGTGTTCCTAAGGAGGGCCAGAGTCATTAGGAAGGGAGTCACTGGTGGGAGTGTCCTATTCTATTTTTCAAGGAATCAGGTCAGTGTTTTTAAATTTGAGAAAAAAATCTACTTAAAAGAACGTTTAAATGAAAAACGAAAAGTAGTTTTACTGACAGTTGTGAATTCTACACAGTGACAATTTTGTAGCTGCAAGGGAAATAAACTACCTTGATTTAGGGCCACATTGCTTTAACTGTGTGGCTCTGACTGCCAGGGTCCTGACTGAAGGAGAAAGGCTCAGGGAACAGGTGTATGGAATTCCATTCTACAAATAAGATACCAGATTCTCAATATGTGGTGGTATTCTAAATTTTTAAGTAGGACTAGAAAGATGGCTCAGTCGATACTGTGTGTGGTGCCCAATTCTAAGGACCTATGTTCAGATCCCATAATAAGCCAGGACTCCCGTTTCTGTAATCACAATATTGCAGGAAGAGGGCAGAGACAAGTTGATACTAGAAGATAACTGGCCAATAGATCTGGTGGAAATGTAAGTCCTGGTCTACATATGTTCAAACACAGGTGAACACACACACACACAGACACACACACACACACACACACACACACACACACACACGAGAGGGTGACTTGATACAAACAAACAAACAAAAGTAAACTTTCTTCGTTCAGTTTAACAATCAAAGCACATGGCAAATGCAAGCATGCAGAGAAAATACTTTTAAAAAATATATTTCTGGCAACCTCTAGGTAGAGGAGGGGCAGGGGAATGCAGTAGAGTAGGGAGTGCAGTAGGAGTGAATATTCATGTCATTAAGGTACCACCGGAAGACACAGAAAGCGGTATCTAAGTGCTCATACGTGGGTGTGGGGGGCCCAGGGACTGCTTCTGAGAGGAAAACACACCAAACCTGGTGTTTCTCGTGAGTCAAATGCACCTGTCAAAGAGGTCAGGGAATTCCAGAGAGAAGAGAAATCAGCTGCAAAAGCCCAGACGTGTGGAAGCCCCAGAGAAGTTAAATGACTGAGCATTGAGACACCAGAGCTAGCACCTGAAACCCAATTTCCACCCATGCAAGCTTCCTCCATTTCTTCTAGAACACATGCAAATGAACTCATCATTTCTAAACGACTGTGAAGCAAGGACTCACCGAATGTTTTAGTGGGGAGTTTCCAAAGGTTTTGTTATTGTTGTTGAGAATGTGTGGATAGAGATTATGTACAAGAGTTTGACTTGTCCTTCCCCTCCAAACTTGCAGTCAGTCTCTCTTTTGGCCGGCTGGCTGACTTCTCTGGCCCCAGGGCCACTTGCCTTCATGGTCTCTACTTGTGTTCTACATGAAGAGATGGGAAGCATATGGTGGTATTTATGACATAAGGAAAATGTGCTTGATAGATCCAGTAAACAGTAAGCAGATCGCTGATTCACACATAAAAAGTGAGCCACAGATACTAGGAGGAGAGTGGTGGGTAAGTGGGGAAGCAGAGAATCCCTGAAAATGACAGCAGGACAGCTGTCCTGCTGAGTCTGCTATTATATCCTAAGTATGATGTTCATGGCAACATATTGTAAATAACATAGGAGCTGGAGACCCCTGAACTAGCAAAGAGAACTCATTTCACACCTGACATTTAAACTAGTGCTAATATGTCTCAAAATTCTGAATTAAGAAATGGGCAGCAAATAACACACATAGGATTGTAGCTAAAACGTGTGGTTTACTTCCTCCTGAGACTGCTTTTGCTTATGGCCCAAATACTTGAGTCTGCTTGTAGGCATGATCCTGCCAGAAGTAGGACTTTGGGAAAATGAGTGGATAAAGAGGAATCTAAGTGATCAGTGTGGGTGATCTGGTTGGTAGATGTGTGATTTGGTGGCCCCCTTAGGAAAATGTAGAAACAAGGAAATGAACCATTTTTGGAAGAAGGAGATCATTGGAAGCATGCCTTTGGCTTTAACCTCTGTGATATGACTGATGATCTAAACGAGAAAGTCCCCATAGTTTCATATATTTGAATACGTGGTCCCCAGCTGAAAAGTAGGTTGGAACAGCTTAGCAACATGGCCTTGTTGGAGGAGGTATGTCATCGGGGATGGGGTTTGAAGTTTCCAAAGATTTATGTGATTCGTTGTGCTCTTTCTGATTAATGTTTGTAGATGAAGATGTGAGCTCTCCGCTGTTCCTTCCTGTTTACTACGTAAGAGGCACTGGGACTTGGGAGAACGGAACAGATGGATGAGGTCCACTAGTCTCATGCAGCATGAAGCTTTATTCAGAGCATTGGACAATTTATGCTCTGAGGTTTAAGAGGAGTCACCTGAGTCAAGTATAGAGTCACAGGGGCAGGCCACACCTGGCAACAACTTGGTTTCCCACAAAGGCATGGAAAGAAACAATAACAGCCAACTGTAATGAGTGACTCAAGTAAACTCGCTTCTATCTGCACCATGTGAGGGGCAGGAAAACATAAGTGAAGAACAATTATGAGTTTTTGAAGAAACTGACATCACTACACTCTTGTCTTTTTTTCTTGGAGTTTTCTCACAAGCACTCAGAATTCTTTTCACAGGACTGCATTCTTGGACCATATTGTGACAACTTCACACAGCCATCTTGACTCTTACACTCTGAAATCAAAGCTAAATTAAGCACTTTCTTTTGTAAGTTTCCTTGGTCTTGGTGATTTATTATGGTTATATAAAAGAAACCAAGAAAACTCCATTTGTTCTCTTTGCTTCCTGACCACAACGAGGTGAGAAATGTTACTTTGCCATGCTTTCTTACCCAATGAGGTATTACCTTATGGCTCAAACTTATGAAGTAAGACAGTACTGGATTGAAGCCTCCGGAATAGTGAGCCAAATCTTTTCTTTTTTAAAAGTTGTTTGCTCAGGCATTTTATAGCAACAAAAGGGAAAGTCATAGTTTGTTAGCTTGGTGCTCTTGTGGGCCTCCTAACAGTGGGAGCATATCTATCTCAGACTCTTTTGCCTGTTTTTTGGACCCTATTCCTTCTACTGGGTTTCCTCATCCAGTCTTAATGCAAAGGTAGGTACCTAGTCTTATTGCAACTTGGTTTGCCATATTTCATTGCTCCCTGGGAGGCCTAACCTTTTCTGAAGCGAAATGGAGAAGTGGATGGAGGGTTGTTGATGAAGAGGTGGGTAAGAAGGACTGAGATGGAAGAGAAAAGAATAAACTGCAGTTGGGATATATGAGAGAAGAATAAATTTAAAAATAAAATCAAAAGAGAGAACTTAGTGACACAAAGACTCCTTACTTGTGATTCTGTATTCTCAATTCTAAACTCTGAACAATTATGTGTGAAGCTTTACTCGGAATGAATTTGACTTTACACACTCATTAAAGGTATGAGCAATGCAGTTGTCTTTACTCCAGAAGACACAATTCTACCCCTGTGTACTCACAGTCCATCCAAAATATACAGGCCTCTTAATGGGGGCACATAAGATTATTTACTGCAATGTTAGTACTAATACTACTATGAATAACAATAACCACAATAAAAATACTACTACAATTTCAGACAGTCCAACAAAGTTATCAGAAGAAAAGAAGATGTTGTGAATGTATATGGGAGGAGGTACATTACATGCATCCTAATAATCTGCCAGAGAAATCACTACAATTTTTTCTTTTTCTTATAACAGTAATAGCAGACCTGTGATGGATTGAAATAAAATGGCCCCCATAGGGAGTGTGGCTCTATTAGAAATTATAGCTTTGTTGGAGTAGGTATTGCCTTTTTGGAGGAAGGGTGTCACTCTGGGGTGGGCTTTGAGGTTTCTTTCGCTCAAGCTATGCTCAATGTGACGCACAGTTGCTTCTACTGACTGTGGACCAGAATGTAGAACTCTCAGCTCCTTTTCTAGCACCATGTCTGCCCGCATGCTGCTGCGCCACCTGTCATGACAATAATGGACTAAAGCTCTGAACTGTAAGACAACCCCAATTAAATGTCTTCCTTTATAAGTGTTGCCATGGTCATGGTGTCTCTTCACAGCAATAGAGACCCTAAGATACCATCATAATTGAACCATCAATCTATAAAAGGGCATATTTCTCCTTATCCAAGCTGCACAGCACAATGTAGTCAGCTGAATGGTTACCCTTAAGATATATTTCAGCCTGCTAATAGATAGAAGATGCAAGTATTAACTTATTTATCAAGTAAGAGTCCTTGAAAGTGAGGCCAAGCCAAATATGTTAAGATATATACAAAATCCTGTACTATACACATTGTGCTAGTTTTATGTCAACTTGATACAAAGTCGAGTAACATCAGCAGAAGAAACCTCAATTCAAAAAAGGCTTCCATAAGATTGGTCTGTAGAACATTTTCTTAATTAGTGATGAAGCTGGGAGGACCCAACCCATTGTGAGTGATGCATCCTTCTTGGTGTTCCTGGGTACTATAAGTAGTCTGGATGTTGCAAAAGGATCAATCCTCCAAGGCCTCTGCATCAGCTCCTGCCTTCACCTTCCCACCCTGTCTAGTTCTTGCCTTGATGATCAATGATGAGCAGTGATTCGAAGTGTAAGCCCAATAAACCCTTTCCCCCACAGTTCCTTCTGGGAATGCTGTTTCATCACAGCCATAATAAGACATACCCAAATATACTTTCTTTGTAATAGACACATGGACAAGACAGTCATAAAGGAGAAATTTGTGAAGATGGATATACAGATTGAAACTAAATGGACACAAGCCAAGGAACCTGGCAACCATCAGAAACTAGTAGAGGCAGAGGCAGGTTTCCCTGGAGCCTAGATAGATATTGACCTTATCAACATCTTCATTTTAGATTTCTGGCCTTGAATATTTAGCGTTGTTGTTTTAATCTACTGATTTGAGGATTATTTGCTATGATAGCCAAAGAAATGAATACAAATCATTTTATAAATCTAAAACTGAGGCTATTTATGGCTGGGGTATTTGAATTAAATTGAATTGTTTAAAAATTTCTGTTCTCTTACTGCGAAGAAAGAAATCAATAAACTACATTTATGAAGTGACTCAAACTTTCCACCACAACCCATTTCCCAGCCATCTGTGTACCTACTCTAACATCTTGGTAACTCTTAACATTAGTTAAAATGATATGCACAAAGAACTTGTTCTTCTCATATTTCAATTTACCACTGAGATCACTGTATAATAGGTATTAATGTATCACTATCCATATTCTATAAATTGAAAAACTTGGACTTTACATAAAATCAGTATTTAATTATCCTTCAGATATTTATCAAGAGTATGCTCTATATCAGACCTCCTGAAGTTCCTGAAATAAAGTGAAAAATGAAATGAGTATTGTCCTTGTAAAGTTTAGTCTTTACCCAGCTAAACAATAACAAAGTAAACACACATAAGCAGATGTAAGTATAAATAATAATTCATGATTAAATTGATATAATGATGTGTGTATAGTGTGAGGATACAGCCATAGACAAAGTCACCACTCTAAAAGATATTTAAAATAAAGTATGGGAAATGGTCAATGAGTAGATAATTGAAATGTAGTAAAATTTATCTGAGGAAATATGAGTTAAGCCCTGTGGTAGAACAGAAGATGGAGTTTAAAAACCAATTTGAGGAGATGTCCTGGATAAGAGGTCCTGGATAACCATGGGGACAAGGAAAGGAAGGACAAAGTAATCAGCTAGTTCTGGGCTCAGGTGGAGGGGGAGATCAGGAATCTCTAAACTTCAGGTCCATCCCATGGTATGTCTCACAAAAAGTGTGCCTCACTACAAATTCCAAATGCTTAAATTATCTCAGATCTCTAGTGGAGGACTTTCTGTGCTAATTTTTCTTCACTTTAACAAGATCTTTTATTCAGTTTCACTAAGAAAACAACCAATTTGAAGTGTGTCAAAAGATTTTAGTAGCCGTTTGATGTCAGTAAAAGCCTATCTTATCTCCAACTTGAAAAAAAAAAAGACTGGCATGAGTAGGAAGAGAGGCTGCTTAGAGCACTCTTAAAAATATTACATGAACTGCACCATCAATATCACTGGAATATTGCCTCATTCCATAGGTCCCACAGTTCTGACAGAGTACGACAAGGGTTGGTCATGTCTCCTTCCAGTCTATATTCTTCGTTTTGTTTGGTTCTCAAGAGCACCAAATGATTTCTGGGGTACTATATGATCAACAGAATAGTATTTGGAAACTCTGCTGATGAATGAAAGATAATTTGTAAGCAAAAGAATTTGTCTGAAACTTCTAAAGATTCAACTGTTGAACAATGGAAAAACAAAATATTGAAGCTGGGTAAAATGTGGTTCATGTGTCGGCTGGTGTCAAAGATTATAAGAAAAATGTAAGTTGCAATGAATCATTGCAAAGTTTTAAAAAATGGTGCTTTTTTACTTTTCTGGTTTTAGGGGCATTGTCTTGGCATGATCTAGATGCGATTGAACTTCCTACATAGCCCTGATTATCCTATTAGTGATCCTCTTGCCCCAGCCTTACATGTACTAACTTTGCAGATATTTATAACCATGCCAAACTGTAAAGTCTCTTCTGAAGATTCTGTTTTGTTTGACTGGAGACAAAGAGCAGTCTTCTCTTAAATTGTAAATTAAGGACTCCATATATGATCTCGCAGTGTTACAGACACTGAACATCCATACAAATATGAATAATTTCAAAACTACAAAGAAGCAACTTCTTAGAACTCAGCAAATATTTTGTTTTCTGATAGTTTCATGTTATAGGGTACCCAAGATTTTGATTTATGTTTATTGTTTGTATTCATGTGTGTATGTCTGTAAGAGTGGAGGCTTGTGGTGACATCTTGTTTGTGCAAGTAAAGCCTGCCTGAAGATCAGAGGGCAGAGTTAGACACTAGCTAACCATAGAGGCCTGGAGGTCTGTACAGACAGACAGGAAGTAACATGGCTGGGCAGAGAAAGGAATATAGGCGGAAGGAACCAAGAACTAGGACTTTTCCTCTGGGAAGCGAGTAAGGAAAAGCTGGTTTTGGCTTGCTCCTTCTTCTCTCTGATCTCTCATCATTTTCCTCTATATCTGGCTCCGGGCTTTTATTATTAAGACTATTAGAACTCATTTTACAAAGACTATATGAGCTCAGGTACTCACAGGAGCCAGCAATGAATACTGAACACTGAAATTATAGATGATTTTAAGATATCAGATGTGGGTGCAGGAAAACAAACTCAGGTCCTCTGGAAGGACAGCATGGGACTTCCTCACTGAGCTTCTCTGCCCAGACCCTGTAATTTATCAGTTTGAAAGGAAAAACTTCAGAATTCAGTAGTTACTTTTAGTACTCTTATATGATTTTGTTCACTGACATATCCATCCAATAACAATGGATTGTTCCTGTTGCCCAGTTACATGTATGTATTATAGACTATTAATATGCACCATGCACAGAGCTCTATTTCTGAAAATAATTCAGCCATTTAAGTTTTTAAATTAACCTTATATATTCTATGCTGTATTTTCTTAGAATTCAATTTTACAAAACACAATGCAAGTTGAATCATTTAAATAAAGATGTTTGAGGGTCATCTTAATCTAGTTGTTTGATTTTTTTAATTTGTGAGTTAGTTACTATATGGTGATTTCAAAGAAAAACAGTAGCAAAGTTAGGTTATTTTTTCCCACTTGCAATCTGTGTTTATGTCATATACCTTATGTTATGAAGGTATATTTAAAAGTTGATCTATTAGAATGAAAACATTGTTATGCACCTGCATCCCCTTGGGGCTTGACCACCACTCATGTACAGACAAGAATTCCTCTGGTTCAGCAGCCCCTTCTCCTCCTCATCCACTTTAGGCATTCCATCCTGCCAAACTCCTTCTTATGACTCCAGACTTGCTCCCTCCCAGGGCAACCACACTCAGCAGGGACCCAAGTAGGCTAGGAGAGCGCTCCTTCCCCTCCTCCATTCTGGACTCTAGGGTACCCTGAGTCCTGCCTCTGCTGCCCACTTCAGCACCTAATCTAGTAGAACAAACAAAGATCTATATAGGGAAATGTATCAACTTGATAAGCTATTTGAGAAACAATTTGAGTGAAGCAGTCTTGTTATTGTCTAAAATAGTGCCAAGAAAATGTTTCAAAATGTCATAGTCATTATCTGAGAAATAAATTGAGACTAATGAGTCTTTTTGATAAAGCTCAAGAACAAACATTTCTTGAAATAACAACACAAAACCTAGTTGAACAAATGTATTAGTAATTTCTTATTATTGTCCATAAAGTCTAGCAAATATAATACAAATGGAAATTAATGACTTCAGATATTATGTCAGTGGCGACAAGTGAGAAAACCCTTTTTTGCTGTAAATAGATGGAATGTGAAGCACTGAAAAACTGATAACACAGTGGCGTCCATCACTGCCATGTGGAAGGACAGAAGATAATTTCTTAAATATGTATCTTTTCTCTAAATTGGCAATAAGACACTAGAAATGAAGATGAGAATATGTCAATTCACTTTTCCCTGTTCTGTGACAACTCCTGACCACAGCACCTTAGAGAATAAAATGTTTTTGACTTGCTGCTTAAGACAGGATAGAGTCCCCAGCAATGGGAGGACATGGAGGTGAGGGCAGGAGGTATTCCTTCACGTGGCATCCTGCATCAGGAAGCAGAGAGAGGCAGGGGCTAATGCCCTGATGGTGTATTTCTTTTCTTCTTTTTATTCAGTCAAAGACTAGGAAACTGTGCCACTAGAATTCAAGGTGAGTTTTCCCTTCTCCCTAAACACCTCTGGAAACATCCCCAGAGACACACCTACAGGTTGATCTAGTGTTCCAAGCCCAGTCACAAGGAAAACAGGATTAGCTCTCAGAGATAGCATTGCTCCTTCCTCTATAGTGCTCAGGGTTTTTCAGTTGCTAGAAATAAACTCAACAAGATAGGTGACCTGTGAAGAAGTTTTGTTTAAAAGCCATAAGATGATCTGGACAATGGGTTTATAACCTTAAATGAGAAGTTGCACTGTGATAATATATTTTCTCTTAAAAGTAATCAATACATCAATTGTTGTAACAGTTACAACTTTAGTTTCATTTTCCCTTTATTTTGGGTCAAAATCATCTTTAAAGTGTAGGAAGAATTGCCGAAGAACAGCTGCATTTGTCTACCCCTGCCTCACTCCTCCCCAAACGATGTTACATAAAGAGAACGTTAGTGTTGATTGATACTGACTTGCCTATTAGCAAAACATTTCTCTATGGTCATAGCAATGAAATCAGCACAATATTGACAGGGAGATTGTAGAGAGAAGCCTTTTCCTTGCCAGCCGCTTTCGTTTTTCCCCACCAGTCGCCTGGGCTCTGCCACGTTGTAGTCCCCAAATAACACACAAGATGCTGTATTAGTTATGAAGCTGTTGGCCATTTGCTTGATTTTTTTACTGGCTATCTCTGACTTAAGTATTTACCCCATAATTGTTATTCTAAGTATTTCTCTTAGAAAAGGTCTGGACTTCTTACCCCTATGTGGCTACATGGTGACTCCCTGTGTTTCTCCTATGCAGAGTCCTCCTAGATTCCTAGTCCCACCTATCTTGCTTCCCTATTGGCCAACAGTGCTTTATTGGCATATACACAGGACTTCCCCATCAGGAGATGAACCAAAAGATTAAGAAATTATGTATGTATTAAATTTTCATAATATTTTCAAGTGTGTATGTAATTTTTTAAAGTATTTTCTGTCTTCATATTTCAATATGAAACATACAATTGCTTGCACAACAATTGATCCTGCTGCAGTATACTATTGTAATGATGAGTCTCAGTTTTCAGGTTGACAAGACTTGGAATCAAGTAAAAGACAACTTTCAGTGAGGGCTTATCTGAGAATCCACCTTAAATGTGTGAGCTAGTGAAAGCAAGATGGCTCAGTTGCTACAAAGGCACCTACCACTAAGCATCAGGACCTGAGCTCGATTCACAGGATCCATGTGGTAGAAACAGAAAGCTGACTCCCAAAAGTTGTCCTCTGAATAAATGCAGGCTGTACCATGTGTGTACTCCTACTCTTATACACACAGGAATACAAAATAAAAAATGTAAGCTGCATTTAGGAATAAATGTACATATAATTATTTAATTATCAGCAATTAAAGAAAAAGGGACCATAAACTTAAGAGCTTAGCAAGAGTACATGGGAGGGCTTGGAGAGAGGAAAATAAGTGAGGAAAATGATGTAATTATATGATAATTTGTATATATTGTCCAGGATCTTTAAAAATGTAAATAAAAATTAAGAAAATTAAATGTGAGTGGCACCAGTTTGTTGAGTTCCAGTTCTGGACTTCATAAAGAGGGGAAAGCACATTGAGGGTGAGGAATTCTTTCCTACTTCCTGACTTTAATTCACCATGATCAACATCCTCAAGTCCCCGTCAGTACTATTTCCCCACAGTGGTAAATTGTACCCACTCTACTGACAGACAAAATAAAATATTCTTCCTGTAAGTCGCTTTCTTCAAGACATTTTATTATAGCAATAAGAAAAGTCACCAAAACAATTCTCTACCTTGAAAATGGTAAAGTTAGAATTATTTAAATAATAAGTATGGTGCTGATTAATTTTATGTCAACTTGACATAAGCTAGAGTCATTTTGGAAGAGGAACTACAACTGAGAAATCGCTCCTATTAGATTGGCCTGTGAGCACATCTGTAGGGAATTTACCTGTTTAGTGACTGATGTGGAGGCCTCAGACCATTCGGCCAGTGCCACTCCAGGCTGGCCATGGTAAGTGTTTTATGTAAGCAGACTGAGCAGTCTTCAGGAGCAATCCAATATGCAGTATTTTTTTTTTCATGACCTCTGTGTCAGCTCCCACTTTCATGTTTCTGCTTTTAGTTTATGCTCTGACTTGCTTCAGTTATGGCCATCAATTTGATATAAAAATAAACATTTAAAATGCAAAATAAGACAACATAAATGACTTTAATCATAAGAAAATAAATATATGTCTACTTACTACATCAAAAGTTTAGAATATTTTTATTTATACCTATCTACCTACTGTAACTTCCTACAGGAATACAATTCCTGTGAATAAGTGAGTTTACACATATCATTTTGCTTATAGCAATATTGTACTTAAAGAAAAGAAATGGAAAAAATTTGGTTAATAATTCAATTAAACTTATTGTGCCACAGTCCACATTGCATATTAGTATGCAGTCACTAAAGAAAAAGAATTAAAGTTCAGTTGAAACAATTCCCATTGATGCTGTTATGCTACAAAAACAATATGCAAAGACATGCATCTAGCATAGCATTTTACAGAACATAGACCAAAACAAGCAAGAGAACATTAGGTACAGATGTGAGTAAACACCATGCCTGTGTATTACATAACTCCAGGGGTTCCATTTACACACGCGAAAAGTTACAATACGCTAGCAATATATGCTTGTGCAATTGTTTGTAACATGGCTGTAATGCTATTTCAGGTGTAAATTCAGATGTGAAAATACACAAAGATAAAGATGAATTTAAATATGACTGCATATAAAAACACAGATGTGTGAAGTCCAGGCTGGTAGCATGGGTTACTCACTCTAGGCAGAAAGGAACACATGAAGGAAGGCACTTTAGTGAAAGAATACTGGAGAAGGGCAGAGGGGAGAAAAAGACTCCAAACATATTAACACTTAACTAAAACACATACTAGACCTATCTATGCATATATTAGTTCATATTTGTATGATACACAAATATTAAGAAATTATACCCTAGCCATTTCTAAAGTAAAAGATGACTTTTTTTTTAAATTTGTGCCTAATACTCCCTTAGCACTTTACCTGGATCAATTCGTGGGAATGATTGTCACTGTCTACACAAATTTAGTTTTTCATAAGCTTATTTTTTTCTCAATCCTCTTCAACTTCTCCACTAAAAATTCAAGTATAAGTTTGTTTATTGTTCACTTATCTATTTGTTTCTGTATGAGTGGCACTCATTCCTTATTTACTGCAGCAGAGTCTACATGGTTTTCCACACACGCTCCAAGTTTTAGCACGGATTGGAGTGTGCTCCTCCTTGCTTTATGAGAAATTATTCTAAATTTGATGGCTTAAAAACACTAACATTTACAAGGACATGTCTGTAGGTCAGGGTTTGGACATGTGTCTTCTGTCTCTAGGTCTCTCAGACAACAATGGCAATTATCTCTGAGATGAGTGGAAACAATGCACTTCCTAACTCACTCACATTGATAAGAGAATTCAGTCCCTTGTGGGTGGCTGGTCGAAGGATCTCTCTGTAAGCTGTGTCACAGTCACAGAAGGCTGCAAGAGGGCAAAGAGAGGCTGCCAGGAGGACAAAGCACAAGACAGCAGTCTTCTGGAACCTAATTATGACAGTGCAACAGTCACTTTTACTGTGTTCTGTTCAGTTGGATCATAGTGTTACTGGATCAAACCTGCCCTGGACACCATGAGTTACCCCAGGGACTCGGAGGCGCCTCAGAAGCCTGCCCACACAGTGTGCTTAAGCAGTGTGACAGCCATGTGGTACTCACCACTGTTCGCCTGTACAGATGCTGTAGTGCTTCACAGCTCTGTAGAAAACAACAGCAAGCTGCTTTCCAAATCTGCACCTTAACAACTTATTGTGATGGGATTGCTTTTCTAGGCACTCCTTTGAAGAAATCTTTGCTCAAACCCAGATCACAGACTTTCCATTTTGCCTTATGTTAATTTTAGTAAATTGTATTTAAGTACTTAGATATTTTTCACATACAATTATTTTTAAAAATTCTTTTGTTATTTTAATGTCCAAAAGATACGATTTGACAGACTATCATATTTCTATATTTCTGTCATGCTTTTTTATCTGTAAAGCTAATATCATACCATTTTTTATGTTTTCAAGGAATCAGTGTTTCATTAAAAATATCCATACTGCTTGCCTGTTTAAGTTATTTCTAGTTTTCCTTCTCTTTTTCTATGTATATTGGCCTTACTTTGTTCTATTTTTTCTAGGTTTCTAAGCTGCATCATCAACTCAGAGCTTCCATATTTTCTTGTTTATTACTGTATGTATTCATTCTTCCCCCTACCCCCTCTCTCTGTCTGTCTCTCTCTCTCCGTGGTCTATCATCTGACTTCCTGTGTAGACAAAGCCAGCCTTAAATTTCTGCTCCTTCCTCTGCCTCTGAAGTACTCTTCTTTCACATATAAAGACTCAAAGCAATTGTATTTCCTCTAAACAGTGCTTTAGCTTGTATAACAAGCTCTATCATGGAGATTGTTATATTATTCAGTTAATTTTTTCCAGTTTCCATTGCTATTTCTTACAAATTGCTTGCCAGTTATCCATTAGATTACTGTTGCTTATTGACCACTGGATATGCTATTTTATAAACTTATAATAATTTTATATTATTCCATTTCTTTTAAACACATTGAATACTGGTTAAATGTCCTTCATATACTATGTATTGGCAAAAATACATTCTTTTTTGATATAGTGTTCTGAAAATATCGGTTGCTTAAATTTACACTATTCTTTCAATATTCTTTGTGTTTATTTGTATTGTGTCTAGTTCTTCTATGTCAATAACAAACTCTTCACTGATGCAATTTTCTTGTTTCACAATATTTAGTTTTATATAGCAGAACTCTTTAGTCATCTCTTGTGACTATTAATGCCAATGTTAGCCTTTGAAAGTGAAGTACTGACTCCAAGACTCCAGAAAGTCAGCATACTCATGTTCACTATTTGCCACAGAATCTAAGCATTCTTCAGTGTGAATATTCTGATATTTTGTCCACCCCTCAGGGTCCATCTATAAGACTTGGTGCAAGGTGAAATAATTTAAGAATGCAAAGCCCTGTGGCCTCTGCTGTGAAACCTAAAGTCCTTTTGATCTTGCCTAGGGATCCTCTAGTTTCACGTAGTGTGTGGGACACAATAGACAACTAATTTAAAGATTCATAAGTGGGAAAGTTGAATTTCAGACACTATGTTCTTCTATAGTGATAGAATTCTTTGTTTCTTGTCTAATTCTACCTATTGTGGGTTAAATAAGGAGCCATACAGGAGACAAGTGGAAGGACAGGCAGGAGGCCTCTGGAAGGATTTGGAAGGCATCATGAACTCCATGTTCTGATTTTCCAAAGCAGAATGACCACACGTGATCTCTTGGAGCTTTTCCTTTCTATCTGTGGTTGAGGATCTGACACCCTCCTTTGGCCACCACAGGCACCCACATACATATCTACAAGCAAACACATAATATAAACAAAATTACAATAACACTTTAAAATATTTCTATGTGAACTAGGTAATGTTCCTGTAACAAAATATTAATATTCAAAAGGTTACTAAATTTTTAGCATATATTTAATGTGTATTCAGACTCACAGCATAGCATATCCCTTTTTCTTACTTGGTTGATATTGTATAAGAATTTAAACAAGTCGTGGACTCTAAGGATTTTTTTGATGGTTAGTACATATTTAAATCATAACATAGTCTTATTTAATGCATATTGAGAACATATGTTATAACAATTCCTTTGGAGTCAGTATCCACCTATAACATGAATGCATTTTTAATAGAAGAATATATTTACATATTATGAGTGCATCACACAGAACTGACTATTCTATCGTTCATTAAATGCTGTTCTTAAATGTTATAGTAAAAATTAACAGAAAACCCAAGTTTCCAGGATATAACATTATCATTTCAAAACATAATACATTCTATACAAGTAAAAAACTTAATAACTTCCTTTGCAATGAACATTCTCACTATGAACTAATTTAAATCCTTTATTCTTATGAACCCTGAAACAGACTTCAAATTTGGAATAAATTTCCCAAAGTTCCCATATTTTGCAAGATATAAATGAATTTTAGACATTTACCCAAGTGGATAGCATCAGAGTTCAGAACGAGATTTCAAAATGACCTGAACTTACAGTAGAAGCCACCAAACATAGCCTATAGCTTCCTGAGAAATTTTTGCAGATCAGTTTCTTGCTAAGAAAATCAGAATAAGAGTTATTTGTGTTAGTTTATTAATCTTGGATATTATTGTAGGGCAGTCAACAAAATGGAGTGATATTAAGAAAGTCAACGGAGTCCCTGACTCAGATAGCATGCACAAGTAAGCCAGACAGGGTTCTGTCACTGAGAGGGGGGAGTGGACCCAGGGATTGAAGCCTTAATCAAGCAGCTATCTGCAATTGATAGACACTGGCAGAAAAAAAATCCTAGGACCTTCACCCAGTAGCTGATGGAAGCAGAGGCAGACACCCACAGCTTAACACTGAACTGAACTCCTGGAATCCAGTTGCAGAAAGGGAGGAGTGATGAGCAAATCAAGACCAGGCTGGAGAAACCCACAGAAAGAGCTGACCTGAACAAGGGGGAACTCACCAACCCTAGATTGATAGCTAGGAAACCAGCATAGGACCGACCCAGACCCCCTGATTGTGGGTGTTAGTTAGGATGTCTGGGCAATCTATGAAGTCTCTGGCAGTGGATCAGTATTTATACCTAGTATTCGAATGGACTTTGGGAGCCCACTCCACATCGAGGGATATTCCCTTAGCCTAGACACATGGCGGAGGCAGAGGCAGGCAGATCTCTGTGAGTCCGAGGCCAGGCTGGACTGACAGCCTCCAAAACAATACAGAGAAACCCTGTCTCATAAAAACCAAAGGGAAAAAAAAGATAGATTTTAAGCATTCACTATGTTATGTAAGTCCCCAACCTCACTGTACTCTTTCATCTGTGTTTTGGTTTTCTCTGTGTTTCCATCTTTTCTCTAGCATTCTGCTCAGTGCTCAGTGGTAGCAGACTCATGCTGTGTCTCTGCCCAAGATTCCCAGTATACTGCTTTATATTCCTTCAGGAAGAATCTTCTTATGCTGCTTATGATAAATGGAGAAAAAAGATAAATATTGCATAACACATTCATAATTCTTACCCTTGGAAGGCTGAGGCAGGAGAATGTCATCATGAGTTCAAGAACTATGGTGTCCATGTGACACTTTGCCCAAGTACCCAAAATGAAGCAAAATACTAACTTACTGTTCTAAATAGACTTCTAAAATGATATGTTAATAATATATACACTTTCTCCTACATACTAGAGCCTTTTTATCTTTGTCTTTTGTCTTCAAATCTATCCCCTTCTATAAGCAGAAATGAAGAAGCTCTCATAAACATCTGTATTGCAGGTATAAAACTTGTTCCTGAAGATTCAAAACTCAATGGAAGAAACAGTAATTTGGAAACAAACTATGGCAAAAGGTAGGAAAAACTTCAATAAAGAAATAATATCAGAAAATAATTGAGGACAACTATTTCTTCTCCTAGGGAGAGTGAAAGTAGTCCAAGTCCACATGGATACTGTGCCTTCCCAAGGTAGATACCACCTTCACACTGATTATTTACCTCAGAGGACTAACCATCTTGAAAGAATTTACATGATACTTGTTACCTCACAATTATTTTTCTCTATTTCTGGTTCCCTCACCAAACAGCTGCAACTTGAGTTTTCTGAACCAGTAGGTCCTGCCTTTTGTAATGTGAATGTTTCTGACCTGGCAGGTCCCACTGAAATTCTCTGCCCCAGATGAACACACAGATGCTATATTAACTATAAAGCTGTTGGCCATTGGCTATCTATGGTTTCTTAATGGTTAGCTGTGTCTTAATTACTACCCATCCTTTACTACTAATCTATTTAGTATTTCCTCATGTCCTATCTTACCGGAGAAAGGTCCTCTGGCGTCCTACACTGTTCAGTGTGTCCGCAGAAAAGAGAGAGAAAAGAGCAATTTCCTGTTTGTCCCTGCTTATATACTGATTCTACCCAGTTATATCACTTCTGGGGTCAAATGATGACTCTGCTCTGCCTACACTTCCCATAATTCTCCTTGTCTCTTAGTCCTACATATCATCCTGCCTGGCCAATTAGTTTTATTCATCAACCAATAAGACAAACATATGCACAGAAGAACATTCCCCATCAAACATCCATGGGAGAGCACAAAGTTTAGAAATTAATTCAGAAGGAAGCAACCAGCAATCCTCAGTCCTCCAGTTAGCTTATAAAACTGAACAGCAAGGATGGCGTGACTGTAAACCTGGACACAGTCTCATCTCCTCACTAGGGAAATTCTATACCACAAAGTAAGATATGATGTCATGAGTAATGAAATCACACACGTTTTCACAGTTCTTAGTTTTCATTAAATAAGTGAAAACATTACTTCAAAGGAGCACACAGATTTGACCAATAACAATGAATGTGAGTCACCACTTTCCCCAATGGTCTCCACTAATGTAAGTATGACTCATCACCTCCCAGAAATGAAAAGAGAAGCCTTACCCTAATTCCCTGACAATCAGCATGCTTTCTTTTGCATTCTCCCCCATTGATACATGTCCCAAACACTTATTACTTCATTCCTGAACTTCTGGAATACTGTAGGTTTTCTGTGTGTTTTTTTCTTTGTCAAGTCATTAGAGCATGAAAACACTTAAGTCTTCCTGATAATGCCGAAATATGTTTAGACTGTTTAGTATCATACTGTCGAATAGTTCGTTTAAAATAGATTTTAAACCTTCAGCCTGTTATGTAAGCCTCCAGCCTCACTGTGCTCATTCACCTGTGTTTTTGTCTTTTCTCTGGCATTCTGCTCATGGTTCAATGGTAGCAGACTCATGCTACATGTTTGCCTTAGGTTCCTCTTCTGTCCACCTTTCCAAATTCTGCCTCTTCTAGTTTACCCAGTAATGTTGACATTTTCATCTTCTGAATTATATTCCTCGGAAAGATTGTGAACATGGCTTCTGGGCACTCAGTGGAGCAAGACTGATCTCATTTACGGTCCTTCACAGGCAGCTGCTTTCTCCTTGATTCACAGATGCTAAGAACATACTGAGGCTTCAAGTGACCCTACTGTCTGCCGGATAGAACGAGCCTAATGCCTGGCTGTGAATAAAGCTCACAGGCCAGATATGCTGGAGTGATTAAAACAGGTGTCCTAGCTTACAGATTCAAGTCACCTAAGAATTATCTCTGAGATCTCAGATGCAAGAGCCAACAACACATGTATGAGTTGGACTTTTTGTAATTTGTTTCCACCAGCCACGGGTGATACAGGAACCTAACACCAACAATCTATGTTATAGGGAATGGGTGACTGAAGATAGAAAGGAGCCCATTATTTTTCTGCTATGCAAAGAATCTGTGAAGTGTAACTAAACTGTAAAAGTCAGTTCAAATGATTTCTTTTTTTTTTTTTTTTTTTTTTTTTGGTTTTTACGAGACAGGGTTTCTCTGCATTGTTTCAGAGGCTATCGGTCCAGCCCGGCCTCGACTCACAGAGATCTGCCTGCCTCTGCCTCCCGAGTGCTGGGATTAAAGGCATGCGCCACCACCGCCCGGCTCAAATGATTTCTTGAATACCACCTAGGATGAGAAAATTTTGAGGATTTTGTCTTGTTTCTCTTTACCGCGTTGTCAGTGATTCACATCCAATAAAACATATAATAGTTTGCCTGTAAGTAACAAACCAATTTCCCAGCACTTTATCCCATATTATTTAAAATTTAGAAAGGAAGTGGAAAATATAGACTACATGGGAAATTAGTTTGGGTTCAGTCTGACTATTCAGTTCAGTGACTAGGAAAGCAATTCTGACTAGGGAACTAAAGTTATACCTACTCAGAAGGTAGGCACTTAATACATTCACATGGGAAACACGCATTCCTAAGCCCTTTATTATGGACTAAACAACAGTGAACTAAGTTTCATGGAATTGAATGCCAGAGTTAACACTTGCTAAGGTTTGGAGGCACACCAATTGTGAAAGGTACTTCCTATAGTAACAAGGAGGTTAGGAGTCTGACCCGCTGTGAGAAACAAAACATAGTGTAACATATACTGAAACCACTTGACAGACTTTATCTCCTTTGGATTGTCATGGAGAAGACAGACTTTTAACTGTGAGTCCTTTTGCTGGAGGTGGTGCAATTAATCAGTGTATTACTCTCTGGGGGTAAGCAGGAATCCCTGTTTCACACTTAGTACATATTTATTTTTCCTTAAGAAACTGATGACTCAAAACTAGGCTAATGTACATAAGATACTTTGTAGCTTGGATCCAAATTTAAATCAGAGGATACAGTGTGCTTGCATTTTGTAATGAGGGTTAATGATGGTCCTCCTTTTAGTGACCTTCATGAGGCAGTCTCTGGGACCATGAGCTTGAGATATTTGTAGTATCTGGTCATTACATCTCTTGTATACCCTTAACATAGAAAACTCTACTTCAGAGCCAGAAAGAATGAATTTTTCATTATTCATTAGATTTGTACCATGCTTTCAGACACAAGACATTTTGATTGAGTTTTCTTAGGTGACGACAACAATTGTAGCAATGTGTCTACTAAAAGAGGTGGCTAGTCACTGGAAGCTTGTATTTAAAAACATGTGTAACAAGATGTCTGGTTTAATTTTTTATTAAGATTACATCTGGTTAAATTTATCATAGCTTTTTTGAAGCCCATTCCCTATGGTAGTATGCCAAGCTCAGCCTTAATGCATGTGTGAGTATCCTGATCCTACTCCAAATTAATGTGCCAGACTTTGTTCACTCTTCATGGGAGACATTACCTGTGAGGAGGAGTGGATAGATAATGGGTTGGGGAGGAAGGGGGCAGGAGGAGGGGTGGGAGGGAGAACTGTGGTTGGAATGTAAAATGAAATTTAAAAAATAAATTATAAAAAAATTACCATAGCTTCTCCAAATGAAGCAAGCAAGAAAAAAAATCTGTGGAAACACTAACAAAAGCATAAATGAAACTAATTCTTGTAGGAACTGCTACAGAGTTCAAATGAATTTTTCATACTTTCCATAAATGTGTAACTGATTGTGTAAGACTTCCTTTGAGGTTTAAGCTCTTCTTCAGATATAGTCCACTTACAAATGACACAAGATACACAGTGGAATAGTCCCAGAAGAGGAAGAAACACAAAGTCCTCTACATGAGAGGTTGTCTCTGTTCTCAAATTACGGAAAAAGGAACCAGAATTCCCTTTTCATTTTAGAAAACTGATGAACACAAAGGTGTCAATGTTTAGATGGGCGGTGGTAGTACATGCCTTTAATCCCAGCATGGTAGTCCAGCCAGGTCTACAAAGCTACACATAGAAACCTTGTTTCGAAAAACAAACACAAACAAGCAAAAAAACAAAATAAGGTGCCAATGTTTAACTGAAGGCACAAAATTCTGTAAAGTTAAGTTTATATAACTCAGTGCTTCAAGTGCTAAATATTTGCAAAATGGGGTCATCAAATTAGCTTTTCAACAAAGTAAAATACAGTGGCATTGTGAAAAAGATATAATTCAGAAAATAGTAAAACATTCTATAAATTATGTTGGTTACATTTTGACAAACTTGGCACAAGTAGAGTCATAAGAGTGTGTCAGTTGAGCAACTGCCTACCTCAGAATAGCCTATAGGCAAGCATATAGGATATAATCTTGATTAATGATTGATGTGGGAGGGCCTGCTCCTGTTGTTTGTGCCATCCCAAGGCAGGTGGACCTAGGAGGGATAATAAGCTGGCTAATCGAAAGGAAGACCTGTCCATTTCTGAATGGAAGAGGAGTGGATGGGGTTAGAGGGAGGAAACGGGAAAAGAGGAGGGAGGGGAAGCTGTGGTTGGTACGTAAAATAAGTGAAAAAAATAAAAGAAAATAGAGGTGGTTGAGCACAATTTTAGCAGAAGTCAGTAAGCAGTTTCTTCCATGGTTCTGCCTCTGTTCCTGTTAGAGTCCCAGCCCTTGATTTCCCTAAATTAACTACTGTAATTGGGGTGCATAAAGCAACTATCCCTTTCTTTTCCCGGGATTTTATGGTATTTCACAACAATAAGTACACACACACACACACACACACACACACACACACACATACGCGCCTTTCCAACCACAAACTCCAAACTAAGCTAAAGACATGTGTAATGCTAAAGAAGTTAGTATTATAAGAATGTAAAATTTCGATCCCAGCAGCAGGAGGCAAGGCACCCCTGCAGCCTAGTCTCCTCCACCACAGATGGGACCAGATAAACCAGGGCCCATTTCAGGACCTCCTGCTTGTGTTTGGGGACTGCCACTGCGGCTTCCATACCAGCAGCAGGAGCCAATGCATCACATCCCAGCATCTTAGTCTCCTGCCCCACCCCAGGTGACTAACATTATCAAGGCCTGTCTCCAGGCCACACTTCTGTGCCTAGGATCTACCCCTGGGGCTCCCATCCATCCCAGCGTGATGCAAAACACGCCAGCATCCTAGTCCATTTCTCCACCCACAAGACCAGGAAGTGGAGAGTTACCAGAACATTTGACTTGCCTACACCCACCAGAAGGGAACCCTGGTCCCACACCCACCAGGAGAGGAAGAGGCACTTTCTGGAGCCCACTGCAAGAATAGATGGGAAGGAGACAATATAAAAACAAAACCAGCAACAGAAAAAGCATTATGACACCCCCAGAGTCCAGAGACTCTACACAACCAAGACTGGAACACCCCAACACAAGTAAACCAGAAGAGAATGACATTAAAAACAACTTCTTGAAAATGATAGAGGCTCTCAAAGAGGATATGAGAAAATCCCTTAAAGAAATGGAAGAAAAAACAATCCAAAAATGGAAGAAATGGAAGAAAAGACAAAGCAAAAATTGAAAGAAACAATTCAAACAGTGCAAGGGCTGAAATCTGAAATAGAAACAATAAAAAAAAAACACGGTCTGAAGGAATACTGGAAATAGAAATCAGGGAACACAGTCAGATAATACAGATGAAAGCATAACCAACAGAATACATGAGATGGAAGAGAGAATCTCAGGTGTTGAAGATACACAAGGAGAATTAGATTAATCAACCAAAGAAAAATTTAAGTCCAAGAAATCACTAACACAAAATGTCCACGAAATATGGGAAACTATGAAAAGACCAAACTTAAAAATAATAGGTATAGAAGAATATGAAGAAACCCACCTCAAGGGGGCAGAAAACATATTCAACAAAATCATAGAAGAAAACTTTCCCAACCTAAAGAAAGACATGCCAATGAAAGTACAAGAAGCTTTCAGAACACCAAATAGAGTGGACCAAAAAAAATCCCCTCGACACATAATAATCAAGACTCCAAGCATACAGAATAAAGAAAGAATATTAAGAGCAGCTAGGGAAAAAGGCCAAGTAACATATAAAGTCAAACCTATCAGAATTATACCTGACTTCTCCATGGAAACTATGAAAGCCAGAAAGTCCTGGATAGATATTCTATCAACATTAAGAGACCATGGATACCAGCCAAGACTACTATATCCAGCAAAGATTTTAATCAATATAGATGAAGAAAACAAGATATTTCATGACAAAACCAGATTTAAACAATACATATCCCTTAACCCAGCCCTACAGAAAACCCCAACCCAAGGGAGTTAATTACAACTATAAAATCATAGGCAATAGATAATTCCACTTTACCAACAGGCAAAAGAAAAAGTGATGGAAATCCACACAATTCCAACAACAACAACCATTCCAAAACAAACAAGAATGAGCTATCAATGGTCACTAATATCCCTCAATATTAATGGTCTTAACTTGCCCATAAAAAGACACACGTTAACAGAATGGATTCAAAGACAGACTTCATCCTTCTGCTCCATACAAGAAACATACCTCAGCTTCAAAGACAGATATTACATCAGAGTTAAGGTTTGGGAAAATATTTTCTAATCAAATGGACCCAAGAAACAAGCAGGGGTAACAATTCTAATATCTAACAAACTGGACTTTAAACTAAAATCAATCAAAAGAGATGAAGGAGGTCACTTCATACTCATCACAGGAGAAATCCACCAAGATGATGTCTCAATTCTGAATATCTATACCCCAAATACAAAGCCATCCAATTTCGTAAAAGAAACATTACTAAAACTCAAAGCACATATAAAACCTCACACACTTGTAGTGGGAGACTTCAACACCCCACTCTCATCCCTAGACAGGACCACAAAACAGAAACTAAACAAGGATACAAAGGACCTAATAGAAGTTGTGACCCAACTGGATTTATCTCTAGAAGACTCCATCCAAACACAAACGAATATACCATCTTCTCAGCTCCACACAGAACCTTCTCAAAAATCAAACACATAATTCACAACATAGCAAACCTCAACAGGTACTAAAAAATTGGAATAACTCCAGGTATCTTATCAGACTACCATTCCTTAAAGTTAGAATTTAAAAACAACACAAATCACAGAAAGCCTACAAACTCATGGAAATTGAATAATGCACCATTGCACCACTCCTGGGTGAAAGGAGAAATAAAAAAAGAAATTAAAGACTTCCTAGAATTCAATGAGAATGAAGATACAACATACCAAAATTTATGGGACACTATGAAAGCAGTGCTAAGAGGAAAGTTCATAGCACTAAGTGCCAACATGAAGAAACTGGAGAATAGTCACACTAGAGAATTAACAGCGCGGCTGAAAGCTCTAGAGCAAAAGGAAGCAAACTCACCCCAGAGGAGCAGTCGCCAGGAAATAGTTAAATTGATGGCTGAAATCAATAAAGTAAAACTGTACAAACAAGAGTTGGTTCTTTGAGAAAATCAACAAGAGAGACAAACCATTACCCAAACTTACCAAACAGCAGAGTATGAACATGCAAATTAACAAAATCAGAAATGAAAAGGGAGAAATAACAATGGACAGTGAGGAAATACAGAGAATCATCAGGTCTTATTTTGAAAAGCTGAACTCCACAAAATTTGAAAAATTTAAAGGGAATGAAAAAATTTCTGGATAGCTATCACTTGCCAAAATTAAATCAAGAACAGATAAGCAATTTAAATAGTCCTATAACACCTAAGGAAATAGAAGCCGTCATCAAAAGTCTCCCAACCGAAAAAAGCCCAGGGCCAGATGACTTCAATGCAGAATTTTACCAGAAATTCAAAGAACTCGTCATACCAATTTTCCTCAAAGTATTCCATGCAATAGAAGCAGAATGGTCTTTACCAAACTCTTTCTATGAGGCTTCAATAACATTGATACCCAAGTCACACAAAGACACAACTAAGAAAGAGAACTTCAGACCAATAACCCTCATGAACATCGATGCAAAAATACTTAATAAAATACTGGCAAATCGGATCTAAGAACACATCAGAAAACTCATCAACTATGATCAAGTAGGCTCCATTCCAGGGATGCAGGTATGGTTCAACATATGAAAATCCATCAATGTAATCCACAATATAAAGGAAGCTGAGACACAAAAATTGCATGATCATCTCACTAGATGCTGAAAAAGCCTTTGATAAAATTCAACACCCCTTCATGATAAAGGACTTGGAGAGATCTGGGAAAACAGGAACATACCTAAACACCATAAAAGCTATATACTGCAAACCAACAGCCAATATTAAACTGAATGGAGAGAAACTCAAGGCAATTCTTCCAAGATCAGGAACAAGGCAAGGGTGTCCCCTCTCCCCATACCTCTTCAGTGGAATCAAATTGAAAACCCTGATATTAATCCACGAACCTATGAACACCTGATTTTTGAGAAAGAAGCTAAAATTATACAATGGAAAAATATAGCATCTTCATCAAATGGTGCTGGCATAACTGGATATTGGCATGTAGAACACTGCAGATAGATCCATGTCTATCACCATGCACAAAACTTAAGTCTAAATGGATCAAAGACCTCAACATAAATCCAGCCTCACTGAACCTGTTAGAAGAGAAAGTGGGAGATAACCTTAAATAAATTGATACGTTAGATGGCTTCCTGAACATAACACCAGTAGCACAAACACTGAGATCGACAATTAATAAATGGGACCTCCTGAAACTGAGAAGCTTCTGTAAGGCAAAGGAAACAGTCAGCAAGACTAAAAGGCAGCCCACAGATTGGGAAAAGATATTCACTAACCCCACATCTGACAGAGGCCTGATTTTGAAAATTTATATGAACTCAAGAAGCAAGTCTCCAAAACACCACAGGATCCAATTAAAAAGTGGGGGACTGAACTAAATTGAGAATTCTCAATAGAGGAGTATATAATGACTAAGAGACACTTAAGAAAGTGTTCAACATCCTTAGCCATTAGGGAAATGCAAATCAAAACAACTCTGGGACACCATCTTACTCTTGTCAGAAGGGCTAAAACCAAAAATACCAATGAGAGGATGTGGAGAAAGGGGAACACTCGCCCATTGCTGGTGGTAGAGCAAACTTCTACAGCCACTTTGGAAATCAGTATGGAGATTCCTCAGGAAAATGGGAATCAGTCTACCACAAGACCCCCCAATTCTACTCTTAGGTATATACCCAAAAGATGGCCATTTACACAACAAGTATGTCTGTTCCACTACGTTCATAGCAGAATTATATGTAATAGCTAGATCCTGGAAGCAACCTAGATGCCCCACAACTGAAGAATGGATAGAGAAAAATGTGGTACATTTACAACTTGGAGCACTACTCAGAGGAAAAAAACAATGGAATCTTGAAATTTGCAGGCAAATGGATGGCACTAGAAGAAACCCTCCTGAGTGAGGTAACCCAATCACAAAAAGACAAACATGGTATGTACTCACTCATATATGGGTTTTAGAGATAGATCAGGGGAGTGTCAGCCTACAATCCCAGTGCCAGTGAGTCTGGGAAACAGGGAGGTTCCCAAGAGATTTGCATGATACCCCAGAGAAGTGGGATCTCCTGAGCAGATTGGGAACATTGAGGGAGGGGAGAGTGAACCAGGAAAAAGAGAGGGGAATAAGAGGAAGGGAGAAGAAGGCCTGGGGGAGCAGGAAGTTTGAGTCGAGGTAAGAATAGAATGAGAGGAGGATGAGAAACACCATAACAGATGGACTCATAGGTTTGAGGAGACGGCTGGCACTAGTGAGATTTCCAGTGATCTACAAGGATAACACGAACTGGCAAACTAAGCAATAGTGGAGAGACTACATTAATAGCCCCTCCTTGATGATAAGGTTGATGACTACTTTATATGTCATCCTAGAACCCCCATCCAGTGACTGATGGAAGCAGAGATAGATACACACAACTATACACTGAACTGAACTCCTGGAACCCAGTGACAGAGATGGAGGAGTGATGAGCAAAGTGGTCAAGACTGTGCTTGTGAAACCCACAAAGACAGCTGACTAGACAAGGGGGAGCTCTTGAACCCCAGACTGATGGCTGAGAGCCACCAGTGGACTGATCCAGACTCCATGTGTCAGCGAGGAGGCCTCAGAAATCTCTCAGGCCTTGGGGAGTAGATCAGTGTTTACCATGGTGTATGAATGAACTTTGGGAGCTCATTCCACACAGAGGGATGCTCTCTCAGCCTAGACACATGGGGAAGGGTCTAGGTCCTGCCCTGGATGAAATGACAGACTCTGGATATCCTCCCAAGGAGGGCCTCACCCTTGCTGGGGGATGATGTGGGGATTGGGTGGTGGACTGGAGGGACAAGGGAGGAGGGGAGGGAGAGGGAACTGGGATTAACATGTGAAGCATTCATGTTTCTAATTTAAATAAAAACATATACTGAGGAAAAAAAGAATGTAAAATTACTCTACCTTTGAAAGTTCCTCAAGAACAAAATGTAGGTTAAAGGTGAAAGATGAAGGTAATAACACCTGTGAGTAAAATGTCAGTGCTTTTGACAATAGCTTAGGGAGAGTTTTAGGTAAAATACAGAATTTCTCTGTTTTTTTCCTGGAATTTTTTCTATACTTTTTATACAGGGGGAAATATTCTCTTACAATTTGCCCAGTCACATGATTTTAACAGTGTTGGGGAAGTCCTGTGCATTTGTCAATAAAGCACTGTCTGGCCAATAGGGAATCTAGATAGGTGGGACTAGGAGTCCAGGAGGACTCTGGATAGGAGAAACAGAAGGAGAGTCGACATGTAACGCCATGGGGTAGGAAGCCCGGAACTATTACCCGGTAAGAGAAATACTTAGATTAACAATTATGGGGTAATTACTTAAGTCATAGCTAGCCAGTAAGAAACAAGCAAGGCCAACAGCTTCATAATGAATACAGCCTCCTGTGTGTTTATTTGGGACTGATGCGGCTCTAGAACCAGGCTGGCGAGAAGGCTCCTCTCAAGGAAAAAGCTTCTCATTACATAACAGGTATCAATTTTTATTGCAAATATACTCTTCTGATGTATTTATTTATAGTGGTTTATACAGTATGTAGTGGTTTGAGTGTGAACTGACCACCATGGGATCATGTGTCTGAATATTAAGTTCCAGCTGTTGTTAGTTTGAGGATGTTGTTGTCCCATAGGAGATGGAACTTGGATGGAGAGAGTGTGTCTCTTGGACCTGTATTGGTTTTGTCTCATCCTCAGATTCCAAGCAATTTTTCTGTGCTCTTTGACCCATCAACATGTGAAAAAACCAAGTCACAGTCTCAAATCACTATGGAAAGAAGGACACTCCAGCTACCCCTGTTGTAAGCCTTCTCTTTCTTCGAAGTGCTTTCTGTAGCATCTGAGACATCATGAGTCGGGGATATAAATCTTCCCTTAAGTCACTTTCGTCAAGTGTTTTGTCACAGAGACAAAAAAGCTAACTCATGTACAGTGTTGAATATGCTTTTTATTTTTGTTATTTGGATACAATACCTGGTAGAAAGTAAGGGTGGGTCAGATTTATTTGGATTCTGAGTTTTGGAGGCTTCATTCTAGAGCTCTTGACGCTCAGGCCCATTGATTCTGGATCTGTATGGAGGCAGAATGTCAAGGTGCTTGGGGATATGTAGAAAAAGCTACTGGCATCATAGTAGACAAGAAGAAAAATTAGAAAAGAAAGGAGTATCCCAAGGAGTTACACTATGAAGAAGGTACTACAGTTGTCTAATTCTTCTAAGAGCCATCTTCTAAAATTTTCAGAACCTCTCCAGATTTACAGCACCAGGCAGAGGATCAAGTAATTAACACCTGAGCTGTTTGGGTGATATTTTGTTTCCAAACCAGAATATTCTGTGACTGACCTCTAAGCTTCATACACATTTTACTAGGGACTATACACTCAGCCAATTTCTAAAAGTTCCCCCAATTTAGACAATTGTAGCAATATCCAAAAGTCCAAGTTAAAAGTCTCTTATGATTTTAAGGCAAACTCTTGGCTGTGAGCCACAGTACATCCACGTATGTTACATACTCCCAGAATGCAATGGCACACAGTAAAAATTCCCATTCAAAAGTGGAGGTGAAAAGCTGAAAATAACATCTGAGGACCGTGTTCTCTCTCCTACATATACACATTGTACTAAATTAAGGTATATGTCTTAGTATCATATACTAATATACACTATTTATATATTAATTTTTGTTTCTTTTTTTAAACAAAAGTAATAGGAAAGTGTAGCCTACATTTTCTTACTTTGTATTTTTGAGACAGGGACTCACTACAAAGCTCTTCACCATTGTATCCATGATAATTCACTCTCATAGAGATCCATCTGCTTCTTCCTCTTAAATTCTGGGATTAAAGGCTGCCATTATTTTTTAAAGGAGGTTTTTGTAAAGGAGTTAAAAGATGAATCGGGGAGACCACTCAGTGAGTAAAGTGCTCACTGCTCAAGGATGATGATGAGTTCTGAATCCCAGCACCCACACAAAAAGCTGGGCACGGTAATGTGTGCCTGTAACTCCAACACTGGTGTAGTATAGACAGATGGATTCCTGAAGTGCACTAGCTAGGCAGCCTAGCCAATTAATGAGCTGTAGTGACATTAGGGAGCAAAATCAAGAAGAGAGAGAAATGGAACTTATATGTCACAAATTCAGAAGGTAGAAGCCTTTGATGGAGAGAAAAGGATGAGTAAGAGGGGAAAGAAAAGATGGAGGAGCACTGTAGGGGGAAACAAGAGCAAAGTATTATGAAATATGAGTATGATAATGTCATAGTGAAGTCCACTTGTTTGTATAGGCACCAACAATGAGGAAAAGGCAAAGAGAAGTTCCTGCATCCATTTATTCAGTTGGCAAGTGTGGTTGATTGAAGATACCAGGTGGTTAATGATGGACAAGACTAAAGACCTTCACTCCTAGGATTTGTAGTAGAAATGGCTCATTAAAAACCGTAGTAAAGCTCCAACATCTGAATAAACGTGAGGCCACGATGGGTTGCCACCTCTGATTATCTTGATCACACCTGTTTCAGTCACAGGAGAAGGCAAGAGATGCACAAAAGCATGCAATTGTACACAGTGACTACTCAGGAAGACCTTGAAAACCCGTGTTCACCTATATCTATCTATTACCATTGAGTCTCATAAATAAATTCTAGAAAGAAGTCACTGGTTTTGGACTCTTTGCTTTTAAGCAATCCAACAAAGTCCTCCTTGGTTGAAATGTTGGTACTATGAGAAAAAGAGACAACAGGAAGATCTACATCTATGTCTATGGCTCTTTGAGCCACTAAATAAAGTGAGCACCTCTACAGGCAAACTCATAGATTGACCTACATTCAATGCATTCTTTTCTTTCATTGAGACTTTGTGGATTATTCCCACATAGAGTTCCCAGAGACATTCCCGTTGGCTATCTCTATGCCAAGCATGCCTACATATGTTCCTATTCACAATTTTAACCTTTAAGTCATATAAGTCATTACCATGAGTTGAACTCAGCCAAACTTGTGTTCGTCTTCTTTCATTTTTGAGCCTTGACTTTAACTGGGTCATGTTCAAGAATAAATGTCGTTGTTAACTGAGCATGCCCATGAAAGTGCCCACCTAAAAGTGCCTTCCTATGTTAATATTTATAGGTTCCCCAAAGAGATTCACCTCAGTTTGTTAGTTCAAGCTAAGCATTGCTTTTAAATAAAAACTGTGCTACAGGTAAGAGCTCTATTCCCATTCTCGTATTTCTGAGTTGAGCAAGTTTTGGTTTATCCCTCACCAAGAAGAAAACTCAGCACATCTCACTGAGTTTCTATCCTTTTGGTTAGCTAGGTCAGTGGTATAAAGCAAGGACAAACAAGTCTTAATCCCAAACTCTGGTGTCAATCAGGAGAGACAATCTGGTATTTTTACTCTGATTCTAAATTGAAATTTGTTCTATAAGAATGTAATGAAATTACATATAACTATCTATGTTCATAAGAGGCAAGAACCATGTGTGGAACATTAGCAGTTTAGCTTGCTGTTCTGGTGGTGGAACCAAAAGCTTCACACATGTTAAATTAGCACTCTTTCTTTGGGCTGTGTTCCCAGTTAAGTCACATCAGTCTTTCGAAGTCCAATATATATTTTTTAAATAACTCAGGGTATAAGGCTGAAATATTCAATATCAGCATATTTAAAATGTTTACTTTATTTGTGTATAACCCTTTGAGTGCACTCACAAAACTCACTTGGAATGAAATGCCAAAGAAAAAGCTTTGGTGGCCTTTCTTTTGGCCTTTATCTTTTATATCAGTTCAGTGTCAATGTCTAGAGTGCAGGAATGCTTGCACATGTATATTCATGGTCACTATCCTCAGTTTAGTTGCATGCAATATGCCCCAAGATGCTATTCATGTTATTATTTCTTACAACCCTTCCCAATAAACTGAAGAATATGATATTTGATTTCTTTGAAGAACCCCTGGATATCTTAGTATTTTTAGAATACTGAAAACAGGGATTTGCATTCCTTTTTCATAAGGGTTGTAATCCAATACATAGAGTAGTCTATACAACTGGGTTTTAACATTTTTTTCAGTAATTAATGAGAAGATAGGTTTACCAAAGTTCATGATTAATTTTATTTTGTTTATCCCTCTGGCCTATTTCCCCCCCAAGCATACATTTTTTATAATATAGTCCAGAAATTAAGGTGTGATTAACTTTTATTTGCTTTGAATTCTTTTTTCATGTCAAAATATATCAACTTTTAATTGTCTTGAAACTCGAAGTTATTCATTTCTCAAAATGATAATATATGTAAATAATTTGCTTAATGTGCACTACATTTACAAACTCAAAAAGCAGAAGGTGGTACCCATTTGCTGCATACCATGTTAAGTAAAACATGACAAGTTAAGAATTTGAGAATAATAAAATTCTGAAAACTCCATTTGTTCCCATACTTATTGATGATTTTAGGAAAAACTATAATTTATTTTTTGGGGGCGGTTTGGAGACAGGTTTTCTGCGTATTGTTTTGGAGGCTGTCCTGGAACTCACTTTGTAGACCATGCTGGCCTCAAACTCACAGAGATCCACCTGCCTCTGCCTCCCGAATGCTGAGATTAAAGGGGTGTGCTACCAACATCCTGCAAAAAAAACATAATTTCTAAAGAACTAAATTAATTAAATGGGAGGGATAGAATTTCAACAGCATTTCTGTAATCAAGATGGAAGAAGTTTTGAGATATGCGTGTGGGTTTTATAGTCCCTCTACAAAATTAAGAAAGTGGTTCACCATCATTGATAGGCATTCTAAGGTGAGGCATTAAAGCAATGTTTTATGAGAACAATTTCATTTTTTCTTATTTCTATTTTTTATATTAGAAACAAGATTATTTTACACGTCAATCCCAGTTCCGTCTCCCTCTCCTCCTCCCCTGGCCCCCACTAACTCACTATCTCATCCCCTTTCTGCTCCCCAGGAAGGGTGAGACCTTCCATGGGGAGATATTCAAAGTCTGTAATATACTTTGGAGCAGGACCTAGGCCCTCCCCCATGTGTCTAGGCTGAGAGAGTATCCCTCTATGTGAAATAGGCTCCCAAAGTCCATTCGCATACCAGAAAAATACTGGTCTGCTACCAGAGGCCTCCTCACTGACACCCACATTCAGGGTGTCTGAATCAGTCCTGTGGTGGTTTTCCAGCTATCAGTCTTGGATCCATGAGCTCCCCCTTGTTCAGGTCAACTTTTTCTGTGGGTTTCATCATCCTGGTCATGACTCCTTTCCTCATCACTCCTCCCTCTCTGCAACTGGATTCCAGGTCAGTTCAGTGTTTAGCTGTAGGTGTCTGCTTCTGCTTCCATCAGTTGCTGGATGAAGGCTCTAGGATGGCATATAAAGTAGTCATCAATCTCATTATTGGGGAAGGGCATTTAAGGGAGCCTCTCCACTATTGCTTAGATTGTTAATTGGGGTACTTGTAGATCTCTGGACATTTCTCTAGTGCTAGATTTCTCTTTAAACCTATAATGGATCCCTCTACTATGGTATCTCTTATCTTGCTCTCCTCTATTCTTTCCCATACTCAACCTTCCTGCTTCCTCACGTCCTCCTCTCCCCTCATCTTTTCCCCTTCTCTTTCTCCTAGTTCCCTCTCCCCTCCCCCCATGCTCCCAAGATCTTGTTCCTTTCCACTTCTCTGGGGGACCGTGTATGTATGTCTCTCTTAGAGTTCTCCTTGTTTCCTAGCTTCTCTGATGGTAGGAACTGTAGGCTGGTAATCCTTTGCTCTATATGTAATTCCCCCAAGGAGGGCCTCCCCCCTCCCTGGGGAATGATGTGGGGATAGGGTGGGGGGCTGGGGGATTGGTGGAGGGACAAGGGAGGAGGGGTGGGAGAGGGAGCTAAATCCATATATGAGTGACTACAAACCATGTTTGTCTTTTGTGACTGGGTTACCTCGCTCAGGATGGTTTCTTCTAGTTCCATCCATTTGCCTGAAAATTTCAAGATTCCATTGTTTTACTCCACAGAGTAGTACTCCATTGTATAAATGTGCCACATTTTCTCTATCAATGAGGACAATTTCAATACCAAAGAAATCATGTGATAAGTAATTAGGAAAACACTTACTTCTTTCTTAATTTGATATCATTATCAATTCCAAATTTCCATTTATTTGACATAATAGAATGACTTACATTTAATGGGGATGTCTTATTTACTTTTCCTTTTCTGTGATAAAGCATCCTACAAGAGCAGTTTAAGGGAGTAAGAGTTTATTTTGGATGACAGTTCTAGAGTACAGCTCATCATTGTGGAGAAGTCACAGTAACATCAGCCTGAGGTAGCTGATTAAATTGCATCTCCTCAAGGACCAGAGGACCACAAATACATGTGTTCATCTCAATATTTTTGTTTTGTACAGTCCAGTATCCCTGCCCAGGAAATGGTGCCATGCACAATTGGCAGGTCTTTCCATGTCACTTAATCTAATAAAAAACATTCTCGTATGCTTATTCAGATGTCAGTCTCCGAGGTGTCACCAGCATTCCTGAAGCTATCCATTGAGATTTACCATCCTGAGATGTAAATAAAATTTATTAATTTGAATTTAATTTCTAAGTATCTAGAAAATCTGTTCCATTGAAAAAATTAATTGTTCAGTTGCTTATAAAAACTGTTAACATGAGGAGAAATTACCTCTGATGTTACTATAGACTACTCCAGAAAGGAGTAGTCCCCCATTCCTAGATTATTCTGAAGCAGGGACAGTTATTGAAACACCAAAGTGAGATATTCAGGTTTCCTGGGAAACTTACACCAGGTACAGTAATTATTTAAGATCTCTGGTGACACTCTGAAGTACAAGTATTGATTGAAGATCCAACTTAATTTGTGCAAGTTCTTTTACAGCAATTACACAAAAGAAAGCCTTTTAAATAGCCCCTTTATCCTGTTTGCTCATTTACTTGAGATAGCATAATTGTGAGGCCTAGGCTCAACTCGCTTTTTAACTAGTCTGTCCTTGAACTTGCAATCTTCTTGCCCCATTCTCCTAAGTGCTGAATTTACATGGCTGCACCAAACACAGATACTGGTAATTTGAATATATGGTACACCAGAATTTCCTTGAAGTACCTTACAGCTCCATTCTCCTGTGTCCAGATGTTTCCAATTGTTCCATTGTGTGGTGTTGTGTCAGGGAACTGGAAACATTTTCCATTCAGATGTTTTAATTGCACACAGACACCATCACTGGCTATTAACACTGACGACTGAAGAAAGGAAGGACTTTTCTGGGTGAAGGTCAATTTTAAATTGTTTTTATCTCCTTTCATTTTTGTCTCATTTCATTTTATTCTGTAGTATTTTATGACAAGAGAATGAAACAAAAGGAAGAGGAAGTTTACACACATTTTATTTTAAGTTACAGTTTATATGAGCATCAAACATGAGTGTTTTATTTAATTCTTTGGGTTGATACCTTTCTGGTTTCCAGAAACATAACACCCATTAATCCCTGTTTGCAGACACCTTGAAATATTTATTGAATAATACAATACAGATTCTAAAACATAATCTTCTTTTATGAATACTGGCACAAGTTCACCCAGCTCTGCGGAAGATTTAAGAAGAATGGCAGGGCAAGATCAGACATTGTTTACATCTCACCTCCAGCAAGATATAACTTTACTCTTGGCTGACCTTTAAGCAAAAGCAATGGTTATGTAACCACGTAAGCTAAAAACTAAACAGGAAAAGACAAGCGAGGGGTCACAGAGCTGAGAATGAACTACAAACTTACTCTATTGGTTAAACTTAGATTTTTATCATGTTGCTCAAAGAAACACTGAAGTTTCCCAAATGAAAAATGTGACTGATATTTTATCTTTGCTATCTGAATGCATACATAAATATTTCAGCATTCAAGAGAAGTTATTTGGAAGTCTACAGTAAAATTCATTGTGGTATCTTGCAATACTCCCAGTATTCACTATTGACAAAGTCAAATTCTGTAATGAACTGGCATTCTGTCATTGAATAAATACCCATGAATATTGTCCTGAAATATATCATCTGAGGTTGTTCTGAAAGCAAATAGATTTATCTTTGGAAAGTTTTAAGTGTAACATTTATCATTTGTAGCATATAAATCAAATTAATAATGTCTGCATGATACTTTTCTATTGTGAAAAATTCTTTATGAGAAAAAACAACAAAATAAATTAAATAGTAGCATGTAGAAATAGTCTCAGATATCTAACTATCTTCATTTTAGTAATGCATAAACTATCATTAGCAAATTAAAGATTCTTTAATATGTGTCCTTGATGAGTATCTAGTTTTTTACGGAATTGAGTCGTCATTTAGTATACTTTTATTTTAATATGTGCTAAAGTCATCAGTATGACTCTGTGAACTTTTAAATATCATTTAAACACTAGTGCTATCACATAAATTGCATCGGAAAGTATATGAGCAGAAAGGTTGAATATGAGAGACAAAATGTCACTGAAATTTTCCTGTGAGTTGACAGATCAACAGGACACAGATTGCTTCAGTCCAGTAGGAAACATAGAGATCTCCAATGAACAGTCAAAATACTGTATGCAAGTAGCAAAATAGACTATCATATCTGAGTACCTAAAAAGCAAGGAATCCTGGCACTTGGCAGGGTCTTTGGACAGGACCTCTTCTCTAAAAGAATGTGACAATGAACCAAAGAAGCACACTGAACAGATAAAATCTCTTGACATGACTTGAGCATTGGGTTTGAGAAGGTAAAAGATGGACCTGAAGGAGAAAAAACTTATGGAAGAACCCTGAAGGAGTGCTGAGAAGTTCAAAACAGGAATAATAAAAAGAAACAGCCCAATGGCATGGGCACCAAGAATTCTAGATGGGGTGGTCAGTGGTTGTCACATGACCAACAAGATCATATTGTCATTCTAGTATAACCAGTGTGGTTGTATTTGGAGAGCAAATGCAAAGAATAAAAAACCAGTTCTGAAAGAGGAATAAGAGTTTGGAGCATGTGGCATTAATCGAAATGAGAAACTACAGTAATAATGGGGATACAAGGGAAAAGACAGATTTGAGAGCAGTTCAGAAGGTATCTAACAGAAGGTGCTCTGCAAAGGAAAACAAGGCAGTCCTGGAATTCATTGGTATATGAACTTGTAAAGAGGACTGATGGTAGGAAGTTAAAGTGGTAAATATAATTCTAGACATATTACTCATCTCTTATAAAACCTATAGATAGCTGTTAAACAAAAACCCCAATATCGCTTTCTATGCATCTGTCTCCGTCTCTGTCTCTCCCCCTCTCTCTCTCTCTCTCTCTCTCTCTCTGTGTGTGTGTGTGTGTGTGTGTGTGTGTGTGTGTGGTGCATGTGTACATGATGAAGACAAAGGGGCATGTCCGTTTCCTACTCTATACTCTCTGCCTTATTCCTTTGAGATGGGGTCTTACACTGGACCAGCATTCCCCTCTCTTTCTGCTCCTTTCACACAGCGCTAGGGTTTGGGCATAAGAGTGCCTTCCTCTGCTTTTTGCATGGTGCCAGATCAGGATTCGGGTCTTCATGCTTCCATAAGCCCTCTTACTTAGTCATCTCTTTTGCTTCTAAATGAGCAATTTTATCCATAGAAAATATGAGTAGAAATTGGGGGATTTTATATGTTCTTATAAATTTTGTAATTATTATTCTTTCTAAATATACATATGTAATGTAGTGAGCACTACTCTCAGCAGATTACAGCTTATGATTTGCCTTAGCTTGTTTCCTATTGTTCTGATATGCACAATGACCAGAAGCAACCTGAGAAAGAAAGGGTTTATTTCAGCTTACATGTTCAGATAAGATTCCATCATTAAGGGAACTCAGGGCAGGAACCTGAAGTCAGTAAAGAAAGTAGAGATCCTGAAGGAATCATGCTACTTACTGACTTGCTACATCTGGTTTAATCAGCCTGCTTTCTTATGGAACCCACTTGCCTGGGGATGGTACTATCCACAGTAGGCTGGTTCCTCTCCTACATTAATCATCAATCAAAATACTTGTCCTTGGACATGTATTGAGACTACTTTATGGATGAAATTTCCTTAACTGACGTTATGACTTTCTATGGGACTATGATTTTTATTAAGTTAAATACAAAAATTAACCAGTAAATGCTTCTAGTAAGGAATTGTATTGTGTTCAAGTTATTGTGGTGGTTTCAATGAGAATGGACCTAATAGTCTTGAATTTTTGGTTCCCAGCTGGCAGAACTATTTGAGAAGCACTAGGAGGTATGGTCTTGTTGGAAGAAGTGTATCACTGGGAATGAATTTTGACATTTAAACAGGTCACAGAAGGCCCAGTATCTCTGCCTACAACCATAGGATCAGGAAGTAAGCTCTCAGCTACTGCTCCAGGCCCAGGCCCTGCTGCCATGTTGTCCACCATAATAATCAAGGACTCTAACCTTCTGGCACCATGAGCCCTCAAATTAAATGTTTTCTTTTCAAAGTTGCTCTGGTCATGGTATTACTTACCAGCAATAGGAAAGTAACTAAGACAGCAATGCAGCCAGAATACTATTTCCAGAAAGGAATCACAAAACTTAGCAAAGTTAATTTTTATAGAAAGTAATATTTGATTAGACGGAGGATAAACAATGTAATGGGGCTAAGTCCAGAAACTGCCTTTTACTAAAGAACTAAGATGTAGGCAGCTGCTTTGTAGTGTTTCTTCTGTGTTTTTCTGTTATTCTGTTTGCTTATTTGTGACATTGGCAAACTTTGTAAGATTATTCAGTTTTTACTGTATTGCAAGATGATTTGTATGAAGAACCAGCTATGGCTATTTCCTGTAAAGGAAAGATCCATAAATTACATCTCACGTTATTTGTCAGTTATACAGTTGAAAAATTCTTTGGCAGACAGGATTAAAGTATGGGAATTGATCCTGCACTCCAGCTGAGGGGCCTGTGAAATTATAAAGATAATATGTTCAGTACAACATCTCCTGCTGTCTAATTTAAAGGTGCTGGGTAGGAGGTCAGAGAAAGAGAAGGCAATTGGATGGCACTATTTGAAATATTTTAAATGAATGTTTTTCTTTTTTGCAAGAGACTAAATTATTATGTTAAGGAATGATTTTTTCCTAAGCAGAATCGTTATGTCATTTAATTTATGAGTGAGAGCATTCTTAGAGTCTTGGGGCTTCTGGTCCATTCAGGTTTCAGAAGAAGATTATTCTCTGTGGTGTAAAGTTTAATGCCTCTCCTAATAATTTCAATGATCAGGAAGAAAGTATCTATTATTTTATTCCTGTAATTTCTTCAAAAAACCTTGTCTCTAATATGTAGAGAAATATACTTTCCTTTGTGAGAGTTCCTGACAACCTTGGGTTATATTTGCTACTCAGATATAATCTTGAATAATTTACAGATTCCAAGAGCAATAGCTACAGTTACACAGCATGAAATAAGGCTTCATGAAGTCTCTTAATTTTACAAGTTATATTTCCAGAATTAAACAATTAATAACATTGAAAAACCACAGTCAGTTAAGATACTTTGCTCCACAGAGTTTCTGATACACACAAAAACTCATACCATAAAGCAGAAAAAATAGAATCTCAATCTTGTAGGAGAGATGAGATAAACAAACCATGGACTAAAGGAAGAAGGAAGAAAATGACACAAGAGAGTGTCACCTACTGGAGATGGGCTCAAAATGTTCTCTAAACTTGCAACATTGATAAACTTGCATTTTGTTATAAAGCTGATGGCATCCACAAGGAAAAAGTGAGGTCCTGATGGGAGATGCCATTCTGTAATTCTGTCTCTTATTGGTTGTTGAATAAAGCACTGTTGGCCAATAGGGAAGTAAGATAGGTGGGACTAGGAGTCGAGCAGGATTCTGGGAAAGAGAAACACAGGGAGCCATCATGTAGCTGCCATAGGGGTAAGAATTCCGGACCCTTTCTCCGGTAAGAGAAATACTTAGATTAATAATTATGGAGTAAATACTCAAGTCAGAGATAGCCAGTAAGAAACAAGCAAACTGCCAACAGCTTCATAATTAATACAGCGTCTTGTGTGTTATTTGAGGACTACAATGTGGCAGAGCCCAGGTGACTGGTGGGGAAAAACCAAAGCAGCTGGCAAGGAAAAGGCTTCACTTAACAAGGTCCCAGTGTAGAGATCTGTCAAATTAATTAATAACCTGTTAGGAGGAAAGAAGATACTTCAAAAGGGGCTGGATGGGGAGCTCTTATCATTCACTGGGTACGGAGTGAGAAGCTCATCACTGTGTCTAAGAATGTCCTCATCTTTAAAGCAGAGTCTATGTTGTGAGGGGAATTTCAGAACTAGGAAGGAACTAAGTTTTAAACTACTAATATTATTTTTAGCTTATAAAATGAAGAATTCCAAACCAACTATTTTTGTTTTAGTCTGAAAACTATTATCACAATGTACAAACCTCCTTTTAAAAATTAATAAAAATATGACATTATTCCCCACTTCCTCTCTTCCTTCCTTCCTTTCCCAAATAGTCTGCTTCCTACAATTACAATCTCTTATATATAAAGTTTTAAATGCAAACATATAGGCACCACTCTGGGCTCCTTAAAGCCTGAGCCCAGAGTTCCAACTAGAAGTTCAGATGAATGCACTGGTTAACCCTCTTCAAAAGAGCTCCTTACTGAAGTGTGTGGTAATAAACCCAGAGACCAACAACTGTACTTTGGATCACTGAGTTCTAAATTGGATGTCTTTGTAACATCTCTATTCTCTAAGCCTGAAGATCTACATGGAAAATGAGGCAGAAAGATTATAAGAGCCAGTGGTGGTTGATGACTTTAAGAAAATACAATGGGGCTTAAGTACACAAAAACTCAGAAACTATGACAGTGTGACCAAAACCTGCACAATTTCCATACAGAGAAAATCCAAGCACTGAGAAGGGAGACTAGACAAAGTTTGATCAATATCCATGAAGTTATTTGCAGTTACTTTTCTACTGCCATGACAAAACCTCATGAACAAGTCAAGTTGTAGGACAAATTATTTGGTTGTAGGCTCATGGTTGCAGAGGGTTAGTTCATGGCCACTATGATGGGGAACATGGCAGCAGACAGGCAGGAATGGTGCTGGAGTAGTACCTGGGAGTTACAAACTGATCCCCATGTTAGATGCAGGGAGGGTGACACTAGCCTCTCTCTCTCTAAAAGTATTAAAGATATTCGATGCTATATGGAAAACAATATATTTGTTTACCAGAGAGAGAGAGGAGAAAGAGAGAGAGACAGAGAGAGAGTCGCACAAACCAGGAGTTAGAAGCGTGGCTGGCTTCCAGGAGAAAAGGGAGGTTCCTTTTCCTTTCACTTCCTTTTATATCTACCTGTGTCAGTTTACATGTCCCCACCCTCATGGACGGATAGCTTTGCGGGGTTCACTCCTACAAGTTGTTCTTCGTGCTTTGACTAGCTGTCTCTCTGTGTAACAGTCTCATTCTGCTGCAAAAGAAGCTCTTTAGATGAGGGGCTGAGTTTTCTACACATCTGTGGGCGAGGAATAGTATTCAGACTGCAGTTAGGGATTATACTGAGATAGGAAAGTCGTGGTAGCAGGTTCTCCTCTAATATCAACAACCTTACTAGGCACGTGTTATTATCTTGATTTCCAGTACCAACCATGATTTCTCTCATGTCAAGGATGCCTTGAGTCAGATTAGACAGCTGTTGGTTACCCCCATGGTAAATATGCCATCCTTGTACCTTGAGAGCTATCTTGCCAGGGAAGGCTGGTTGCTGTGGCTTATGGGTGGCACAACTGAATATGGTTATTAATTATTTTCCTTGACAGCTTTTATATAAACTTCTGTTGTTGTGAAAATCTTGAGGAGAAGCTTTTCTAGTCAGTTCCAGCTCAGATTCTGAATCCTATGTCCAAAGTTTGTGGTGACTTCATCAACTGGAACATATCTTTAACTTCAGAGAGGTAATCAAAGGCAATAGTAATTGCTTTATATCATTTGGGAGTCTTTGGATTTCCCTGGTCTCCAACTCCAAAAGAAGTTTTTTTTCATGTCTTGTGCTGTTTCTGTTAGGTAGTCATGGCTCCCAAGTAGTGTAGTTTTATTTGTATGCATAAATGTAATTTTTGGAAAAAATATAAAATAATATGATTACTTATGACTTTTCAAAACATTTATTGTTATTTATCCCCACTCCCGGTCAGTCTGTATTCTACCCCCTATTTGATTGAAGATTCGTAATTGTTTTGCTCATTTTTGCCTTTATATCACCTTTCTCTTCTCCTGTCTGCTTTCACCCCCCCATTTGTCACTTTTTATTTCCTTGTTTCTGCAACATCTCCAGTATATATACTCATATTTGAAGTCACTTCCTAAGCTAACACACAGGGAGAGGTTAAAAGTCTCTGAAATTCAACCACGTATGGATGAGTTTGCCTGAGTTTTATGAAAACTTTAAATGCTATGATTTTGGTGAAGATCATCCTGGATGATTGCTGTAGATCAATACAGAAAGTTTATTTTTGTGAAGAATCAGTGAAACATTGACTATAAACAGCAATTTTCTGGAGCATCTGAAATACTCTTTTTATGTATTATATAAAATATTTTTAAAAGTATTTTGAAGAAGTATTTCAAATATTTGAAAATTTTTATAGTGCCATCAAATTGTAATTTATCTTGATGTGACTTTGAAAATACTTATGTGAATAGAGCCTAATTGAAACACAAGTTAACTGTGATTGATTATACCTACAATTGTTTATTTGAATTTCAGGAACAAGACCCCGGTCTACTTATTTTAAGCACGAAGCAGATAAGATTTGTCTACATTTAAGTATGAAGTGATGTTAGTGACATGGAATTGCAAATTTGTCAAAAGAAATGGGAGAAAACTAAAAGAAACTCTCGGGGAAGGGAAAACATTAAAAAAAAATGTGTTACGTAATAAAATGAGGTCCTTTAAAGATGGTGGCCTTTGCTAATATCAGGTGTAGCATTCATTAACAAATATACATATACAAACATAATTTCTGTGTGTGGTTTGTCAAACTATGTTTGATACTTGGTACAAGTTTTCAGGGACTTTTTAGAGTATCCCAATCTCTAATGTATGTTACATCTGTGTGTCTGCTGTCCATCATATAGAGACCCATACATCACAAGGCATTTATACACAGCCTCCAATGACTATGACATAATTCATCAGCTATAGTGTAAACATTCTTAGCTACAAATAGCCAACATTTCTTGAAGTGTACACTTTAAGGGACTGACCTCTCTTTTGATGCGGAGTAAGAAAGAAATTTTTTAAATTATTTAAAATGAAAATTAACATTTTCAAAAATTCACAGATCAATATTAGATTGGATATATTTTGCTTTGCTCATTGGGGTGACCTGTTGTCATTATAAGCAAGGAGACACAAGGAAATTGTTCTCTATTCAGGATTTGTGAAAATCCAAATAGAACGAATTAGGATCCTGAAAAATAAAAAGCAATGAAAAAAATTGAAAAGCATTTTACCTTGGACCAAATGAATTTCAACAGTTTTCACTTTTTAGCATATTATAATGGAGGCTTAAGGAGAACCCACAGCTCTCTGACTTCCCCTAAATCCAGTACCCCAGTCTCATTCACAGCTCTGTAGCAGGAAACCTGTTGTGGTCTACATCACTGCCCTCATCCCCAAGGGATCACAAAGTTCTTCTCCTCAACCCTAACTCCCCCAACTCATTCCATTATCCCAGCCTCCAACACCAGTAACATTTGCTGAGAACAATCAGCTAAGCAAAAGTGGCAAACAGATAAGCCAACTGAAGACCCTCACCACTCACCCCTCACCTCCAAATCCAATACCCAGTCTAGTGTTTCTGTTCCTCCAGATGCAATCCCCTAGTCTCATCCCTAGCTCTAGAGCAGAACACCAGATGTATCCTTGCTTCCCTCCTGCACACATCTGATTTGGATCCCACAGTATATCCTCTCAGCCTGCTTCCTCCTACTTGGTCACTCTATTCTGGCCCCTAACTCCAGTATATGCCCTGCTACCCCACAGGCCACTAAAGCCGGAAAACCAGGTAGGCTGCCCACAACTTTTCCTTCTCTCTCTGTTCTCCCAGATTCAATCCCCAGGCTTATTTCCAGCTTTGTAGTTCAACGTCTGTGGCAATTTTCCCTGGTACCTGCTCACATCTCCTGTGATTCCCACAGCTCTTCCCCTTCTATCCTTCCTTCTACTCATTGCTTTGTCCCAGACCACAGCTCCATCAGGCATCACCTGCTAACCTGAGGGCTTCTGCTCCCAAGGTAACAAGTGGGTTGAAGGCAGACCCACGTCTCTCCAACTGCTCTTGAGACCAAATACCCCAGTCTCATCCCTAGCTCTGTAGCACGAAGCCTGGGGAAATCTTCCTTTCTTCTGGATCCCATCTTCAATGAATTACATTCTCCCTGAACATTCTTCATCCAACTCATCCCAGTATCCCATCATCCAACAGCAGCAGACATTCTCTGTGAACATACCAGCTGAACAGGTCAGTAAAACCAACAGTATATAGTCATCATGCTCTCTGAAAATACATAGAGGAAACAGAAACCAAAGAACAAAACATCCACACAACAACACAAATGCAGAAATCGACACTAAACCTGTAGTCACCCGAAACCCTAGATGCCAGTATAAGAACACAATTAATAACAGTATGGGAAATATGTCTTCACTAATACCTAGCTATCCTACAACAATAGGCCCTGACTATTCCAACATAGCTTAAGCACAAGAAGCACACCTTAAAATTAACTATACGAAGATAATCAAGGTTCTTAAAGAGGAAATTAATACATCCCTTAAAGAAATGCAGGAAGACACAAACAACTGGAGGAAATGACTAAATCCCTTAAGGAAATGCAGGAAGACACAAACAAAAAATTGGAGGAAATGAATAAATCTCTTAAGGAAAGACCAGAAATAAACAGTCGAAGGAAATGAACAATAGCATTCAAGACATGAAATTGAAAACAGAAGCAATAAAGAAAACACAAATGGAGGGATTTCTGGAAATGAAAAATTTTGGAATTTGAACAGCAACTTCAGAGGTAAGCTTCACCAACAGAATACAAGAGGAGGAAGAGATAACTTCAGGCAGTGAACATTTAATAGAAGAAGTGGTCAAAGAAAAGGATGAATCTAAAATTTTTTGACACAAAACATCCAGGAAATCTGGGACACTATGCAAACACCAAACCAAAGAATGATAGGATTGGAGGAAGGAGAAGAAACCCAGCTCAAGGAGCCTGGAAATACTTTCAACAAAATCATAGAAGAAAATTTTCTTAATCTAAAGAAGGGGATGCCCATAAAGGTACAAGAAGCATAAAGAACACCAAATAGATTTGACCAGAAAAGAAAGAGTTATAAGAGATAAATACCAAGTAACATACAAAGGCAGACCTATTACAAACACACCTGACTTCTCAGTGGAGACTCTAAAAACCAGAAAGGCTGGACAGATGTGACTCTGAGACCACAAATGCCTGCTAAGAGTACTGTACCTGATAACACTTTCAATCATCATAGACAATGAAAAGAAGATATTCTATGATAAAGTCAAATTTAAATCATATCTATCCACAAATCCAGCCCTACCAAAGTTATCAGAAAGAAAACTTCAAAGCAAGTTGGTGAACTAGACTAAAAAAAAATAAAGAAAGGATATAAATAATCTCAAACTAGTAAAACCAAAAGAAGGAAAGCACCCCCAACCCCCCACACACACACAACACCACCACCACCAGCAGCAGCAGCAGCAGCAGCAGCAGCAACAGCAGCTCCAACAACAATAATAAAATAACAGGAATCCACAATCATTATTCATTTATATCTCTCAATATCAATGGTCTCTTTTCAACAATAAAAAAAGACACAGACTAACAGAACAGGTGTTAAAACAGGGTCTATCTTTCTGCTCAGTCCAAGAAACATACCTCAACATCAAGGATAGACATACTTCAGGGTAAAAGGTTGGAAAAATATATTCCAAACAAATGGACCTAAGAAGGAGGCTGGTGTAGCCGTTTTAATATTTAACAAAATAGACTTCAAACCAAAACTAACCAAAAAAGTTGGGAAGGATAGTGCATACTCATCAAAATAAAAATCCACCCAGGATGATATTTCAATTCTTAACTTCTATGCCCCAAACATAAGGCCACCCAAGTTTATATAAGAAACACTACTACAACTTAAACCACATATTGATCTTCACACACTGAGAGATAGAGACTTTAATATGCCACTGCCACCCGTAGACAGGTCATACAGGCAAAACTAAACAGAGAAATACTGGAACTACCATATATTAAACTAAATGAATCTAACAGATATTTACAGAACGTTTCACCCAAACATAAAAGAATATACCTTATTCTCTGCCCCTCACTGAATTTTCTTTAAAATTGACCATGTACTTGGACAGATAACAAGGAAACTGAAAATGATTTGCATCCTATCAGCCCACCATGGATTTAAGGTAGATATCCACAAAAGAAACAACAGAAAACCTACAAACTCATAGAAACTGAACAAATTCTCTACTGAGTGAAAAATGGGTCAAGGCAGAAGTAAAGAAGGAGTAAGACTTTCTAGTACTCAATGAAAATGAATATATAGCCTATCCAAATGTATGAGACACAATGAAAATGGTGCTAAGAATCAGTGGAAACATAAAATTTAGAGTGATCTCTAATAGCACAAATGAAAGCTCTAGATCAAAATGAAGTAAACATACCCAGAAGGAGCAGAGGCAAGAAACAATGGAACTGATGACTACCGCAGTAAAACAGAAACAAAGTGAGAGATACAAAGAATCAATGAAACTAAGAGTTAGTTCTTTGAGAAAATCAACAAGAGAGACAAACCTTTATCCAAACTAACTAAAAGACACAGAGAAAATATCCAAATTAACAAAATAAGAATGGAAAAGGGGGACATAACAACAGATACTGAAAAAATCCAGAGAATCATCAGGTCATACTTCAAAAACCTGTATTCCACAAGATTGGAAAATTTGAAAGAAATGGATAATTTTCTGGATAGGTTTCAGATATCAAAATTAAATAAACATTAGATAAACAATTAGAATAGACTGACAACCCCTAGTTAAACAGAAATAGTCATTAAAATTCTGGCAAAACAAAACAAACAAAAATCCCAGGACCAGATAGTTTTAGAGCAGAATTCTATCAGGTTTTCAAAGAAGAGTCAATACTACTCAAATTATTCCACAAAATAGGAATGGAAGTAATATTACCTAGCTCATATATATATGTATGTATATATGCAATAAAAGCAATCTTATCTTATATATCAATCCCAGTTCCCTCTTCCTCCCACCCTACCATGCCTCCCACTGTCCCCCATCCCTGAGAACACAATAACTCTGATTCACACCTCATACAAACTCAATAGAGAAAGAGAATTTCAGAACTATTTCACTTATAAACATAAATTCAAAAATGCTCATTAAAATACTTGCAAAATGATTCCAAGAACACATCAAAAAGATTATCCACTATGTTCAATTATCCCAGAAATGCAGTGGTCCAATATGTGAAAATCAATTAATGTAATTCACCATATAAACAAACTAAAGGAAAAATAAAATGATTATCTCATTAGATAAAGAAAAGGCTTTGGCAAATATCCAGCATACCTTCAGGATAAAAATCCAGGAGATGTTAGAGATAACAGAATAAAGGCAGTTTACAGGAAGCCTATAACCAACATCAAATATACTGGGGGAAAAACTTAAAACAATTCCACCAAAATCAAGGACAAGACAAGGCTGTCCACTTTCTTCATATCCACCCAATATAATACTTGAAGTCTTAGCTAGAACAATAAAACAACTGAAGGAGACCAAGGAGATATAAATTAGAAAGGATGAATTCAGAGCATCCTTGTTGGCAGAAGATTTGATAGCATGCATACGTTACGCTAAAAATCCCACCAGAGGAATCCTTCATTTGATAAATGCTTCCAGTGAAGTGGCTGAATAGATTAACTAAAAGAAAAAAGTAAGAGCCAGGCAGTGGTGGCATACGCCTTTAATCCCAGCACTCAGGAGGCAGAGGCAGGCGGATCTCTGTGAGTCCGAGGCCAGGCTGGACCGACAGCTTCCAAAACAATACAGAGAAACCCTGTCTCATAAAAAAAAAAAGAAACAAAAAAAAGAAAGAAAATCAGTAGCTTTCCTATATACAAATGGCACATGAACTGAGAAAGAAATCAGGAAAACAACACCTTTCACAATAGCCTCAAATATTTTAAAATAATATGGGGTAACTTTAACCAAGCAAGGGAAGACTCGTATGATAAAAAAAATTGCAAGTGTTTGAAGACAGGAATTAAAGAAGATACAAGAAGATGGAAAGATCTACCATGCTCATGGATTGATAGAATACAACATATTAAAAAATGACCATCCTAACAAAAGCAATATACAGGTCCAACCTAATCCCCATGAAAATTCCAGCAGAGTTCTTTAAATATCTTGACAGGATAATTCTTAAATTCAAATGGAAAAACAAAAAACCCAGGATACCTGAAACAATTCTGAAGAATAAAAAAACTTCTGGAGGTCTCACCATCACTGGTTTCTAGTTGGCCAACAGAGAAATAATTTAAAAAACACATGATTTTGGTATAAAAACAAACAAATTGATCAGCAGAATCAAATGTAAGAATCAGACATAAATCTACACATCTATGGACACTTGATGTTTCACAAAGAAACCATAAATGCACTGGAAAAAATAAAGCCTGTTCAACAAATGGTGCTGGTCAAACTGGATATCTGCCAAGTAGAAGAATGCAAATTTACCTGTATTATTACCTTGCATAAAACTAAAGTCCAAGTGTATCAAAAACATCAACATAAAACTAGACATATTGAAATTGATGTAAGATAAAGCGGGGAACAGCCTTCAATATATTGGCACAGGAGGCAACTTTCTGAGCAGAACACTAATAGCAAAGCACTAAGATCAATAACTAGTAAATGAGACCCCATAGAACTAAATCTCTATAAGGCAAAGGATACTGTCAATCAGACAAAGAAACAGACTATAGAGAGAGAAAATATTTTTACCAACTCCAGATCCAATAGAGGTCTGGTGCCTAAAATAATTAAAGAACTCAAGAAGTTAGATTTCAAAAACCAAATAATACAACTAAAAAATGAGGTACAGTCTAAACAGAATTCTCAATAAAGGAATTGAAATGACGGTGAAAGACATAAAAATATGTTCAACATTCTTAGTCATCAAGCAAATGCAAATCAAAATGACTCAGATTCTATCTTACACCTGTCAGAATGGTTAACATCATACAAGTAATGGTTTCTGCTGGTGAGGATATAGAGCAAAGGGAATACTCTTCCATTTGTACAATCGCTTTGAAAATCAACAAGGCAATTTCTCAGAAAGCGAGGAATCAATCTACCCCAAGATCCAGCTATATCCCCCCCCCAGGCATATACCCAAAGGACACTCCAACCTACCACAGGGACGCTTGCTCAACCATATTCACTGTGGCTTTATTCATAATAGCCAGAAACTGAAAACAAACCAGACGTCCCTCAAAATAAGAATGGTAAAGAAAATGTGGTAATTCACACAATGGAGATATTTAAAAAATAAGCTCATGAAATCTTCAGGCAAATAGATGGAAGTAGAAAAAAATCATCTTGAGTGAGGCAGGTAAGACACAGAAAGTTAAATCTAGTATGTATTCTATTGTAAATGCACATTAGCTTTTAAGTAAATTATAACCAAGCTACACACTTATCCAGAAAGGTTAGATAAAGGAGAGGTATCTAGATGGAATGATCTCTCTGGAAGGGGGAAACAGAATAGATTTTGTGGGTAGACAGGAGTGAGGGTGTGAGTGGAGAGGAGATGCTAGGTTGGGAGATGGGGTATAAGGAGAGAGTGGGAGTGATAAATGGCTGGAATTGGGGAACATTTGGGAGTTTGTAGAACCCTAGTGCAGTGCAAACTTCCTAGAATGTATGAAGGTGATCCCAATGAGGATCCCTAGTAGTGGAGGATGAGTCTCAACTGGCCAGATCTTGTAGCCAGGCAAGGCATCTAGTGGTAGGACTAGGAAGTACTCAATTGAATGGCTAAGAAGGTTCCATCAAAATTCCCAAACAATTCAGGCTGTTGCTAAGAAAAAAGGCTGTTTTCTGAAAATACACAATGGGATCCCATTGCTGAGGACAATGCCCACACAATTTCTGAACATGGAGAAGTCAAGCTGGTACCTGCGTGGAGACTTCACCCCTATGATCTAGTCTCTTTGGTTCAGGAAGGTACTATGCAGGTTACAGAAAGAGAAATGTGGACAGCAACCCAGTCACAAAACCTTTGACCTATAACCTGTCCTATCTACAAAATACGTTAGGGCAGTGGTGATACAGAATTTGTGGCAGTAATCGCAAAGGTTTGATTTGACTTAAGGCCCACTCTAAGAGAGGCAACCCATGCCAAACACTGCTTGAGTAACCAAGAGTCAGACAAGATAGCCCAGAGACTGGTTAAATCAAACACTACTAGTCTTGAAATGATATCAGTAGAATGACTACTAATTATATATTCTGCTGTACTCATAGATCAGGGCCTTATCCAATCATCATGAGAGAGGCTTCCTCCAGAAGGAGGTAGGAACAGATGAATAAACCCACAATCACACATTGCAAGGAGAGAGATTCTATGTGAGAGATCCCCATAAAATCCATCTTTTCATAATTCAGTCAGGGAATTCTGCAAAAGATGAGACAGAAAGATTGTTAAGAGTCAGAGAGGATGAAGGACACCAGGAGATAAAGGCCTTTTGATTCAATTAAATAAGGTGCATATGAGCTCACAGAGACTGAAGAAGCAAGTACAGGGCTTACATGGGCCTTCATCATATCCTCTTCATATATATCTATTAATCTTAGTATTTTAGTGGACTCCTGACCAGGAGAATGAGTGGGTCTCTGACTTTTGTGCTTGCTCTTGGGACCCTTGTCCTCCTGTTGAGTTGCTATGCCAAACTTTGATATGATAATTTCTACTTCATCTTATTGTGTTTTATTTTGACATGTTTGGTTGTAATCTTGTAGAAGCCTGTTCTTTTTAATTAGAGACAAAAATGGATTAGAATCAGAGGGGAGAGGAAGTGGGGAGGATTGAGGAGGAATAGAGGATGGACAGTCAATAATCAGGATATATTATATGAGGAAAGAATCTATTTTTAATAAAAGAAAAACTCTAATATTGTTTACTGGGCATCTCTATCACAGAGTATGACAGTTTTCTAGAGTTTACATAGCTAAGCACTATGGATATATTTTTCTCAAAAATTAAGTAATAAGGATGTGCTTATTTATTAATATTTAGGAGTTTTCTGTGGAAGGTAAAACTGTAAGTAAATGTCCCAAGAAGGCTATCTGAAACTTCAGTGTCTGCTTTCTGGTGTCTTCATGTGATTTTCCATCCTTCCTAATTTCTTATTATAAGTACATCCAATATATATGATTGGAACTCATCAGAATGACCTCATTTCAACTAAATCACCACTTAAAAGCTCTAATGTACAAATATGGTTACATTGGGAGGTATGTAGGATTATGCTGCCAATTTATAATTTTTTAAAAACAGGTATAGTTTATGAGCTCAGTGTAGCTAACAACTTTAACATAATATAAATATAAACAAAGAACAATTTCACATGATATTGACCTAAATATTGAATAATAAATATTAAGGATATTAATATTAAATATATTAATAATAAATATTAAGCATGTTAAACTTATAATCAACAATAATTTTTGTTTGTTGAACAAAATGGGGTCTGTCAACCGTTTCTTGGCCTTCTGACTATGTGACTGCGAGCACACATGCCCTTGAGACAAAGGAAAAGGCTAACCATAAAAGTTAAATTTACACAGGGCAGCCCACCCACCTAGCCAGAGGGAAGTAACCCTTACAGAGTAATTGTCCTTGTTAACAAAAGATTAAAGTGTTCCGTTGAATACTTCCTACCCCTCCCTAATTCCTGCACCTGACTTACGCTGACAAGCATTTGTGGAATGCAACTGATGACTGCTGGAAAATTACAGCTTTGTCTTTACCGTATTTGGTGTATATTTGAGTTGAGACTTGATTGACATGCTTGTACCACCCCCTGAGGTTCTTCCTCTATAAGTTCCAGCGCGCCCCAAAAAATAAAGGCTCTTGATCAGCGACCGTTGTCTTGAGCCTGCTTCCATTAACCTCTTGAAGTCTACTTTTCAGATCAGATCTGCTCGTGAAGGCCCACCAAATTAGTAGCGACCCTCATCACCTCATCCCCGGGGGTCGGGGGTCCCTTCCCGGGGGTCACAAATTTTATATTTTGTTTATATATTATCTTAAAATGTTGAGGAATATTAATTTGTTTTTATGTTACAGTTAATATGAAAGCCACTCACACAGTAAATCACTCCTGTAGTTTACCTATCTACATTCAAATGTACATACTTTGAGCATCCCATTGTTTATTGCTAGGAGCTGTGACACAAAAGGAGAAAAATGTTCAGACTCTGGGGGCTTAATATTTAATTACAGCAACTGTATGGACACTTTAAAAAGGAGAATAAATAACAAGGTTGCATGTTTTAAATTCCAAATAGAAGATTATCTGCCTTCCTGGATTTGAGGTCATACCAGACTACTCTGTGTTGGCTTCTAAAGGATTCCAAGAGAAAACTAACATTGTTTATATGCAGATAATTAGAAGAGAATTTCAGAATGAAGAACCGTGATGTACTTTGTATAGACCTCCGATCTCACAAGGAGCGCTTTTCCATTGCTTCATAGTGAGAAAGGAACAGAATATTTTCTCTCATTAATTAAAAAAAAATTCATTATTTGGGATCACTTCAATTCTGAAATTACTATAAGGAAACAACTGCAATGGGGATTTTAAATTTTGAATTAGTAAATGCTTTAAATTTGCTATTTATTTATCTATTTCTGTTGAAGTAGTTTGATACATCCCAAGTTACCCTCTATCTCTCTGTGTAGCTATCACTGGCTTTGAACTCCTGATCCTCTCAAGTGCTGAGATTATAGGTGTATGCCACCATACCAGAGAGTAGATGAATTTTTACCAGATAAAGATAAATAATGACTGAGCTCTCTGACTGTATATATCTGCCTTATTGTCATTTTTCCCACATGGAGACTTATCAGTTTCTTAATTCAGTATCAGAATTGGAATGAAAGAAGAGACAGCTCCAGCTACTTTATATGCTGAGATGCAAACTGACTTCTATAAGAGCAGATTTGAAACACAAAAAGATCAACATAAGTACTCCAAATATTAAAGTAGTTGATTTTATCCAAAGAACTTACCACTGAAGTTAATTATCCTTCTGTTAGCATTATTAATACAAATAACATGATAGTATTAATGTATGTGAAACCTACACATAAAAGGTTTGAGCAATACAGTTCAAAGGTCAAGTCTGCAAGTTCTGACATCCAAGTGTCTAAGTCTGAAGCCCTTGGCCTATAAACTACATGTATTTTGGTGAATTCAGTTTTCTATAAAATGATTTATTTTAATTATCTATGAATTTATGTGCCTGGGTTTAGTTATATGCATGATATGTTGACACTTACTGAGCAATGTGATAGAATTAAGAAATGAGTCCTTGGGTGAGGTGACCTCAAAGGAGCAGCCTTCATAAATGGGACCAGTGACTTTACCAAGAGTTTGAAGGAAGTGCTATAGCTGCCTTTGCCCTTCAGTCTTCTCTAGCAGGTGAGGCCATACCAACAAGGTTCCATCTTTGAAGCAGAGTGAACCCTCACTGACCACAGTATCTGTTGGTGCCTTGCTCTTCCCCAGATGCCCAATCTGCCACCTCCTTGATCTCTCATTCTCCATATTCTAGAATTGCAGAAAATAAATGTCTATTATTTATACATTACCCAGACTTAGATTTTTTGTCATAAGAGTATAAATGGAATAGGACAGGGAATAATGATAACTGCCTCATAAAATAACCATGAGGGTCTGGCAAAGGAACACATGAGCAAAATGCTTAGTACAAAATTAGCAATAAATGTTAGCTTTTATTGGTAGCCAATGAGTTAGAATATATTTAACATTCTCTGAGCAATGATTTTCAACCTCATCACCATACTGGAATAATATAGAGATTTTTTTCACATTCTAATATATGGTCTTATCCCTAGAGATTCTGATTAAATTGACCTCAGAAAGTCCAGACATCTGTGGGTTTTAACAGATCCCAAGGTAATTCTAACATACATACAGAGTTGAAAAGATCTGATCCATGGAACACATGCAGATGTGTAGCAGCATTTCACACCATCCATATCTGAGCCAGCCAGTCTGGTACTGCTTTCCTCACACGTGCTGCTGGGGATAAAATTTTCTATAAAGCAAGAAATTACCTAAAATTATAAGTACGCATCCCTCAGAAGTGACTGATTCACAGGACACTGAGCTTCATGTTTAAATATTTTCATTAAGAGATTCATTTCACATCCATGATTAAAAGTTATAAAAAGTTCACCTGTAACTATATTATTTTATTTCTGAAGAGCTCAAATTTTCCATTTTTTTGTAACAAGACTTTCTTTATGAATAATTGACTTTCTTATATACAACACAGGACCAATCCTCTATCATTCTTATCAATTCAAACTTTATTCATGAAGTTTTGAGATAAAATTTAACTTCAGCCTCGACAGATAGCTCATTTGGGTGAAGAAGCATCAGGGCACCTCAAATTGGTGCCCATATTTCTCCTACAACAGAAGCCAGGGATATGGCTGCAGTGCTGTGACTTGCAGACACATGGATTTTTTGGGGGAATGTAGATTGGTGTAGCTACTCTGAAAATAACATGGAGAATCCTCAAAAGGCTAACATAATTCTATCACATAACACAGCAATAAGACTACTTGGCACATGCCCAAAGATATGACACCTACTTCATAGATACTTACTCCATAATGTTCATTGACACCCTATGCATAATGGGAAATATAAACAATCTAAAGGTCATTCAGTAGGTCAATGGATAATGAAAATGTATATATATATATATATATATATATATATATATATAGGGCTACTACTCAGCTGTAAAGAAATTGAAATGAAATTTGAAGGTAAATGATAGACATAGACAATATTAAATGAAGCAATCTAGAACCAGAAAGATGAAAACCATGTTCTTATTCTTTTGCACTTTGTAAATCCAGATTCTCAATTGTGAGCATACAACACGAAGAAATCACAGAAATCAGGAGTAGCTTTGGAGGGTAATAACAGGATACATGTGATAAAAAGTGTGAAATGGAATAAAGGGGAGAGGCTCTAACTGGACAGGAAGGAGGAAGGTCAATACAGAAGGAAATTTAGGGAGGATGGGCAAATAACACCAAGGTTGTTTGATAAAGCCTCAAAGAATCATATTATTTTATAGTTACCTAAAATTTCAGGGTTCCATCTCTAGACAAAGAAGTACAGGAAACTAGCAACTAATGATTGTTAGAGGGAGAATAAGCGTCTCCCAGTTGCCAACAGCCTTACTATTGTCCAATGTAGAGTGATCAACCTTAAAACCATTTACACACAAAAATGGACTCAGTAGGTTGTGTTTACAAGTATTTATGCATATACATATATATGTTTGCAAAACATAACAATAGTGGTGATGATGATGATGATGATGATGATGATGAAGGAGGATGTTAACTTAAGAGCTGGTGGAGATATACAATGGGTTCAGAGAGGATACCTAGGAGGGACTGAAATGAGGAGTGAGTGTTGCAAATGATGGAATCCTATTAAGAGATATTAACAAGATATTCCACCCACACACCAAGGAATATGCATTCTACTCAGCAGCACAAGGAAGCTCCTATAAAAGAGACTATATCTTGGTACATGAAACAAATCTTTACAAATTCAAAAGGACTGTGATAATTCCATGTATCCTATCGGACCATTCTGCAATCAAACTTATAACTGATTAAAAAATCTCTACTTAATACACAAACCCATGGAGATTAATCCTCATTACTGAATGCTGCTGAATAGGTCAAAGAAGAACTCAAGAACGAAAAAAAATTGAAACTAAATGAGTAGGACAACACAACACAATAAAATCTCTGTGACACATTGAAAGCACTATTAATGCAATCTTCTTGAAGTTCAAAGCAATAAAATCTTAATGAATTCACAATGTAGACTATCTTAAATTAAACCCATAACATGATGATTAAAAATATTCACAAGCTGTAAGTGGTGGTGCACACCATTTATCCCCACACTGGGGAGGCATAGGCAGGTGTATCACTGATTTCAAGGACAACCTGGCCTATAGAGTGAGTTCCAGGACAGCCAGCGCTACACGGAGAGCCTTGTCTCACCACATCTCTGGGAAAAAAGATATTCCCTCTGTTCAAACTCCTGCCTCCAAGACTTCCCCACCATGATGGCTGTGCCATGGAATTGTGTGCCAAAATAAACTCTGTGCTTTAAGTTGCTCTTGTTAGGATATTGTATCATAGTTAACAGAGAAGTAGCTGACACAGAAAACACTGTTCTGATTTCATACATCTTCTCAATGATTTCATAGAACAGTTGATGTTCTGGCTGCTCTACCAGAGAGAAATGGGCTTCCAAAAAGTAATGATTTTTGACAAGGGTTGTATAGTACACAAGTGGCCCAATTTCTTAGAAATAGTCAATCTAATCATAATTCAAGCTCAAATGCGATTACATTGTGCTCTAACAGAATCCAGCCACCAAAAATCCAATCATATTTATACAGATGGAAACAAGAGGCCAAGCAAAGGAGAAAGGTCAAATGTGAAGATATAGGGATTAATGATAAGCCTGGGACCTTAAGAGGCAGGAAGGACGTTAGAAAAGGAAATGAAATCATGTCTAAGAACTTCAGCACTTCAAACTTGTATACGCATATGGCCTACAAAGAGAAGTGGCAGCATTTGCTAGGCTGTCAGCCACATGTTGGCCTGCCTGACTAAACAGCTGGCATTGAGTGATTCCCACAGAGGGAACTGGGTCTGGAGAAGGGACTTCAGCCATGGAAAGGACTGAAGAGGCAAGGTGGGAATTCTAGTTGCAAGACAGACACCATAAGTGAGCTTAAATTCAGGGTTCTCTAGAGGAACAAAACTGATAAAATAAATCTATCATCTCTTACAGGCTCTGATCTGGCTACTCCTATAGGCTGTCTCCTGATGGGAAAGGTCAAGAATTTGTTCCCTGTTCAGTCCAAGAGGCCGAATGTTACAGATGACCTTCAGTCTACTTTGGAATTCCTAAGAAGTGGGTTCTAATAACAGTGAAGGAATGACTCAGAAACAGGATAGATGAACATGCCAGCAAGTGTGACATAAAATAGGCAAAAATCAGTTATTTCTTCCATGTCCTTTGTGTAGGCTGCCACCAGAATGGGTGGCCGTCATTTAGACTTAGGGTGGGCCTTATTACCTCAAATGTTCCAATCAAGAAGATCCTCCACATGTATACCCAGCTGCTTGGGTTTTAGGTGATTTGCAAGTTCAGTCATTACACTAGTAGTCTCTGCCACATGCAGTATAAGGCATGGAGAGATAAGCAAAGGGGAAACCAAGTTCAAGAGTGGCTTTGTGAGTGTAAGCCCAGTGACATTCATTGGGGACCTTATACATATTTCAGTACAGAAAAAATGAGGTTGTTCAGTTGTCTGTGTGTCTGATGCCTGCTATTTGTTTATTCTTGTAGTTTACTACTTATTGAATCAGCAATTAATTCTCTAAGTTTAAAAACTGTATATACCAAATCTGAGGAATCAAACTAGCATCAGTTAGCTCAGAGTGACATTGCAGATAACTAGGACAGCAAAGCCTCAGTGTTGCTTATCTGTATTTATGTGACGATGAGTGAATCATTTTTCTTTTGAGACAGGGTTTTACTACACAGCCCTGCCTAGCATGTGAGTCATGGTCCTTCTGTCTTAGACTGCTAAGTGTTCCAATTGCAGGCGCCCACCCCCATGCCTCACATAAATAAAGCTCTTGACCACCTGAAAGATTATCTTTTGGTGGAAGCATTTGGTGTTTAAAACTTGACATTGATAAACTCTCCATGAGAAACATGTTTATTGTATTTAGCGACTAGAACAGAAAGCTCAGTCCATTGGCAGAGACTCAGCTACAAGCATGATGGATGTCCAGAGCAGGGAGAAATGCCTATTAAAGTCATCGGAGTTGACACCATGCTCCAGCACATGTTTGACACTTACTCATAGGTTACTGAAATGAATATGAGTCCATGAGCAAATCCATGGTGACAACCAACCTTTCACTGATGAAAAAGAAATTGTTATTTCAAACAGTGTCTCAAACTTGGATTTAGGCTTCCAGACAGTTATAGTTTATATTACTAAAATCGAGGGAACTTTCAGAATGAAATTCAGTTAATAGATTGGTAGGCAAGTATGTTTGACTGTTTCTTTTTTTGACTGGTGGTGGCTATTTTTTGGGAGGTGGCAGATATAGAAAGATTACAGAACAATGAGATTCATTATTTAAGAAAATATTTGTGTCCTCGTTCAGACACAGTAAAGAGTAAAGGGAAATGTCAGAAAAGTTGAACATGTCAATGAATCAATAATGCATGTGGAGATTTTTATACAGTATTTCTTAGTAATTCAACCTTCATGCTCTTGTTGCTGAATAAACTGGATTTTGACTGAGTCACCTATAAATCATGAACACATAAACAATAGAAATTAAAAAAAAGATTCAGCCTTTCTAGCTAGGCACGGAGCAGTGAAGTTTCTCATGGAATGAGAGAGCAGCTGATTGGGTCATCTGAATTTTCGCACACCTAGGGCAAAGGACCCAGGGTTGTGGCAGAGTTCTAAAACATCATTGAAGGCATGAGGGAGCCTGGGAACATGGAGCCTGTTCTGTGCATGATTGGAGCACATACCTTCTACAGCCTGACTTCCAGGCCTTTAGGCCTGCAATTTAAAGGACAAAACTTAATGCCAGAATAAATTCAAAGAAGTATAATAAATATTCTTTTAAAAGTTTTAGCAAAGTAGCTGGGTGTTGGTGGTGCACGCCTTTAATCCCAGCACTCGGGAGGCAGAGGCAGGCGGATCTCTGTGAGTTCGAGGCCAGCCTGGTCTACAGAGCGAGTTCCTGGACAGCCTCCAAAACAATACAGAGAAACCCTGTCTCGAAAAAAAAAGTTTTAGCAAAGTAAAACATTGCTGATCATTTTTCATATACTGTTGCATTTTTTAAATTAGTGTGCTCAAAACACTGGGAAATAGAGAATTAAGGAGAGGCTAGAAAATGATAAGCTTGTCTAAGTTTCATTTCATTTTCTATTTGAGTTTTCAGATGTATAATTTAGGGTGTGTGTGTTTGCGTGTGTGTGTGTGTGTGTGTGTGTGTGTGTGTGTGTGTGTGTGTGTGTTTGTGTCTCAGGTCAAGGCTCAATGTCTTTCTTTACTGTTTCGTTCCTTATTTTTTGAGACCAGATATCTTACTGAATGTGTAGCTTGCTGCTGCAGTTAGACTAGCTGACCAGTGAGCCCCTGGATCCTCTTGTCTCCACTGGCCCAGACTTGGAGTTACAGGTTTATGTAGACACACCTTGCTTTTATGTGAGTACTGGGATGGTCCACACTAAGGCACTTTAACTGTTGAGCAATCAATGAATCCAGGCCACATCAGCCCCTGTGGTGGTTTGAAGGAAATGATGCCAAAGGGAGTGGCACTATTAGGAGGGGTGTCCTTGTTGAAGGAAGTGTATCACGGCGGAGGCAGGCTTTGAGGTCTCCTATATTCTCAAGCCACATCCAGTGAGACAGACCACTTCCTGTTGTGTGAGTCTCGACTACTTCTTCTCCTCTCAGCTACTTCTCCAGCACTATACTATGTCTGCATTCATAGCTCCATGTCACACAAATGATGATACTTGACTAAACCTCTGAAAATGTAAGGCACCCAAATTAAATGTTTTCCTTTATAAGAGTTGCTGTGAGCATGGTGTCTCCTCACATCAGTAGAAACCCAGCCACCAAAACATTCTCTTCTCTCTCCCTCTCCCTCTTCCTCTGCCTCTGCCTCTCCTCCCTCTCCCTCTCCCTCTCCCTCTCCCTCTGCCCCTCCTCCCTCTCCCTCTCCTTGTCCCTCTCCTCTCCTCTCCCTATCCCTCTCTCTCTCTCTCTCTCTCTCTCTCTCTCTCTCTCTCTCTCTCTCTCTCTCTTCTTTCTTTTTCCTTATTCTTGGCAGTACTGGGCATAGAATAAAATCCAGATCTTGTATTTGCTAGACAAATGCTCTACCACTGAACTACAACCCTAGTTCTATTATATTTTACGTTGAGACAGTGTTTCACTAGTTACCTAGGCTGGCCCTTGAATTTAATAGGTAGCCAGGCAGTGTGCTAACTATTCATCTATTCATACTCCTGACCTATACTTTTTTGTAGCTGATATTACAGATATGTACCAACATGCCAAACCCTGTTTATCAAGTTTACACTTACTCAAACATAGAGCCCAAAAACATTTATAAACCAGAGAATACTATGTGTAATAGGCAGCATTTTTTTTGGTTTTTCGAGACAGGGTTTCTCTGTGGCTTTGGAGGCTGTCCTGGAACTCCCTTGGTAGTCCAGGCTGGTCTCGAACTCACAGAGATCCGCCTGCCTCTGCCTCCCAAGTGCTGGGATTAAAGGCGTACGCCACCAACGCCCGGCTTAGGCAGCATTTTAGGCAGCATTTTTGAGAGACAGAAAACTGACAGACTGCATATGTATTATGTAAAGCAGTTTACTAGGTTGACTTACATGTTACAGGCTGTATATTTCAATTCCTCAGTGTCCATCTGCTAGCTACAGAGGCTAAGAACTGACCACAAAGCTGTATGACTACACTATTCCCAGTCCGGCACTGAAGGCAAGGAAGATTCCTACAGCATTTTAGACAGTCACAGAAGTTTAGTCTTCCACAGTGGAGAATGGCAGTGACAACATCAATGATGATGCACTCATTAAAAAGAAGCAGAGGCAGGCAGGTGGACTGCCTGACCTTAGATCTCATCATACACAGACCACCAACAGTAGCTGTTTCTCACTATGAGGGATGGCTGTCTCCTCAAACACAATCCTTGGAAATACCCCCTTACACCCACCTGCTCTCATCTCTGACAAATACTACAGACTTCTCTGTTCCTAGTAACAATTAATTTGGACAGTTTCTGTTCAAGTATATTCCCAATATAGCTGGCTAGGAGGAACAGAAAAGCTGATCTTGTGTGAACTAGAATTGAGTGCATATGCAATAAGGCAAACCTATGTCTTTAAGGAAAACCTCAGAGAGATTTCTCTGTTTGCCCTTCATGTCTGCATAATTAGGAGTGCATATGATTAACACTGAATACATTATAAAAAGGGACACATGGATTAGTAAAAATTAATATATGACCTAATCTATCAATCAAAATAGAAGGCCATCAAAACTCTGCCCCTTGTAACCAACTCCTCCTTCTCTTTTACCCCATGAAGAGAAACCCTAAACCCTAATTCAACCATTGAGTAACCTTACTCATGGGATGCCCCCTTCCAATCTTGACAGCATATCTGCTTATAGCCTTCAATATTGTTCCACTCTGCATAAGATCCTCTTGCCTTTTATAAACCTGGGTGAGCCCTTATTTTCAGCTCTTTAAAAAAGAAGCCAAGAACATGGAAACACATGGTCCACACTCTGACCATGAGCAATAATTAAACCTGGCTCTGTTTGGTTTAATGCTCTGCTTATTTGTTTAGGAATTTATATGGTTTTATTTAAATTTCTGTGTTAGTAGTAAAGTTCAATACAGGGATGGAGGAAATCTGTGAGGTGAGGAGCTGCCCTAAACATGTAATGTTTTTGTTTTGTGGTTCGTTTTCATTTCATACTTATAATACCCCTGAGTATAGTCAAAGCAAGCATATAGTATGCGTGTTATATGCAAGTATATTCACCATCAAGAGGAGTGCTGACAGCTCTAAGAGGCTCGTGTTTCTTATTCAAACTATAGCCTGCTTTGTAAAGAAGACAATGTTGTTCTAAGAAACAAGAATGACCAATGAACCTTAACACACCTTTCTGATTCCATTGTCTTCCTCATCTAACACCTACAGAACATAGCAACGCATAAAGAATGGGACGACAAGGCAGCCAAAGTTCATGTGTTTGTGTGTGTGTGTGTGTGTGTGTGTGTGTGTGTGTGTGTGTGTGTGTGTGTGTGTGTGTGTGTGGTTCTGGGGCTTGAATAAAAGGCCTCTGTATACTAGGGCAAACATTCTACCACTGAGATACGCTTCCAGCCCAGAGATACTTTTCTTTTCAGTCCTTCCTTACTTCAGACAAAGGTTCTAAATGTTTCTTCAACATGTTCATATGAATAAGCTAAATAAAAGTGGTTGACTTCATACTTCAAAAAACACATTTGATCTCAATTTTTGACTTCTTACCACCCACAGTTAACATCTAGAATCCTCTATTTCATTCTGTGAGGTAACTTAGTGCACATGCTTAGTACCCACACTTATTCAGAGAATAGATTAATAGGGCTAGAGAAATAGCATGTCTCTCACTTTCCACCCACAAATGGACAATATACTAAGACTGTTTTTGTTTTTGGTTTTTTGGTTTTTCAAAACAGGGTTTCCCTGTGTAGTTTTGGAGCCTATCCTGTCACTTGCTCTGTAGACCAGGCTAGCCTCGAAGTCACAGAGATCCACCTGCTTCTGCCTCCTGAGTGTTTGGATTAAAAGCATGCGCCACCATGCCCAACTAAGATTGGTTCTTAAATGTAGAAGCATCCATAAAAATATATACTGTAGCTGTAGTAACATTACTGTCACTATTTGCTTTTTAGAAACTTTGCTCATATCTGCTGTGGGATTCTTATACACAAGGAGAATCAAATAAACATTACTGCTGTTTCTACTATTTTATAAGTATAAATGAGATAAATGATGTTATGGTCAATTTATGATATGATGATTTTATGGTGAATTTAGATAGACTTAATGCTTTTGTATTTTCTCTCAAAGTGGTATTGTACATTATGAAGATGAGTGGTAAAAATAACACTAATATTTTTGGTTGTGAGCCTAGCCTTTAATAGCTGAGCCATCTCTTTAGCTCAATGTGGGAGGGCCTAGGCCATGCCCCAAGTGATGTGACAGACTTTGACAACCCCCTATGGAAGGCCTCACCCTCCTTAGCAAGTGAATGGGGGTGGGATGGGGGGATCAGTGAGGGGATGGGAGGATGGAAGGGAGAGGGAATTGGGATTGATAGGTAAAGTAAGATTGTTTCTAATTTAAATAAAATTTATATACAAATAATGCTAATATTGAGCTACTCACAGTGGAAAACACCTGTAAGTTCAGTACTTAGGAGGTAAAGGTAGAAAGATGGCAAGTTTTAAGTGTTTCTTAGTTGTCTAGAGAGGGAGAAGCCAGCCTGGGCTATTTAGTGGATGGTGAAACCGAAGCTTAGAATGAACAAATAATGTTGCCAACATCTTAGAGACTATTGATGAAAACACTAGGATTTACAATAGAATCTGGATGTGTAGAACCACATAGCCTAGTTGCTTGATGACTTTGTTATCCCCAAAGCCAGTATCATTGTTAGTCTCCCTTGAGTTGCTGGGAATATGTATTTTTCCAGAATTGAGGCAGGCAAACTCAGAATAATTTAGCAACCTGAGATTCCACTAGTCTTGGGCAATGTTACATTCCTCTTTAAGAATGTACCTAGAAACTAAGAACCCTCCTACTGTATTAAGTTATATGTGTGGCTCTCTCCAAATGATATAAATAGATTCTTTTCTCCCTAGTGACCATAAAATGTAGACAATTGGTTTAGAACATACACTTAGTTGGGCAAACCTTATCCTTTTGGAGAGAATACTCTATTTACCATCACATGTCTATGCACAGTTGGGGTGCATATGATTGAAGTCAGATACATCATGGATATGGACATATATAGTGAACAAAGATTTCATAATCCATGTGTGCCTAGACTTCATTCCTGAGTGAGAACCTGGACTCACTAGGTATAGGTCACTACTACCAGCAACAAGAGGGGTCCAGCGTTCTACAACAAACTACAGTAAATCAAGAAAGCTGGTCCATTTCTACCTCAACACAAATGACCCCTAAGAGGTTTAGATTCTTGTCTTCATCATAGATATCACTTGGCTGTGTGTACATCAATCATGTTAATAACAAATTAGGTACCAGGCATGGTTAATCCAGAAACTTGGGGAGTAGAAATCAGTTTCTGTGTGTCAGAGACTAGCAAACACTCAGATTTCCTTTCTTATCTCTTGTAGCCTCCATGATGACTACCAATTTACTGTTCTGCATTGGCATCTGCTGAGTTCATCTGACTATATTCTAGAGTACAAAGAAATAATATCTACCAGCAATTTTAATCTTCTTTGCCCAAATCTCACTGGCAAATATGAGTGTATCTTTTATTCATGGTGTTAAATAAAACTCTTTGCCAGGATATGCATGGTGTTTAAATATTTTCAATAATATATCAATATTTAAAGATTCTGTCATTTGGATCTCAAATGTTTATATTATAGTGTGAACTATAACACTATTTACTTGAACATTTAATATTAACAATAGTGAAATCAATATATATCAGACATAACTTTAGTAATTATTTGAAGACAGAATCCATTTTATATCATACCTGATAATGAGTGTATTTTACTATTATTCTTTTAAACAAAAATTTACTCTTAGTATATATTTTTGTTAAAGTATTCATTGCTATAACCTCTTTTGAGATCTGCTGTGTCCTGACAACCATGCGTGTATTCCTTTACATTACTCTGAGGTGCAGAGCTGTAGATAACTCTGTGGTAATACACAAAACCAGAATGTTTGACAAGAGATTTTTCAAATAAAATGTTTCAAAATTTCTTGATATTATCATCCTCAAATATCTATATGCAAAATACACAAAAATCCATCTTAGGTACAGAATTTAAGGGGACAGTTGTTTGGATGGCCTCTGTTTGTCAATGCTCCCCTAACCTTCATATTTTACTTTTGTCTGTTACAGAAACCACTTGCTTTTGCTCTTAATGTATAAAGCAGGAGAAACAATTCTAACTTATTTTTCTTACCTATAAAATGTAGTAAATGAAGTCTATGATTTCTGTTTCCCCCATCAAATATTTCCTCATTTTTCACTAGTACAATCTATACATATCTCACCTGCTTCATCTTCATGGCATACAAGTGTACACATACATACAATAAATGAATGTCATATATTCTAAGAAAAAGAAATTATTCTTTCAGTTATCCTGCGAAGAGCGCACTCTCAGAAAACACATTTCTTGTACCTTGACTTTTTAAAATGATACGACAGTGACAAAGAACTGTTGTGCTCAACTGTGTCTAAGTCAAGGGAAAGGAAAGAAAAAGAATCAGACACTCAAGAGAGAAAAATCAGGGAGAAACGTGCCTGCAAACAGACCATTCTCTCATAAGTTTGCACACTGAGCTTTGAGCTTTGAGCTGCTGAGACAACAGTACAGCAGCCGTGAAGGAATGCCTCCCGGAGTCTCAAACTCAGTCACAAAAAGCATACTTCTGAAATAATCAAGATAATTTCCATGCTAACTGCGAGTATTTAGAGCAGTCATTCTCGACCTTAGCAGCACTTTAGAATCATATGAAAAAAGCTTTTAAAGTTTTTCTGAGCCTCACCTCAGATCAATTAAAATTCGATATTGGGCGGGCCCAGGTATTGCTACTGTTTAAAAGCTCACCAAGGGATTCTCACATTCACTCGGAGCAAGAGCCCTGATCTTGGCTGAATGCTATTATGCACTATTCTAAGAATAAGCATTTACATTTTTAAGTGGGAGAGCTATTTTTTTAAACAAAGAGTTTGAAGTCACCCCATAAAATTCATGCTATATTCTGTCCACACTTCTGTAACCACCCAAACTAGAAATCAAATCTGAGCATGCGCAGAAATGGTACCCTGGTCCAGGCCTTGATGTTTGTGCTCCCCCTCTCTGAGTGATGACCATGGTTCCAGGTAAATTCCAGACAGCCAAACCATCCTGTCTGGCGTAGCCTCTTCTTTCAGCTCCCTACAATACCCTCTTGCATGAAACGGGTAAACTGAGGGGCTTTTTTGTTTGGTTTGGTTTGGTTTTTTTTTTTCTTTTCCTTTTTAAATGCAATATTCATGCACTACGTTGAAGCTCCCTAGATTGAAATTTTTTATTTCTTTACCAAAAGAAGCAGGAACAGTTTACAGGCCAAAAAAATATTAAAATAAAAATTGTCTACATTTTAAATCCTTCTTTTATTTGTTTTTTTTACCAGACCAATGTGAAATGTGACCTGCAGCTTCGAGGGTTCTCCCAGAATTAATAATTTCCAGGTGTATTCAGAACCATTAATTGCCTCTGAAGGGAGCAACAGGAGGCTTCCCCAGAATCCTGTTAAGTGGAGGAGGAGAACGGATACTGAGCTCCGTGTTTGCTGCTTCGGTGATTCATGTTGTGCTTAAACGATGGCGCTTGAGAGGAAGAGCTTGGGCAGAGGACTTGATCGTGCGACCATGAATGCACTGAAGACCTTGGAAAGGCCTTTTGAATTCCATGTTTGTTAAGCAGTTTCTGAAGGACTGTTTCCACTTTAGGTTTTTGCACAATAAAACCCAAATTGCACTTTTGACTACTGAGCTGATTCTTTTAACTTGCCTAAAAAAAAAAAAAAGAAAGAAAATGAAAGAAATGCCCCTCATGGCGATGGCGTGGCTTTGTCCCACGCTGACACAGCCTATTTCTTTAGCTCCCATGTCATTAAAAGATGAGGCTTACTTATGATGATTAATAACGATGAAATATGTATGAAGAAATAAATTATACAGATTCCACACTGTATGTCGAGGGAGAGATACAAATTGCCAGGTCTTGATTACCCCTCCACCTTGCCCAAACAAGGGACAGAAGAGCATTGCTTTCTCCGGTTTTCCTCTGAGATCCGCCTTAGGAAGTAGAATAGGAGAAAGTTTGAAGGGTGTTGTGACAGGCTCCAATTCTTCTAAATTGCAGATTTGTAAAACTCTGCCTCTCCCACCACCCCATCCCCAGCTTTCACTCCTGCCTTCACACGTCGTGAGGCAGCCGAGAATACCTGAGTCAATGCCATCTGACAGGATGTGTCAAATGCTTTTGTCTCAGCTGGCAGGAGTAGTAGACACTCTCCTAGAGCACTTCCTGAATGTCCATAACTTGACATGTGAGCTGGGTGCTGAGCAGAAGGGAAGGGAGCCTTAGCTGTAAGCAGGGCAAGCAAGCGGGAAGCAGGGTCGGGGTGGTCATAAGGAAATTGGCTCAGAAGTGAATCGTCACCATCATGTGCTCATTATCACCCACGGTGGGGGTGGGTCTGCTTCCTCTGGCTGGGGTCTGTATGCTTGTTCTGACAGAACGGAAAGAAGACACCAGCAAACCCAAATAAGTCTCCTAATTTTTTATATTCAATAAACTAATGGATTTAATTTCTTAAAAGCCAAATTGTTGCATCTATGGAATATTAATGAACTACAAGTCTGTTAATGTTGAAATTCCACGGAATGATTCCTGAAGTTTCTGGAAGGCTATATGTGTCTTTTAGCAACTTTTTTGTTCCTAAGATTAAACAAGGTTTTTTTATTATTTTAAGCATTAAAAATGTTGTCTTATTTTCAGAAGAGTTGATTTAAAATGATTTAAAAAAACGACCCCACTTGACAACGTTAATAGTTTCCAAAATACCAAGAACAGGAACCAAGAAATATTGTACTCTCCAATAGGGTGTGACACCCTCAACCCATGCTCAGGGGTTGCTTACGAAGACTTCTAACCTGATCACTGTGCAATCTGTCCTGTAAGGTCTCTGAGGTTTCCCTCTATCCCCAAAGGCCTTTGGCACATTAATCTTTTGGTAGACGTTACACATACACTCAACAGATGTTCTTACAGATAAATTATGTGACAGAGTGAAAAACATGACACTTTTAGGAGATAAATATTAAACTAAGTCATAACAAAATATGGAGCTGACAATCGAAGTACTTATTTGGTATTATAGTGAAAGGTCCTAATTGTTTGGATTAATTTTTGCCAGATGGAGTGCACAAAAATTTAGAAAAATCACAGCAGATGAAGCCAATTGTAGATGCAGATTTATTGTGGTTTTATCAATGGTGGTCTGTGACTCTACTAGAATGTAAACTCGTGGAAGAAGGAAACAAATTGAGTTCAAACCATTGGGATGTATCTAATCTGTAGCATAGAGTAATTTATCAGTTAATTCCAGGAAGCTGAATTAAAAAACCGGTCACCTTAAAGGGACAATGTATGCATTTCTTTTTCCACTACTAATGGCTTATTTGAAAAGTAGATTTACCTTAGGTTAAACTGGAAGTACTTTTCTGCTGAGTCATCTCCCTATTCTATAAATTTTACATGAATAAGCTAGTTAGGGTTTCTATTGCTGTGAAGAGACACAATGACCACGACAACTCTTATAAAGAAAATATTTAATTGAGGGGGTTCACTTACAGTTCAGAAGTTTGGTTCAGCATGGTGGGGAGCATGCCAGCATACAGTCAAGCATGATGCTGGAGAAATAGTAGAGTGTGCTACACCTTTCAGGCAACAGGAAGACTAACTTTGAAACCTCAAAGCCTGCCCTCACATTAACACTCTTCCTCCAGAAGGTGTGGCCCAGATTAAAGATGTGCCCGCCAGCCTCAAGGGCTTGATTAAAGAAGTGTATCCCCCTCCAACAAGACCACACTTTCTCCAACAAGTCCATATGCCCTAATAGTGCTACTCCTTATGAGATTATGGGGGCCAAATACATTCAAATTTCCACAAGACATGAGTTCAAAATCTCCAGAAATCACATGAAAATCCAGGCATGGTTGTATATATACCTATAAGCCCAGTATTATGGGGGACAGAGACAGGAGCTTGCTGGCTACCAGCCTAGCTGCAGGTTCACTGAGAGATCCTACCTACATCAATAGTGATAGAACCTTAAGGTGTCCCTAGGCATATACACCCTCACACACATTTAAGCATACATCACCAAAAAACACACCAGATACCAGGCACATACACCCCACACCACCACTCATGATCACATACACACAAAATAATAAAAACAAAAGTAAGTATAGATCATAGAAGCTGAATTCTGAAACTAGATGGCGTTGAATTAGAAACGTTCCCATTTGCTAGTGGTTACTAAAAGCATATTTTCGTATTATTCACTTTGTATGGTTACCATAAGATACCATCCTCAAATCCAACCTTTGAACTGTTGAATATTGAATAGAATGGATATCTACAGTTAGCATGGTAGTGTGATCCCCACACATGGAAAAAAATATCCCTAAAATTTTTGCCTTCAGAACAGAAGTAAACATACTTTACAGGGACTTTGGATTATACAGTTTCCTATTCTGCCATGGATGCAGCCCTGTTTCAGTAGATTAATTTCTTTTCTTTAGAGGAGAAATCTGCTAAGCCATGTTTTCTCTTATAAACATAATTGGTTTATTTTCTTTTTTCAAGTCTTTGAGAAGAACAGGGTCTCGGTGCTAGAAGACACCCAAGTTGAAGATAAGGCAAGTAAACTGACCTTTCTAACAGCAGAGGGTATGGGCAGGGCCTGAGGACTGAGGCAAGCCAGGAGATGCGTGCAGCTTTATCCTAAAACTCTTCGAAGATTTATTTTCCTTCCTTTCTCCTTTGACAACATTTTTTTAGTCATCCCAAATAAAATATATTTTCTTCTCCAAGAAAATTACACAAGACAGTTAAACTTTTCTCCGTGTCTGTGTCTTTGTGTGTGTGTGTGTGTGTGTGTGTGTGTGTGTGTGTGTGTGTTTCCAAATAAAATGGTAATAGCAATACATTAAAATTTTTGGTTGTGGCTATAGTTAGTATACCCGAGAGCCTTGGGTTCAATATCTGACAACACACACACACACACACACACACACACACACACACACACACACTTTTCAGAATTTGAAATGATGTTCTGTAATGGGTTAGACTTTACATTTGAATCTGTTAAAGAAAGAACTAATGAATTAGAACTAGGACTGAGTATTTTACTTCTGGATATATGACCAAGGCTTCTGATGTCATTGTTTCTGTTTATGTTGTTGTTATTACCGTGTATTTTGATTCATCATGGCAGAACAGTGCTATCAGATTTCATGATTTTGTGGGATTTACATGTAGTTGAAAATGAAAAAAAATCACATTAAAAAACCATTTTGTAAGTCAGTGTCCTGAAAATCATCCAGCTTATGTAAATTTGCCTGAAGACAATGTTGCTGCCCAGTTAAGTTGGCATTAGGACAATTTTCTAGAAAGGAGAAAAAAACTGTCTTCAAGTCCCTAGTCTGGGTCTCTTCCAGAGAGGACTGGGCTTTGTGCTGTTGTTTCATTGTTCTTGTTTGATATCTCTTTCTTTTCTAACTCAAATGAACTACTGGAATCTACCAACATGGTACCCTAACCCTTTTGTGTTTGCTAGTGAGTGCAGGATTTTTAAATTGGACATCAATCACTTGCAAAGAAAATGGCATAGAATCCTGATGATTTGGTCTTCCATATCTGAAATGTAATGAGGCTTTATTACTTTATCTTGTCTTGGGCTGAATACAGTTGAAGCTCTGTTCTGATTTGTGCAAGGGTCTCCCAACCTCTGGTTTTCAGCTCTTATGGTCCAGAGTTCTCCAATTTCCCACTGGACCCTCATGTTCTACTGGAGCCTCTCCACTTGCGGTGACTCACCTCTCATCTTTGGCTCCTCTACATCACAGTCTTACAAAACCTCGATTACTCTGCACCCACACAGTTTACCAAACATCTAGAGAAAAACTGATAGCATGTTAATATCAGTCTTCTCTCTTTCTTGGTCAGATTTGGTCCTCTGATAGTTCCATGCCATTGTAAGAATGCCCAAAATCACAGGTTCATTTTATGATCTCAGTAGAAAAGGTCTATTTCTCCTACATTTTCTCTATGTCCAGGTTCAGCGAAGTCTTAGCGAAATTTTGACTCAGTAGTATTAACTTTCTTGCTTCTTCATGAAGAGTAAACACTGGGAAATACAATCATTAAGAGTGAAAGTGTGATAATAGGGCATGAGATTGGACCTTGGTGGGTGGGTCCAAACCATGTCAGGTGAGGGGCACACCATGCAGATAGAGCTTGCATGGGAAGTTTTATTGGAGGAAAGAAGGGAGTAGGGGAAAAAATGGATAGAGGAGAGAGAGAGAGAGAGAGAGAGAGAGAGAGAGAGAGAGAGAGAGAGAGAGAGAGAGTGCAAAGACCTGCCTGCCTCTTCAGAGGAGTTATGGAGAGAGAGTGTGTGTGTAAATGAGCAGAGCTTGTCTCCTAAAGGGCACTTTGTGCCTGTATACAGATTAGCAGTGTTTTAGCAGCCAAGGGTACTACCTGAGTGTCTCCTGCCTGGTGATAGGGGACAGACCAGCAAATATCTGCATACTAACAGAAAGTCTGTCTTAGAAACTGATTGAAGAAAGTTCCCCATGTAGATACTGATATCTATGAATTAGCTTGCAGTACTAGAAAGATGATCCAGCAGTTTAGAGCATGCACTGAATTCAGTTCCTGGTGCTAATGTTGGACTGCTCACAACTACCTGTAACTCCAGTCCCAGAGGACTTACACCCTCTACAGGCCTCCTTAGACACTGAACTCACACCTCCTCACACACACCCATGCAATACTTAAAAATAAAAATTATGAACCACTTTAGTACTCCAGCTTCCATTTCTTTCACAGGTGTGAAAGAAGGCCCATATCCTCCAGTTACTCGAATAAAAGCTACAGACCCAGGCTTGGGACTGGATTTGAATCCAAGTCATGCCACAGGTCAGAGAGGTCTGGGATAACATGAAAGGACCAAACCTTCTGCTTATGTGCATATAAGAAGGAGAAAAATTCCAAAACAAATGCATAGGGAATATTTCCAACAAAATCATAGAAAATAATTCCCTTGATCTAGACAGAGTAATGTTTATCTAGGTACACAAGGCCTATATAACTTCAAATAGATAAAACCAGAAAAGACATTCCCAAGGAGAAACTTCAGTTAAAAAATTAAATACAGAGACTAAAGAGAGCTTTAGGGGAAAGGGCTAAGTCCCTTATAAAGGCCAATCCATCAAAATAGAACTTGATTGCCTGAAAACAACTTTTAAAGCCAGAAAGGCCTGGAGAGATGCACTCCAATTCTGAAAGATCATAATTGTCAACCCAGATTATTATATTCAGTAAAACTATATGTTAAAATTGAAAGAAATTTTTAAACATTACATGATTTAAAAAATCATTTATGAGAACTAATCCCTTCTACAGAAGGTACTGGTAGAAATAATTCAGTCTACAGATAAGGATAAACACAAAACAAAACATTACAGAAAAGAAATAAATGATTTCAAAATAATTGCATAGTTCTAAGAAAACATAAAATAACAAAATGACAGGAATTAATATAATCTTCAATATTATCTTAATATCAATAGTCTAAATTGACCAATGGAGAGACACATACTAACAGACTGGATTAAAAAACAGAATCCATTTTTTTTTCCTCACTCCAAGAAATACACCTTAGCATCAATGTTGAGCATGACTTTGCTATAAAATGATGGAATAGGGCATTCTTAACAACTAAGAGACAAACAGGTTTAGCTATTCCAATATCTGAAAGCATAGACCTCAAACCAAAACTAGTCCCTAGAGATAAAGAGGGTCACTTCGTACTCACCAAAGGAAGAATCCACCAAGAGAATATTACAATACTAAATATATACATCAACCACAGATGCATTTCATAAAAGAACTACTGTTAGACCTTTAGCTATAGATTAACTGCAACACAGTGATACTGTGAGAAAATGGTGGAGAAGGGAGTTTGGAGAAGGATAAGTCCTTTGAAAATTACATATGTAAACATAGTTCTGTAGAAACTTACTAAAACATACACATATACATAAAGGGGGTCTATGTTGAGGAATATTTGTTTACGACGTGTGAAGATGTGTTACTGTGACTGGTTTAGTAAAAAGTTGAACAGCCAGTAGCTAGACAGGAGAGAATATGAGGAACTTCCAGGGAAAGAGAGGAATTCAGAAATAATCTAGGTGCAAGAGGGACACCAGAGAGACATGGAGGAATTAAGACATATAGAATAGAGGTAAGGCCAAAAGCCATATAGCAGAATGTAGGTCAAAAGAACCAGGTTAAATTATAAGAGCTAGTTGGGAACAAGTCTTAACTAAAGGTCAAGATTTTGTAATTAATAACAATTTTCCATATCATTGTTGGGGAGCTGGAGGTCCCAAAGGAAGTCCAACTACAGATTTAAGTAGATTTTCCCTATAATGTTCATCAGGGGGCAATGCCTTTCCCATATATCATAGATATCAACTAAAACATGCAGTGCAGGTATGTTTTACCTCTTTCTGAGTTGTTTTGGTCAGTAGGGTCCCAGCACAACAAACAGTTTGTTGATTACATTACAGTTTGTTGTATTTATTCTTATTTATCCTCCATAATCTGATTGTTAAACCATATAACTGAAAACAACATATTCCTGAGTGACAAGACAAGGAGAAATCAATGTGGTATGACCTGGAAGCTTTGTCTCTGCTGTCTAGCTTTCACAGTACTATAAGGCACTATGACTCATACCATAGAAGAAAAGAAATCAATTTTACCCAGCTGTGAATCCTTCAAGCTACAATGACCTGCTTGTCAAGACCATGGCTATATGGCACAGCTTTTATGGGCATAACCAAATGTTTCTTAGTAAGATTTAAGGCTTACTCCCCAAATCCCACCATGGATATGGCAGGGGGTCATAAAGTGTCACTTTTACCTGAGAAATTATTGCCAATTGATAGCTATGAGGTCAGAGCAATTAATTTTCTTCTAGGATATGGCCATATGCTCCAGTAGGTGGTCTTATACACATGCATATATAGGTAGCACTAAATGCACTCAATGCGTGAGAGAGAGAGAGAGAGAGAGAGAGAGAGAGAGACAGAGAGACAGAGAGACAGAGAGACAGAGAGAGATTAGTGGTTTGGTAGCAAGTATATATATATGGGAAAGGAACATTTAAACACTATTAATAAAAGTGTAATCTACATAGTTCCTAAGGAAACAGCTCCAAAGGTTTTCAAGACCTTTTAAAAAGAGAATATAACTGCTGTATGTGATGCTACATCTGGGGTATGTATCTGAAGGAATCTGGGTCTGGGTACCCATGTTTATGTTTGAGATATACAACACATGCACAACCAAGTTTATTGTCCCCAAGCCACAACTGACAAGTTACAGAATCAGCCTTAGTATATTAGTGGCTAAATGGATAGTGTAACATGGCATATATGCACATTGAAGGATTCTTTTTTTTTTAGTCATTAAAAAAAAAGTATCTCACCTTTCAGAAAATGGATGTAACTAGAGATCAGCATAGTAAATGAAATAAATGTTACTCCAAAAGATAAATATTACATGTTTATCTCATAAGGACTATGTAGATGGAAAAGAAGACCTGACAGTGCCAGTGGGAATATTTGGGAAACAGGATGGGATCATTAGAAGTGAGGATAGAGGATCAGAGATGGTAATAAGAGATGAACATAATTAAATGTGTAACAGAGAAACATAAAGATGGATCTCTCTGAGTCAAAGGTCAGCCTGGCCTACAAAAGTATGCAGAGCAACAGATCTCATGCCTTTCCAGCACTACTGATGACATTCCTTTAATCCCAGCACTAGGGGGTTGGAGACAGGAGCGATGTGGTTGGGCAGATAAAAGGAATAAAAGGTAGGAGGAGACAGGAACTAATAACTTTTGCCTCTGAGGATTCCTGGAGACAGGATTGCCATTTTAGTTAGGTAGAGGTAAGATCTACTTACTGGCTTGGCTGCTTTGCTTTTCTGATTTTCAGTTTGAAGCTTGAACCCCAATATCAGTCTCTGTGTCTTTTATTTTTCGTGCTACAACCTGGGAAATCGGGTTGGCCTGTTTCCTGACCAGTCAGAGATTCCTGGTCTGAACAAACGGTCTCATTTCCTTACATTATGTCTTCCCCACTCTGATGGACCAGGCCCTTATCCCTGAAGCAAAGCAACCCCCTCCTTCCATAAAAGGAAAGATTTTGTTAGTTGCAGTGGCAAGTAATTACAAAAGAATTAAACAGTTTGCTTCTGTGTGTTGGTTGCAATGCTAATTCTCTTTCATATATCTTCATTCAAGGATCCAGGAGGCTGGAGTCTCTTCCATTTGTGTATGACATTCTGTGATACAGGAAAGCAAGAACAACAGGCATGGCATATAAAGGCTCTCACATGCTTTCTTGAGTGTGACATACATCATATCTGCTTAAACTTCATTGGCAAAACAAGTATTATAACCAACAAAGACAAAAGTAGGATATCGGCACAGAGTCTTCCGATAAGAGTGCCACAAGTTTTATCATAACCGTGGAAATATACAATTTTTCTGAGAGACAGAATGAATGGCTGGGAACAATAATAAAATTTATAACAGACACTTGTTATATGAACAGCAGTCATGTAATAATCAGATCTTTTCAAAAGTGAAGGTCATCTGTAAGACACAGAACTCTACTCAAAGTGATAGGCTTAGTATTGAAAGGAAGTGAATGTTCTAACCACTTCTGTTTTAAACCATTCATATCTCTTTTTTCTCATTTTTGATCATGTTTAGATAGACTAGTTCAGACAATGTAATGATTACAGTTATGATTGATTTTTAACTGACAACTTGACTGAATTCAGAATAATCTAGGAAACATACCTCTGGACACATTGATAAGAATATTTCCAAAGAGGTTTAGCTGAGGAGGAAAGATACACACTGAATGTGGGAGGGTCTACTCTAAGGATATGGGTCTTGAACCAAATAAAAATGAGAAAATGACTTGAACTACATTGCTTACTTTGCTTCGTAGTAGCTGATACAACCTGATCAGCTTTCCTGAGTGGTCTGCCGCCTTGACTTCCCCTCAATGGTGGATGGTATACCATACTAAACCATGAGCCAAAATCAACTCCTACCACCTTAATAGAACTTTCTTAGATATTTTTTCATCACAATTTCAAAAGTAGCTAATATAATTGCTAAATTATCTATTTCACCCTTGAGTCCAATTTCAAACCAGATTGGTTCTATTATAAAATAATATCATGAGTGTTATTGAACAGTTACTAATCAAATGAAATTCTAAAAGCCATAGATAAACACACCACAATCTACAGTGTTTTGAAAAATATATAGACCTGTTGCTGTGTCAATTGTAAGGAAAGACTATAATCAAATGTCATACATTTTTTACTTACTATTTTCTTAATAATTCAGTATCGCTAGCAAATGAGATTGATCTTATAATAATTAATAACCTTTAAGCCTGAAATGTGTAATATATCCTTCTCTGGGAGAATATAACAAAATTAGTATGGTAACATTTTGCCCAGAAATTTTATTTTTAGCATCCAAATTAGATTGCTCTTTATCTTCATTCTGCATGGCAATAATTTAATAGTCACATTTAAAAGCTATGTATTCTTGCATTATGTCTAAAAAGAAAACATGCAATTGCTAAAATCTGTTCAAATCACAAAGTCATACTTGCCCCTCTGCCCCTAGTATCCTTTCACTGAATCAACAGTTATGGCAGGAGCCTAAAGCTCACAGCTGTCCTCACCAAGGTAACAGGCTGGGGAGGCTGAAGCCTCCTGCACACATACGGTATTTACCAAGACAACATGAAGAGCTGCTTCATGGTATGTGCAAGTTTGAACTTCCACACATTGTGTTTTCTAACAAAAAGGATACCTCTAGTTTGTTTCAAATACAAAACAAATGCTTAACTTTCTATTTAAAAAAACTGCTCCCACTACACCAAAAGTAATTTGCTGCTATGCAAGTGTTGAGTGTCAGTTAAAAGTAATGAAAAGTTGTTATATAAGCAGAATAGTATAATTAATCTTTCCTTTAACAAAAGTTATAAAGTTAAATTAATAACCATAATTAATATACATCGCATTCTGTCTGCTTTACTATACAGGAATGGACATACATATCCTCTTACTGTTTTATTTTTGTTTTGTTTTGTTTGATTTTTACGAGACAGGGTTTCTCAGTATTGCTTTGGAGGCTGTCGGTCCAGCCCGGCCTCGAACTCACAGAGATCCGCCTGCCTCTGCCTCTTACTGTTTCTAATGAGATTAATTCCTCTAGAGTATTAGCTTGCCAGGTGCCCTTTTATTATGTGACTAAAAAATGGAAAACATTACAATAGAAAGCACTTTTGAAATATGTATTACAATGATCTCAAAACATTCTGAAAGCCGGGCGGTGGTGGCACACACCTTTAATCCCAGCACTCGGGAGGCAGAAGCAGGCGGATCTCTGTGAGTTCAAGGCCGGGCAGGACCGACAGCCTCCAAAACAATACAGAGAAACCCTGTCTCATAAAAACCAAAAAAAAAAATCAAAACACTCTGAAAGTCATGGAGGGGGACCATTCCCTTCAAGTTCCCATACATTAATCACTTTTCACAGTCTCCAAATATCAGAGGAAGGGATGTCAGCACATAGCTTCGCAAACGCAAGATACTACTGAAGCTAAATATTTCATTTTTGCATGAGTAACTATGAACACATATGAATTTACTAGACATTTGTAGTGTGTGTGGCAATAATAGCCATATAAAATTCAGTATTACCACACTCAGATAAAAACTGGAGTAATTATCAACAAGTATTAAACATTTTATGTTCATTTTCATTATATTCCAAATCTAGAAATAATGTCTCTGATACTAATACATCCTTTCTTGAGTGAACATCACGAAAATGAGGTTGGAGTTTCACTAGGAATGTCAATAAACGTTGATAAATTATATTATTAAAAATGATGTCTGCTTTTACCATTATACTTTCTTGAGAATCTGGGTCATATTAAAATGATCCCTCTTAGGATATTAAGATAGTTCAGTGGGGAAAGGCACTTGTTGACAAGACTCATGACATGAACTGGACTCTTTGGTACCCACACAATGGAAGGATAGAACCAAGTCCTATGAGTTGTTCCCTGATATCCACATGTATATTTTGGCATTGGCAAGGGAGAAAACAAACAGACATAGGCATGCAGAGACACACATAGGCACCAAATAAATAAGTAAATAAACGTAATTTTTAAATTGTAAAAATATTTTTCTCTTATTCCCTGGTGGCTCTTCTTTCCATTATTATGATTTTACACATTTTAACATTTATTCTCAATCTATACTATATATTTCATATATGCACACATGTTTCATCCTCATGAAATTCCTGCGATGTACCTGCATGCCTTCTCATTGATAGTACATGAAATGGACATTGAATCACGGCAAATTGGGTGATTACCCCAGGGACACACAAATAGCCAGTGGAATACCTGGCATGAGACTCACATCTGGCAGACTCTGGGATCCTTCTCCTAATTGCTCATTTCTATTTATGACCTCAATTTAGATGTATACTAGATAGCAGATAAAGTTACTTGAAATTTGTTGTTGATCCAATAACTATCCCCCAACATGCACTGAATCCTGAAGCCACAGAACAGAATAAGTTTTCTGTTAAGGTTCATCTTCAATTTTGAGACCTACTATTCCCATTTCTGGGTGGCCAGAGGGTCTACAGTTTCCTGTAAAGAAACTACTAACTAGCAAGTCTGTTACTGCATGTTCCTTCACAAATGAAAAGCAAAACTGGATAGCTTATATTCAACACAACTGCTGTCAGAACCACAACCATAAAAGATACACTGTGCTTTTACCCAGAGCGTTTTTTAATAACCTTGATTATCCTATAAATAGGAAAGTGTAGTAGTATTTTTATTTTATAGAAAGAAAAAATTGAGACAAGGTGAAATCTTATTACAGGAAGGTTACTTGGTAAATTGATAGGAACGTTTCCATCCACCTATGAAGCACTCAGAATGAGAAGCAAAATAACCCTTGGTCCCTGTAGTACCCTGGCAGTCAGCCCTGTGAATACCCACAGCCACCAAGCAGGAGATGATTTTATTTCATCAGTATTATGACTAGGAGTTAAAAGTAGATTCTACATCGTACGACTTCTGGGTACCTTGAAATCCCTCCCCCCTTTTAAGTTATCTGATATTTATAATTTGCTTTCTGTCACTAACAGTGATGCTTATGGCTAGGGATGAGAGGAGCAGTGTGTAAAGGGAAATGTAATATGATAATTCTAACCATTATTAAAAAATTTACACTTGTGTAGATCCTCCTAAAAGTTGGTTTTTGAAGGAAGAGAACTGCATCAGCTGGAGGACAACAGAAAGCCAAAGGGAAGTTTGCTTGGAAGACTAAAATTTAGTCACAGCCCAGAAGACAGTACACAAAGACCTACAGGGAAAATGGCCCGCTTTTCTTCTCTCTACGGGACAATTAAAGTATAAGCAGTGAAAGTCCACCCAACCTTTATTAATTGGGAAACAAGACTTGTAATAATTTTAACTACATAAACCAATGTGCCTAATGTTGTATTTAATGCAGAAAGTGAAAGTCCCTTCATACAAAGCATAAATAAACGTAAAATGTTGAACTTTGGTACAAATAAAACCCAGGATTCTAAGAGAGTGAACCAACTGTGCCGAGTATTGTTATTGTACAAAGCAAGGGGCCACCTGCCACCAAAAGAGAATGTGGCTCTAAAGGGTTGCTATGGCTAAAACAAAATCATCACCCCAGAGCTAGCTCAGGGTCCTGAGAGACATGGCTAAGGAATAAATTCTAGATATGGGGTGAAGTATATGCCAGGACTTTTCTTTTTTGTAATTTTTTAAAATAATAAGTAAAACAATAAAAATGTTGTGTGGCCATAATACAAGTCTTGCACCTGGAATTCTTTCTGCTGGAGGCAGAGAGGTGTCTCTAATATAGCTGTCTCCTAAGAACGCTATCCCTTCAGGGAAACACTGCAAACATGATCATTTTAGACACCACATTGCAAACCATAGATTTCAGGTTAGTGTGCTTGACTAAGTTGAAGGGTGCCTTGTGTGTTTTTATCATTGAGTATAGAAAAAAAGGAGTAATCAGAAACACAGATACCACGATCCGTTAAAACTAGCATAGACATGCCTCAACAGGTGGGCCCTATCACATTCTTTCTTGAGCCATGCAATTGCTAAATTATCAAAATGTTGCTTGCAGATGTTTAGCTAGTTAGGACAGTGCCATGAATTTTTCCATTATTTCTGTAATAACAACATATTCAAGAAGTTGAAAGGTATGTGTGAGAAGTGAAGGACAAGCCCAGGAAGTTCTTTGTCTTGATTCAGTCTCTAACAAAATTGTTGAAAGGAATGATAAGCCTAGGAGTTTACATGCTTACCTTTTATACACTTGGCTCCAGTGATGAGGCTCTCATCTCACAGACCAGCAGGAAATACAATGTTATTTTTAAAGGCTTCTAAATATAGTACTTTAAGATATTGGCTATTTATGTACTTTACATTTAAAATAAATAAGATGCTACTTTGATTTTGGTAACAGGTCAGCAACATTGGATATAATTAGTATAACAGTGATAGTACTATAAGGGTCTATTATTAATGTCTATGCACATTATTACACAGTTTAACATCTAGAACCACATACAGATAAGAGATATTTGATTTAACTACATATTTTGAACAGACTACAGGAAAGTTATTTCAAATGTCACTAGTAGTTCAATATTTGTCTTGAAATTATTTGTACATATACTGATAGTCGTCAGTATTTGCAAGACAATGTTCTAAATATCAGTAGTTCTCTTAAGATTTAAGACATCTATGAACAATTATCATTCTGTACTGTTCTACTTCAGTATGAACGGTAAACAATCCAAGACCTTGCATTATGATATTCTTATAGAATCAGACTTAAGTTTAAAGGCTGACAAGCAGAAAAGACAAAGTACAATGTCAAACTCTAAACAGACAGAAAGTAGACCAGAAAGCAAGTGGGTTCCAGAATGCCTGTTCAAGGTTCATATTTAAGGAACTAAAAAACATCCAGGTAGGACAAATTCCAAAACCTAAAATTTTCATTGGATTGTGTTTTTATATCAAGATTATTCTGTTTTCACTGGACTGCACCTATTCATCCTTCTAGATATTATACACATAGCAGAGAATTAACCATCAGAAAAGGTCAAAATTCATTTGTATTGACAATTGTTTTGATCTTAAAAATAAGGAAGTAGCCAAAAGCCAAGATTAATTTGTACTGATAATTGTTTTGATATTAAAAATTAAAAAGCAGTCACTTCTCTCTGAATGGTTGTGTGTCTTCTTTAATGATAAGGCTGCATTTGCCTGGTAAGTAAAATTTATTGAATGCATCAATAAACGTTTGTAAAATAACAGTGATTATATTTTGCTGAAAACGATGCTCACATCTCTGTCAAGTTCTTCCACAAGAGAATGATTTACTTCTGAGTAAATTGACTAAAACAACTAACACATTATCTTTAGATGGCAACTTCATATATTATATTTATTCCACAAAAACAAATTGTGAAGGAAACAGTTTAACAAAGGCAAATGCCGCTCTCTTCATCTTTCCTTTCCTTGCTGCCTGTAGCATTCACAGTGCAGTGGTTATATTGTCAAGATTCTACTAGATTACAATTCATTTTCCCCCTGTTACCCAAGAGCCTGAAAGCAAATTCCCAACAATACATTAAGTGGCATAAAACAATTCTTGAAAGAAAGAATTAGATTAGATATGAAGCAATACAGGAAAAGTTGGAGATTGGGAATTGTGCTTATCAAGTTGTGTGTGAAGAAATGTCATTTGCAAGATCTCAGAGGAACCTGTTGTGACTGTTTGATACACTCTACCTAGGATTTGTCAGGTTGCAGCTTAATTCATGGATTCAAAGTAACAAGGGTTCACTTATCTTGCAAAACTGTTCCCAAGATGGACCAATTTGTCTGCTAGTGTTTATCCTCCTTTCAAGGTAACTCACTAAGTGGATTTTTTCCAAATAAAAGCTGAATTCCCACCTTCTGTATATTTAACTCTTTTCCTGGCCATGAATATACTTAGTCTTTCTCTTGAGTTTTTCCACAAAGTTACTAAACATCAAAGAAAGTCATATTTGAAGTTTCATTGTCTAGAGAAAAAAAAAAGATCAAGGAAATTTAACTACTAAAATCTATCCTACAGGTACAACTCTCATGCACCACCACTTGCTTAAGCCTTTTTCTTCTCTGTGCTAGAAACACATTGGCCTCTTGTTGCTTTATAATAAACCTCCTAAAAAAGGGAACAATTAACTGAATAGATCAGTCGCAACAGGTTTCTCTGAGGTCTCACAAATGAATTTCTTCACACAACTTGATGAGCACAATTCCCAGTCTCCAACTTTTTCTGTATTGCTTGAAAAAGCAAAAGAGAAAAGAAAAAAAATACTGGAAACATCTAAGAAATGAATGTTTTGGAACATCAAACTCTTTTCTAAGACCATTCCTACCAGGCAAGAGCCTATTTTTGTTTACATGTTTTGTTTTATAAAGTTCACATAGGTTCTTTGGAAAGAACACTGGAGCATTGCTCCACTGCAATTCCTCAGCATTCTGTCTGTTAACACAACACTTTCCAGTTATCATGTTGCTTAGAGAAACTGCAAGCATGAAAACAATGTCCTCTCTTTTGGATGTTTCCTCTTATTTTCCGTTCTGTCTCATAAGAACTTATTCTTCAGAGAAAAGTAGGTGGGTCAACCAATTAGGGGTCTCAGAGTGTACTGTGCCCTTTACGTTGGAGCAAAAACCTTTCCAAAGACTTTCTACTCTAATATAATGGATTCTGACAATTACAGTTTTCAGAGTTCTATAACTCTCATTGCTCCAGTGGTTTCCAAATATTTTCATTATGTGATAGAAAATGGCTTTCTGCTCAGTACACCAGATAAATCTGACCATGAAGCTACTTGCAGGCTAACGGAAAGGTGTTGGTCTGTGCTTTTATTGCACTATTTATAGAATGATGGCTAAACTTCACATTACCTTATAACCCAGGAATGAATTATGCAGTCTTATACACAAGGTCTGAATTTCTGACCATGTAAGAAATGAAACTATGCTACATTTGAGTAATTTGGCATTACAGATTTCCTTACTTATAAAAGGGAAAATGGGCCAGTGAGGTGCCTCAGTGGGTCAGGGCGCTTGCCATTCAAACTGACTATCCAAATATGATTCCTAAAAGTCCCATGATACAAGAGAATCAACTTCCACAAGTTGTCCTCTTACATTCAGTTAAGGACTGTAGCATATGTACACACGCACACACACACACACACACACACACACACACACACACACAGATTTATATAAAAATACAAAATATTTAAAAAGAAAGAAAACTATTATGCAGTGATTCCCTCCCCAACTACACACAATTACCCCTACTATGAAAAATCTGTGCTTCAGTTTTATGAATGAGCTCTAACGTATAAATTTCCAATTATGTAGTCCTTCAAAATGGGAATTTAACTTGTTCATTTGTGTTCTGCTTCTTTTGTGGAATACTCAATGGCCCAGTAGCTGGGCTGGATATCTTCTTGTATTCGTAATAACTCGTCACGTAAAAAACAAAACATAGCCAGGCGTTGGTAGCGCAGGCCTTTAAACCCAGCTCTCGGGATGCAGAGACAGGCAAATCTCTGTGAATTCAAGGCCAGCCTAGTCTACAGAGAAAGTTTCAGGACAGCCTTCAAAACAATACATAAAAACCCTGTTTCAAAAAACTAAAAACAAACAAACAAAACAGAACAGAACAGAAAACAAATAAACAACAACAAAAAAACTCCTGTGAAGGTTTGGGAAGATTTATTTACATTGAGTTCTTTGTTGTTTTTATGAATTAGAAAAAGGCAGAGTAATACCATTGTGAACATTTATAGAAGACCAATACATGGAATTATAGGGAACTGTATTATCCAAAGTTGATACTAGCCTAATAAAAGAATGAAGAAAAAGAAGGAATTCAATGGAGTCCAAAACCTGACCTGGCCATTTGTGACTTCTAGGATCCAGACAAATTACCCTTTCTGTGCATGAATCTAGTCATCCTTACAGAGTTGCTTCAAAACTAAGCATGATTGTTCTTGCAAAAATGTTCAGCAGAACAATTTATATGCAGTAGCAATCTTCTTCTAGAGTATAGAGAAGATTGGGGATGGATGGAGTCTTGGACAGTTTAAAAAGCAATTTAGATCAGTGTTTGCCATGGTGTATGAATGATCTTTGAGAGCCCATTACAAATAGAGGGATGCTCTCTCAGCCTGGACACATGGAGAAGGGCCAGGTCCTGCCCTGGATTAAGTAACAGACTTTGGAGATTCCCACAAGGAGGGCCTCACCCTCCATGGAGAGTGATATGGGGATGGGGTGGGAGGTAAGGGGACAGGTGGAGGGACAAGGGAGGAGAGGTGGGAAAGGGAGCTGGGATTGGCATGTAAAGCATTCATGTTTCTAATTTTAATAAAAACATATATTGAGGGAAAAAACAATTTAGAACTGGGCATTGGTGGCACACGCCTTTAATCCCTGCACTGGGGAGGCAGAGGCAGGCCAATCTTTGTGAGTTTGAGGCCAGCCTGGTCTACAGAGTGAGTTCCAGGACAACCTCCAAAGTTAGAGAGAAACCCTGTTTCAAATATACAAAACAAAACAAAACAAAACACATAGTTTAGAAACTGAGAGTCAAAATGAGTCATCAAAAACTTGGGAATACATAAAGTACATTCCAAAGAGGAGACCAGAATTATTTTGCAGCAATCAATCTTCAGATCCAATACTTCTCCATACTTTAAAAACGTGGTCTGCTGTCAGAATCCTATTATGAGTGGCAAAGGCAGTATGTTCTTTTATCTTAATTCCTCCCAATTTACCAACAATGAAAATCCATTATTTTTTCACCAACAGCTTATTTATATTATATTGTTCCATAGTGCAAATGTCCCAGGGGTGGTCAATTGAAAGGACAAGTTAAAAATCAAACATAAATTCTCTTTCAGTGATCTGTCAAAACATCTCTATTCCATTTGTTTACAAAGTGTAATCCCAATGCAAATTGACTTCTTAAAGCCAGTCACAACTTTGTAGGGTCGATGTTAGATTTTTTTATTTTTATAGTTTGATTATTACTAATAAGAAAATAACTTGATCAGAGTTGTCTTACTTAGGGTTTCTATTACTGTGAAAAGATACCATGGCCAGGGCAGCTTATAAAGGAAAAAAAAAAACATTTAATAGGGTGGCTTACAGTTTCAGAGATTTAGTCCATTATCATCATGATAGGGCGTGGCAGCCTGGAGGCAGACATGGTGCTAGAGTTGAGAGTCCTACATCTTGATAGGCAAGCAACAGGAAGTAAAATATCTCACTGAGCATGACCTAAACTGATAAGAGACCTCAAAGCCTACCTCTACAGTGACACACTTCCACCAAGACCTACTTATTCCAACAAGGCCATACTTCCTAACAGTGCCATTCCCTTTGTGGGACATTTTCTTTCAAACCACCAGAAGAGGCATGGAAATTATGAATGAAATTCAATAGTTTATGTGATTTTTATATACAAGATAAGATGTTTCAGTCGGTTAAGGCACTTTCTGCCAATCCTGAACACTGAGTTCAAGCCTATGGTAGACGGAGATAACTAACTCCCATACATTGTCCTCTAGTCCCTACACATTCACCATGGCATATGCTTATTCCTTCCTCATAGATAAATAAATGTAAATTTAAAAAGAACAAATTCTTATTGTTGTACAGTGTTTGCTTAGCATATCCAAGGCTCATGGTTCAATGTCTGGCATTATGAAAACAAAACAGCAAACCAACAAAAATGAGCCTTCTAGATGGTTATGGTTTCTAGCTCACATCTATATTCTTAACACTCTGGAGTGAGACAGGAGGATTTTCACAGCATATAGGTTAACCTGGACTGCAAACTGAATTTGATGGTAGCTTGGCACTACTTCAAAATAATGAAGCATAAAAATGTATTATTATGATACTATTCTATGTCTGCAATCTATAGAATTCTTAAATTCATGTTTGTTTGAGTTCTCTGTCTCTTTTCTAAAGAGAAAGAGGAATAAATCAGGGAGTTGGATGGATAGAGAAGTGGGAAGGATCTAGGAGGAGATGGGAGGGAATCATGATCAGAATATATTTCATGAATTTTCAATTTAAGAGAATGTTTTGAAATTAGGTACAGGCAAGATTTGTACCACAATCTGAGTGTGGGAATCATTGTTCACACTTGAATTGCTCTACTTCCCATGCTTTATGTTTTGTAGAAGCCATTATTCATCTGTAATAACAAAGATGAAAACTGACCCTCAGGGCCACACACACACATACCCGCCCCTGTTTCCGGGTTTTATTACCATCAGAGCCAAATGTTTCCCAACTTGAAAAACATCAGCTGTCAACTGGTGGTCAGGGTACAACTGTCACTCACAGCCACTAGGCTACACTGTGGAGAGGAGGCTTCCTCTGGCAGGTGGGAATACATCTGAACAAGCTTCCTTCCATGTTGCAGTCACTGCACCAAAGCCCTCATGAGGACTTGCAAGGAGCCTTGCTAACTTTTTGGGACAGTGGGAATTTTTCACTCCAACACCAGCTCTGGAGTCACAAGAAGAGGTGAAGGAAGCTGAGGAGAGTAGAGAAACAAGGCAGTCTTCTCCAGGGACTGTCATGGGGAAGCGGGTTTGAGAACACAGGCTAGACACAGAAGGGGATTTCCAGTTAGTGGCATTGCTCAAATGTAGTTGTAGTTTGAGTAGTTACTTGTTCCCAGCTGGTGTGTGGGGTCCATAGATGAGATTCCTACAAGACAAGTCCTACAAGTTTCTCATGAAAGTCACTGAGGGTAATAATTGCCCTATGTGGTCGAAGAGTAGCAAGTTCCCAGGCCCACGATCACACCTGAATTTCACTAGGAAACCTCATAAGATTGTGGCCAAGGAGAGACCCTTTCTCAAAAGAAGAAAAAAATTGTGTCCAAGGAACAACTTGAAGTCTAAGAGTTTCCCTTGGCTTCCACACATACAGGCATACGTATGCATGTACACACACAAACATGTTCTTGAGCACATTCATACACACATGCGCGCGCACACACACACACCTTGTGGAATTGTGATCTGAGTACTGTGTGCTTGAGAGCCAGTGAGAAAAATGGAGATAACAGTTGTGCCTTTATTCATGCATCAGTTAACAGTCAGCTTCTTTTTCAAATTAACTTCTCCTGTTCTATTTGCCTTTTCATAATCTACACCAGGATTTGGTAGTGGAACTTTCCACAGGATATGGCAAGTGACATTGCTATCTTTTGATAAAGTAAAAGGTGTTACTCCTGAGAATGTGACAATACTGCGAGTGAGCATGGGAAACAAGTTAATGTTTTGGCCTTTGAATCAGACATACTAGGGATTGAATTTTGCTATTTATCTGTTTTATAAAAATGGGTCATTCTTTTAACCTCTCTGATCCTAAGTTTTTTCATCTGTAAGAAGGTTTCACAAATTACTCAGAAAACATTTTTTTAGCCCTAATCACAAGTAATTTCCTTACTAAATATGATTATATGTTGCATGATAAAATTTGTGGTAAATCAGTTTTTCTATGTAATGGAAATAATTTATTTGGAAGCAAGCAAATTAGACTCCATCTACTACCTAATCAAGGAGTTGCTATTGATCTCCATCTGTTAACTGATTAAGGAGCTGTTACCGATTCAGTCATTATTGATTACATTGGTTCAGTGGGAATTTCATAGCCAGACTGTTTCCTGGGTTAAATGTAAGAACAGAGGGTTGAGCACCACTTTAACCAATAGAGTTGATGCGGACACAAGTGTGCAGTGGATGTGAACTTCCTAGGGAACAGGAACATTAACAGAGTTGGCACTGGTGAGTGGCAAGTTCTGTAAAAGGAATGCTCATCAAACCATCCTGTTATTACGTCAACATTTTAATGGACATGAACAGTAATTTTCACAGAGCAGAGAGCGAGTTCCAGGTTCTAATGAGAATGTTTTTAGTATCGAGTTTAGATACTGAGAAACCATTCATTTATGGAATGAAAATGCTAGCAAACAGTTCATGTCCTCCCTTCATATTCACAGCACAACAAACTGAATTTAAAATACAGGAGGATACCTTCGATTCCCGTGGTTGCAGCCAGAGTCATTACTCCTTGTGAATGTGCATTGTAGGTTTTCATCTCGTATACCACCGATGCCTCAAACTAGCAGTGACCCTCTGAGCATGTTCAAGAATCTACCTTGGATTTAGAGTAAAAAATGATGGAGGAGATGGAGATGGGAACTACAAATAGTAAAGATTTGCCAACACAGGATACCAATTAAATCTAAAAAATAAAAAGGTCACCCTCCTCTTTACTCACATATTATATTTCTAGTAAATGAGAGAAATACTCACATTAACTAGTGCTACAACAGCATCTAGCTGTACTGAAATCAGACATTTCATTTGCAGAGTGTTACAGCTTTATTTTAATCCTGTGTTGGTATGTCTTCAATATGATTTCCTTTTGCTTCCACAGGTTCACAAACATTTGAGTATGCCATATTAAAAAATACATTGCTGGGATAGTATATAATATTGCAAATTCTTAAGTGTTATTGTTGGCAACATACTACATTTTATTTTGTTGAATCTTTTTCAGTGCTTTGTCCAAGTGGACATAAGTAGATCATGCAATGTAATAATATATAGTATGTATAATACATATCTTTATTTATCATATTCCATTACTACCATCAAACTTAGGTTGTTTGCAAATTTTCAATCTAGAATAGATGTTACAATGAACAATCTAGGATAAAACAAAGACATGTTGGATCAGAGAATAATGTTTTATTAGAGACAACAGGTAAATTTAGGGAAAGACATAGTGACAGATGAGTTTTTGATATCAGTGCTAAACAACTATTAATGTTAATTATATTTTAAGTTATCAAGAAGATTTTTTCTCAGTAATTTCTAGAAATGTATTTTAACTGACTGCCTTTTGATTCTGATTTTTAAGTTTTATTCCATTTTAAGCAAAGTAAATTACATCTCACTGTTAATTCCTTAAAATACATTGAGACTTCTTTTATAGGTTATTTCTTTCTATATTTAATGCAGGATTCTAACCATCTGTGTTAGCTGAGGCATGTCCTCAATATTTTCTTTGATCCCTGTTTTGATAAAGGTGTATTTTTTAAAAAGTCTTACTTTATGACTGACTATAGGTGTTAATTTTAGCTGTACAACTTTAAGAGTTTTTGCAGCTTCTCTAAGATTATGTAGTTAGCTGCAAAGAGGACTTTGAGTATTACCTTTTTGGTGGATGATCCCTGCTAATGCCTTTTGATTAAATTCCATTTTGCTCAATATTAACATTGTAATTTGGTTTATTTTTATTTCAAATTTAACTAGTATACCTTTTATTCTGTCACTTTGTTCTAAACAAGTCACAATTGTCTTTGTGTTTAACATGATGTTTCCTACAAAGGGCATCCAATTGTTTACTCAGAGAGTAATAACTGATAGATCCAACATCTCCCCCAATTTCTTCATATTTCCTAGTTTCTTTTTTCTGTCCTCTTTTTTTATCTTCTGATTTTTATGTTAGGTTTATAAAGTTTTCTGTTTTCTCCTGTGTCTTAGTTCACGTTCACATTGCTGTGAATAAACACCATAGCCAAAAGCAACTTTGAGAGGAAAGAATTTACTGCTTGTCTTGGGCTGCCATGTTACTGCTCATCATAGAAGTAAGAAGGTACACCAACTCAAGCAGGACAAAAACCTGGAGGCAGGAGCTGATGATGCAGAGGCCACAGAGGGGAGCTACTTATAGCTTTGTTCCCTGAGTCTTGTCCAGTTCCCTTTCTTACAGAATCCATGACCACCAGCCTGCCCAGGTATGAGCCCTCCCCAATCAATCATTAATAAAGTCCTCTTCAGGCTTTCCTATAGCCCAGTCTTATGGAAGCATTGTCCCCATTGAAGTTTCTTCCTCTCAGATGACTATAACTTGTGTCAAGCTGACGTGCAACTAACAAGCACATCTTATATGACTTAGATAAAATGTATCCCATTTGAAAGTGTATTCTTATTTTTGTATTTAAAAAATTGAAATACTAACACATACTTAACTGTGAATTTTTATAAAACTTCTTACAGATATTCGCAATTTTATGTTTATTTTGATCATGACACAAATTCCATCTTGCAATTTGCCTTTACCTCACATTTTTTGTTTGTTTGTTTTTTTGTTGTTGTTGTTGTTTTGTTTTTCAACACAGGGTTTCTCTGAGGCTTTGGAGGCTGTTCTGGAACTAGCTCTTGTAGACCAGGCTGGACTGGAACTCACAGAGATCCACCTATATCTGCCTCCTGAGTGCTGGGGTTAAAGGTGTGTACCACCACCACTCAGTCTATAACTAACTAACATGACTAATGTCTTATTTTGATCTCCAGTGGCTTTAATAAATCATATATCACCACAGTGGTCTCATACCGCAACCTGGGATTCATAATATCCCATTAGGTGAACCTAGGAGTGTGTTGGCAACTATTTCCCCTTTTACATACAAGGGTCCTCCACTGCAGCAAATAGCAAGTGTAGCACAAGACCCATCATATAGATTTGGATTGATGACTGCCACTTCTAACCCAGAAGGGTGTCACTACCTCTCCACACATCTTTTTTAAAGACTTATTTTTTATTATATTTAGTGTGTGTGTGTGTGTGTGTGTGTGTGTGTGTGTGTGTGTGTGTGTGTTTCTGCCTGTCTGTCTGTGCATGTGCACATACTTCAGGAAGCGAGGAGCATAGTCTCGATTCTGCATAGAGTAGAGTTATAGGTCGTTTCTAGTTGCCCTAAGTGGGTGATGGGAACCTAAGTAGGATCCTCCCTAAGTGCAATAAGTGCTCCTGAACTCTGACCCATCTTTCCAGCTCCTTCTACTCATTGTCTCATTTTTTTCATAAATATATAATCTTCCAGGATGTTTATGTTAGTTTTTGGTCTATGTTTACATTTTCAGTTTTATTGACTTTATTTATTCATGTCATGAAGTAGAAAATACACATTAGAACTCTGTCATCATTTATTGATAAAGGGAGAATCCAAGACATTCTGAGGCACTGAGCCTCAGAGCAGCTTGGTGACATACAAGCTATGGTCCTTATTTCATATTCACTTTCATTATTTTCTCCAGAAACTGACTTAAGACTCTCATAGAGTAGACTCAATGAAGACAAACATTCTTCTGGACTCACATACTATTTTATATACCTGTGTTATTTTTCATTATATGAAATAAATGTGGTTTTGATATAATCACACAGAAGGAGAGTCATTCAGAAAAGGCAACATTAAATCAACAAGTGTTAACTAAGTCTTGATTAATATGCTATCAAAATTAAAGGAACTTAAGTTTCTCTTGGTCTTGATGTAAAAAAGATAATGTGGGTATTCTCCAAAACATGTTTTCTTTGTCTCAAATTGGTAAACAGAACATCTTGCTGAGAAATCATTGGTTTAGTGTTACCTGGTTCAATGAATCAACCCTGATCTGCTTATATCCTCTAATGAGGTACACCACTATTTGACAATGTAGTCTAAAATATGTTTAAAGGAAAAATACAGTAGATTGTTGTGCTAAATGGTTTGGATCTATTTGTTTTATTTTATATATATATATATACATATATATGATTATTTTGCAAACATGTATGTTTTTACTTATTGCCACAGAGATCGAAAAACATGGACAGATATAAACATGATAATGATTAAAAATATACCACTGGAAATTTTCTATTTTTACTCCATACAGGTTATCAATACATTAAATTGTATTCTATCATCCCTCTCAATAAGGTCAATAACTTAACTTTTTACTTTTGGAAGAGATTTGGTTTCCAGTTAAAAGTTAATAAAGATCATTTCAGGTTCATGTTTTTTTCTGTACAGGCCACTACCCCCACATGTTTTAACTTAATCTACTCACTCTGTGTATCATAGCCTTCCTCAAAAAAAAATAGATTTGAATACCACCAAGCAACTAAAGAAACTACACTATTTTTACAGTGAAGAAGAATTGCTAAGCTTTTGCCCCTCTCTCTCTCTATTTTTTTGATTAATTTCATGCCTGACTCAGTCAGAGATTAGGCCTTGACACAGGTTATAATTAAATATTGAAATCATGAAGTGCAAGAATGTTTAATTTTTAAAATATGAGTTTTAATTTACCTCATACAGAGAATAGCTCTGGTCACCTGCAGAGATGCATTACACACTACATTGCCTAATGCAGGATGCCTGAATGAGGCTGAGCACACAGTTAAAGTAAACTAATGCAATTTACTGAACAGCAGTCAAATATTTATCCAGTTGATGAAGCAGACTTTATGTGAAACTCAGACAATAATTAAAGAGAAGCCTTGCTTAAAACATGCTTACCTCTGGTTTTCACAAATATGTTAAATCTTCCTTTCTAGATCCTCCATATTCCTAAATATCACCACACACCTGAAGCAGTACACAGAGAGTATTCTATAGAATTATTTTGAACCCAATCCCAATTCATTCACAGCACAGTAAGGAAGGTAGGTTGACTGCAGAAGAAGATTTGCTTTCGTGGTACCTTCACCTACTGCAATGTAACTCTATTGTCTTCCATTAAAGGTAAATCTATTCTCTCATTTTTTGATTCCGCCTCCCTTGTGACTTTTTTTGCCAATAGAATGTAGGAGCCATATTGTTATGGTGTTTGGAGCCTCTGCTTTTTAGATTGCATGCCACTCAGACTCAGACCCTTTCATGAGCATCAGGACAAGGCCCGACTGTTTCTAGGAGGTTGAGAAACCTCAAGCAGTTAGACTATCAAAGACTGGTCAATTCCCAGCTATCCCACTGTTTAACTAAAAGATGTCCAACCACGTTTGCTCAAGCAAATTCTCAGGCAAAGAACCACCCAAACTACTTGTATACTCATGGGAAATCACAGCTACTTTGTTATTTTTTATTTGTTTATTTATTTATCTATTTATTTATTTTTGGTTTTACGAGACAGGGTTTCTCTGTATTGTTTTGGATGCTGTAGGTTCAGCCCTGCCCCTAATTCACAGAGATCTGCCTGCCTCTGCCTCCCGAGGGCTGGGATTAAAGGCATGCGCCACCACCACCAGGCTCAGGATAGGCATTAGAAGTACAATTTGGAGATCTAATTCAACCTCCGAGTTTAAGGATAAAATAGCTTATGCCTCAAGAGGCCCTATGTTTTAATTACAGTTACTCATTGGTTGAAGATCCAGGCTTAGAAGTTTATATACCCCAGACAATCAACCAAAACTTCCTGTATTTTATAAGCACCGTTATTTTCGTCCACTCCTTTAGCAATGGATGCCAAAGTATACCTATCAAAAAGCCCCTGGAATTTCTGTATAATCAAATGGAATTTAAGCATAATTTTAATGGACATTTATGAATATAAATGCATTCATCACAGCCAAACTATAAGTATTATGTGTTCTCTTAGATCTCCTTTTTTAAGTTACATGAATTCTGAATGACAAGATTGATTTTATGCCAAAGAATCTTATGATCTTCCATCATCAAGGTAATGCCAATTATTCCTCTTTAGAATATTCCTTGGATCTTGAATTCAGCAGAACCTTATAAGAGTTATGTTTAGTTGAACTAAAATTTTCCTGATTCTCATTGCATTCAAAAAGTTATCTTGAAATTAATAATATACGCCGCATCATCCCTATATCATTTTGGAGATGACAAACCTTTAAGAACTATTCAGGTGATTATGATCTGGGGCTGCCCATGTCTACAGTGTCGGAAGACAGCAATTGATGAAGTCATGTTCAATCAAGTTTGCTCTAGAATAGAAAAAATTAAAGAGATTTGGTCTACTTTTCAGACTAGAAAGTGTTTCCAATTTTATTTAATTTTTTTCTACCTACAACTCCTATCCCATAAAGCATTGGTTTCCCCTTCGCTCATCTAAATCACCAAGATTGCTTGTAAAATCGCAAGTAGCTAAACTTTGCCCCCAGAATCCCAACAGAGGTCTTCTAGTGACGAAGACTTAGTATCTGCTTTGTTACAAAGTTTTGTAGTGAAACAAATTGCTGATTAGGGGGACAAATTTGATTGGGGGAACAAACTGTTGATTGGAAAACATCACTTTGAGAATTCCTGCTTCACAGGTTCCAAAAATTTTCCTATAATTTATGGATACTTTATCTGAAAATATACCATACTGTGATATTTTAATGGAAGCTAAAGAAAGCACATGAAATATATTCAAAATTTGTATTGTTAATTAAATTCCATGTTACAAAAATCAGTCAATCAAATTCAACAAAACTGCACTTAAAGTTTGAACTGCTCTGGTTTTGTTTGTGCTGTGTTCAGAACTTGCCCACAGACCAAGGGATATGTTGGAAGGGACTTGTAAAAAAAATAAAATGTTGTACTGTCACAAGACCCATAATATTTGGAATGCAGGCAAATTAGCTCAAATGATCATCTCCAAAGGGAAATCATTTGCCAGAGTTTTAAGGTAAAGCAATACTCACTTCCAACCCATAGCCAGGGGTTTTGTTTTGTTTTGTTTTTAATGGGAGTATTCACATAACACTTATCGTGACAGTTTCTGCTTTCCATCACTCAACTCTTTGTGAAAATAGTCCATTTTGGCTTACTGACTCTTTTTGGGCTTCATCCAAAACTGAACTTCTTGAAAGGTTTTTAAAAAGTGATTTCACTTATTTTTAATTCTTGACTGCTTCAAATAAAGAAAACAAACTCTGAAAAGTATAGTGGGATTCTAATAGCATTTTCTTTGCATTTAAATATCAGATAACTTACTAATGGGATTTTTCATATCTTTGTCCTCTACATAAATCTCATACTTTCCTGAATTTTAAAAGACAAAGATGGGTGACTGAAAACGTCCTGTGAGAAAATGCGTAGAAAAGCACGGGTGTCCTGAACTGTTGACTGTGCACACTTAAGAGGCGCCAGCCAAGCCCATCTTTCTTCTTGGAGTAAACATGCCTCCTTGGGTATTTAGAGAGCTCACTTTCTGAGGGGCCTATGCTATATCGTTTATCTTTTTTATCAGTGTGGGTTTTCTCCATCACCTCCTTAAAAGTTCATTTCCCCGTTTCCTGCCTTTTTTTTTTTTGCAAGTCTCTATGGGAAAGAAAAAGTCCAATTCAGATAATCATGCATTAGAAAGGGTTTTCCCTTCTACTTTTAATCTTACAGAGTGAAAGTTCCTAGATACAGAACAACACATCCAGGATGCTAATGTGATAGATTCCAGCTCAGAAAAGACTTCTCACAGACGGCCTCACGCTATACACAGCTTGCCTGTTGTCAAAGAAAATAAGTTCTTTAGCAACTGACAGTATTCACAATCCAGTCTTTTGGTTAGTTAACTATTTTATTTCTGTGTAATTATGAGATAACATATGCAAATATGCAAATATGTAATATGCCTTTTAATAGTGTAAAATGTATTCTATCTCATAAAAAAAAATTTAATTCCTAACTTCTTGAAGTATTTACTAGCTCCAATTTGCTGTGAGTTTTGGAATCATATGACTTCCAAGGCTTTTGTGTCTATATGATGTGATTCTATAATGCTTCCTGCTAGCTTTCTCTAGTGGTGAGTCTTATCCACCTAATGAACTGTGTATGTCCCGAGAAGAGTGTCATTGTGGAGATTTGAGGTGTCACCATGGCTTGCATGTTGGTGACACATTACAAGAATCAGGAAACGGATGGATAGATGGTATGACTATGTCATCCTTCCTCCCATGCCGACCAACCCCCCCCAGCCCCCCACCCAATCCCCACTCCATTTCCCATGGAGAGTAAGGCCCTCCATGGGGGAATCTCCAGATTCTGTCATTTTGTTCAAGGCAGGGCCTAGGCCCTCCCCCCAAGAGTCCAGGCTGACAGAGCATCCCTCACTGTGGGATAGGCACCCAAAATCTATTTATACCTCAGGGATAAATACTACCCAAGGCCCCATAGATAGGCTAGGCCTCCTCCCTGACAACCCCCATCTGACAGAGAGCTGGTCTCCAAAATTTATAAAGAACTCAAGAAGCAAGTCTCCAAAACACCAAAGGATTCAATTAAAAAGTGGGCTACAGAACTAAATAGAGAACTCTCAATAGAGGAGTCTAAAATGGCTGATAGACACTTAAGAAAGTGCTTGATATCCCTAGCCATCAGGGAAATGCAAATCAAAACAACTGTGAGGTACCGTCTCACTCCTGTCAGAATGGGTAAAATCAAAAACACCCATGACGGTTTATGCTGGAGAGGATGGAAACACTCCTCCACTGCTGGTGGGAGTGCTGACTCCTACAGCCACTTTGGAAATCAGTATGGAGATTCCTCAAGAAATTGGAAATCAGTCTACCACAAGACCCACCAATTCCACTCTTAGCCATATACCCAAAAGATATTCTAGTCTGTTCCACTGTATTCATAGCAGCATTATTTGTAATAGCCAGAACTTAGTAGAAACTTTTAAAACCTCTTAGTCTAAACCGTGAAAGAGCAGTGGTTTTCAACCTTCCTAATGCTGTGACCCTTTAAAACAGTTCATCTTGTTGTGGTGACCCCCCAGCTATACAATTATTTTTGTTTCTATTTCATAACTATAATTTTGCTACTGTTATGAATCATAATGTAAATATCCATGTTTTCTGATTGTAAGGAATCCCCTATGAAAGTGTCAGTCAACCTCCAAAGGGGTCACCACCCACAGCTTGAGAACCACTGTCTAATAGCATCTGAAAGTCCTCAGCTCTGGTCTTTTTTTTTTCTATTTATTTTTTTTCATTTAACTTAGAAACAAGCTTGTTTCACGTGTCAATCCCAGCTCCCTTTCCCTCCTCTCCTCCCCGCCCTCCCTGCCAAGCCTCACAGTCCCCCACCCAATCTCCATTCCAATTCCCAGGGAGGGTGAATCTTCAGAGTCTGTCATTTCATCCAGATCAGTGCCTAGGTTCTCTCCATACCTTTTCAAAATTGTCCTTGAAGTTCTAGTTAGAGCAATACAACAACAAAAGGAGATCAAGGGGATACAAATTGGAAAGAAACAGGTCAAACTTTCACTATTTGCAGATGATATGATAGTTTACATAAATGACCCAAAAAACTCTACCAGGAAACTCCTGCAGCTGATAAATACCTTCAGCAATGTGGCAGGATACAAGATCAACTCAAGAAAATCAGTAGCCCTGCTTTATACAGACAATAAGAGAGCTGAGAAAGAAATCAGAGAAACATCACCATTTACAAAAGCCACAAACAACATAAAATACCTTGGGCTAATGCTAACCAAACAAGTGAAAGACCTGTAGCTCAAGAAATTTGAGTCTTTAAAGAAAGACATTAAAGAAGACACCAGAAAATGGAAAGATCTCCCATGGTCTTGGATAGGTAGGATCAACATAGTTAAAAATGGTAATCTTACCAAAAGCAATATACTGAAAGCAATCCCTATTAAAATTCCAGTTGTGGTCTTTTTTTTTTTTTTTTTTTTACGAGGCAGGGTTTCTCTGTATTGTTTCGGAGGCTTTCGGTCCAGCCCGGCCTCGAACTCACAGAGATCTGCCTGCCTCTGCCTCCCGAGTGCTGGGATTAAAGGCGTGCACCACCACCACCCGGCCAGTTGTGGTCTTAAACCCTTAGTCTCCTTGAATCTTCTGACTATCACAGACAGATCAACTTAAAATGAGATTTCCCCCTAATCAGGAGGAATGATCTCTTGGAAAGCAACACCTCAGTGCTCCTGGACCACCATGAAGAGCCAGAAATATGCTGATGAATGATTCAAGATGCCAAGTTAACAAAGAAATTTCTCTGTAATTCATGCACTTATTCTTTCCCAGTTTACTATTTTAAAGATGGAATAAAATACTTTCCTTTTCTAATTTTCTTTAAGTGACTGCTTTCATTGAAATTCTTTCCTAACCTTTTACTGATATTTATGTTTGCTTTCTTTTGTGTTAGTGGTTGGACTCCTGGGGTAGAACCCCTGGGATGAGGGCTCTTTTACAGAACCCCAGTTAAGGTTATATCCATTTGGACAAATGAACTTACTTCCTTGAGCTCCCATGCCAGGGGGTTCTCAGTCAGTTTTGTGTGATATGAGGACTTTGTGTCTTTTGACAAAAAATCTCAGAAACTTTTTCAGAATGAAATTTTTGTCTTGTCTTTCTTTTTTCTTTCTTTTCTTTTCTTTTTGAGACTTTTCTATTATTATTATTATTATTATTATTATTATTATTATTATTATTTTAAAGACAAGATTGCATCATGTAGCCCAGACTATCTGTCTCAAAACATGCTATGTAGCCCAGGCTAGCCTCCAATTTTTGCAATTTTTCTCCTCTTCCTCCTGACTTCTTGGGTTACAGGAAGACTGAGGGTATTAATTGAAGTATCCAGTTAGTAATTTTCTGGCATAGCAAAAAAATGCATTTCTTATCATTAAATTTAAGTATCAGCAGATGGGTCTCATACATATCATATTTTGAAATACTAATAAAATGCAAATTTTTCAAGATAGCTACAAAAAATGTGATATAAATAAATCATGTCTAATGATGGCATAAAAATAAATTCCTACTAATACAATGCTATTGCTGCTTATTACTTGCATTCATTAAAATATAAGTGCCAAAACATATACACATAAATAGCATTATAAAAATTGATCGTGTTTTAGCTATGTATTTGGAATATACATACATATACATATGTAACAACAATTAAAGAGAAAGGGCCATGAGTTTGAAAGAGTTAGGGAGGAGTGTACTTGGAAGGGTTTGGAGGGAGGGAAGGGCAAATAATGTAATCATAATCACAGAAGGTAAAACAATGCTTTAAAATTTAAAAATAAAATGAATAAATAAATATCACTTAAAATTTAAATAAAGTCAGTGCTAAGCTTCTTTAGGGGCAGGCAAATTGAGGTTGAGATGTAATTTTTTTTCCATACAAGTTTAGGACTCCCTGATTTTATCTGTTGCCCGAACTATTATGCCTTATGTGTTTTTGGCAAAAAGGAAAAACAATACATGTCTTCTATAGTTCATTGAGTATACTAAGATTAGATAAACTTCTTTCAGCAAAAATTAGTGAATATTTTCTACTTGCAAGGAACATCAATGAACCTAACATCCATTATATCAGGGAAGAAAACCCAGCTGTGGGTGATTGACATTCAGTGTGTGTGTGTGTGTGTGTGTGTGTGTGTGTGTGTGTGTGTGTGTGTGTGTGTGTGTGTGTGTGTGTGTGTGTGTGTGTGTGTGTGTGTGTGTGTGTGTATCTGTGTGTACAGACAGAGAATGAATGACTGTAAGACGTGCAGGAGGGATTAATAGAATTACTGAAGAGATGCCACTGAAGTAAAGACCTGAAGGAAGCAAAGTGACAGAAGCCACGGAAGCAAGTGGATACAAGCAACTACAGTGATATGCAATCTAGTACAGCCTTTCCCTGAATGGATTAAATGATAATGGTAAGCCATTGCAAACTGAAATTCAATAATACTAAGAGTGGATATATAAAGCCCTTTTTCTAGAATTATGCACTTCTCCCAAGATTAGCATATAAATTATATAATATCTCTATTTGGAAACTTGGCTTTTCTTCAGCTTTTCTGTATATGAAGTCTTACCAGAATGTTTCTTGTGCCCAACACTGTGCTCTATGAAATTAAATAATTTATTCCTAATAAGGACATCAAGCTAAGGTAACCTTACTTTGTCTTTTTTTTTAAATGGAGTTTCAGAAATGGAGAGACGGTTCTGCTGTTAAGAGTACTGGTTGTTCTTCACAAGAACTTAGGTTCAGTTATTCCTAAGCTCACATACGTTCCTGGTTCCCCAGAGGCTAGGAAAAGGCATCATGCCCTTGGGAACTGGATGCTTTAGTTGCACATATGTGACACACACACAGACACAAACCAGGTCAAAAAGCAATATACATAAAATAAAAAAAAGATGAAGAATCAAGTCACTAAAAGACTAAATTAATTCCTCATGTTTACCAAGTATTACAATCAGAATTTAGGTATAACCAATACCAACATCAAACTTAAACCTTTTGCCCATTTTGTCACACAACCCCATGAAAATGGGTGCTGTATTTTGGCAAGAGAGTGCTCCTTCCCAGAGACTGTATTTTAAATATTCTTGGGGTACTTTAGAACTTGTTATTAAATGAGAAAAGTTTGTATTGTATTCATTAAGGAAAATGTTCAAAGAGTAAAAAGATGAGCCACAAAGGGTCAGAAAAAAGATTCCTAATTAGGGAGAAAATAGTCATTAGAAAACTCTACTAGAAAATTATAGTCGCATATAGTCTTTAGTTCCTATTTGTAGTACAAAATAAAGAATTAAAAATATTCCAGGAAAGTAACAAAAGAAAGTCCAAGGCCTTTCTATAATTTGAGGAGCATCAGTGACCCCGTGACTCGGGAAAGTTTGAAGTATGTTCAATCACAGGTTAATCTCTGAAAAAGCTCAGAGGCTTCATGAATCAGGTGAGAAAGAATCGGAGGGCAAGGGGACTAAGTCAAATCTTATGAAGAAAACCTGGAACACTTTAGAGAGTGTGAATATGTTTAAAAAGTAGAATTTCAGACTCAATTTTTATTTTGTTATCTTCATGATTAACAGCACTTCTTTTTAAGGTATGGATTGCAATGACTACAATAAGAGGTGAAAAAAAACAAAGAAAAACTGCAACAGGGATATGCCTAGGGAGTAGAGAAAGATTGAATATGATATTTAATATTGAAAGACACAGAGGGTAGAGGGTGGGTACCAACAGCCCAGATTGTCTTCAGTTTCTGCAAGAGTGGCTGGGAAGAAACTGTGTGATGATCAAGGGTGTGGATGTAAGAGGAACAGAAGAAAGGTCAGGAAAGATTAGTGTTGATTGTTAAATGATTTTAGGTTGATTTGGGGTGATGTAGACAGCAGTGACTCATAGGCAATTGACAATATACATTTGGATATTTTGTAGCAAAATCTACATAAAAATAGAGCTTCAGGAATTACCAAAATTTGTATAAGTACAGAAAATGATACTAAATATTTAAGCCATGTCCAGAGGATAAGAGAGTAAAAGTAAATGCCAGTAGAGCTTCATGAAACAATGGGATCTGAGAGTTACCAGCACGAGGTCTGAGGCCCCACATAGTAGTCAAGTCAAGACTTAAGCAGAGAGTTCAGTGACTACAGTAGCCAGTTTTTAGGACTCTGACAAAACCCTTGTGTTTGTATGGTGACACAGTATGAAAGTAATAAAAGTGGGGGTGAAAAGAAAAGACTGGAATATAATTTACTCTAGTTACAAGGAGTGGAGTTAATATCTGAGGAGTGAAGGAGAGAGAAAGAGAAAGAGATGGGGGTGACTGACAAGTTGCTAAGACATTACCAGAGTCTGGAGAGGCTTAAATTATCTGCAAAAGTATAATTGACAGAGATGAAGACGAGAAACGCTTGTGGTTTTAGCAGGTAAAATTATAGAAGGCCTACCTGGCAATGAGGAAGTGAGGTCAAGGTAACCAGAAGGTTCCATTTCATCAGAAATAGTCACATATTGTGCCATGTGCTGTACAGAATCACCAGAAATAGCCATATATTGTCCTGAGTGCTGCATAGCATCAAATATCCAGAGGCTATGTTTATGTGAATAATATGTTGAAAAGCGTGTTATACATATAGACTGGAGTGCCTCTGCATTGTTAATACATTTTTAGTTACTAGGAAAGTAACTAGTGCACAGTGCAAGAGAACGTTGATTGAATTTTAGAGAGATTTTGCCAACAATTGGTCATATTTTCAGAAATTCAAAGCATCACCAGAAATGCTGTTCATGGCTGCAAGTCACCAACAGTACACTTTCATCATTGTGATTAGAACCACGCTATTTATATAGCTTCTCCAGAAATCAGCAGCTGTCACTCAGAAGTTCCCTCCTGAGAATTTGCATATTGAAATGGACAGGATGCTTGGGTAAAGATTTATTCTTTTGACTTCATTTTTTATTTTAGAATAAAGATGGTATTTGGATTCTCTTCTTTGACCCTCATTGTGCTGGGTGAGTGAGAAATCGATTCCATCATGACAACTCTATTGCTGAATGTCCCCCATTTCCCTTCACTTGGCCAGTATTCAATCATCTTTCCAATAGGAACCTTTGTACTTCAGTGACCGTAATTTTTACTATAGATAGAATGAGCCAAACCTTTTCATTCAAATGGAGTGATTTGGGATAGGAAAGGGAGTGCTACTGATATTCAAGGATAACTAAAATGAATTGGGATTCTCCCAGGCAAATCAAGACATATGCCTACTCTAACTATACACTACAGGTATGGAGGAAAATGAATTATTTATTGATCATAGAAGACACAAGATATTCTTGACCTACATGACTGAGAAACCTCCCTCTTGAGGATGGTGCCATCTAATTCATCATTGCATCTCTAGCAGCTGGCCCTGTATTCTGGTCATATTTGGAATCGGGTTTAAGACTCAGTCAAGAGAGCTGGATCAACCTCCAGTTTGTGAAACCTCATGATGTCAAAGTCATCATTGCTGACTAGGAAATGCCATTATGCTAATAAATGAAATGCCACAGCCTCAAAGACAAAAAGACAGGTTTTAATAGTCATGCAGGTGATTCTTTGGGAAACAAGAAGTTTCTTATGAAATGTGGGGACTCAGAATCAAAGAACAATAGCATTAACCTCAACATTCTCTTATAGCACAGCCCAAATCTGTGATTGCCTAGAGTGACAATCCTGAGGCTCCATGTGCATAAGGATCACTTGCCAAACTCACCCAAAGAACTGCGAAGATTTTCTTCAGTGATTGAATAAATAAATTCATATGCAGCTGGAAAATTGAATATCTGTTCGCAGTGTGTTTTAAAAAGGAGAATTATCACACTACTTAGTTACCAATCTTGTTGTTGTGGCAAAATACCTGATGAAAGCAACTTAAGAAAGAAAGGGTTTATTTAGTCCAGCCCACAGTTCAAGGGGAGATCCATCATGGTGGATCATGGGGAGCAGGAGCATGAGGCAGGTGGTCACATTGCATCCACAGTCGAGAAGGTGAGACAAATGAAGGACTATGCTCATTTAGCTTTCTTATTTATGCAGTCTGGGAACCAATCTCACAGTTCGGTACCACCTACACTTAGGTTTTGATCTACCTATCGCAATTAACCTAGAAAATCCTAACAGTCATGCCTAGGGATTTTTCTCCATGGCGATTTTAAATCCTATCAAGTGGGCATTCAACATAAACCATTATACAAGCCAGGCCAAAAAAAAAAAAAAAAAAGAAACCAACCAAACAAACAAACAAAAAGCCCAGAAGAGACTTAAATGCACACTAAGTAAGACAAGTCAGACTGGAAGTTACTTGATGACAACTTATGATCTTCTAAAAACTCAAAACTATAATGGCTGAAAGCAGATGAGTGGGCATGGGAGAAGGTCGAAGCAGGAAGTAAATGGCAACACATATGGGACTCCAAGGGCTGCAAAACTACCCTGCTGCAGTTCCTGCAGGATCCTGACCGGAAGTCCTTTGGGGGTGGGGGAAAGCAGGCATGACTCCAGCGACCCAGGCATCAGGAACAGGTTGAAACAACAAGCTCACTTTATTCCTGGAAGGGGATATACCCTGCCTCAGGAGAGGAGATCCACTGACCTGGCATCGGTGATGTGGTCTCTGTCCATAGGTCAATGTCATCTTCTGTTAGACTGGGCTGCTGTTGTCGAGGCCCTCTGGAAGAATCCAAGCTGTCAGGAAATACCTACTGCGCATGCTTTAGGTCAGATGTTATCCCACATTTCCACCCTTTTTATCAGTATTTTTACAGGACATGCTCAGGGAGAGCTGGGGTGCCTTGCCCTGGCCTTGTTGCCTTGCCCTCAGAGGGTGGGGAGCCTTAGCATTTGGACTGTGCCCTTATTAGGTTGGCCTGCCGAACAGACTCACACCCATCCTTGACTATCAGCCCTAGAAAAGCAGCGATCCTGGCCAGCTGTCAGGGTGGTGGGTGAGGCGATAGTCTTTTGTATCTCAGTAAGCATCACCTCTCTAGGCGGATTTTGTCCTAAGTGTCTGAGAGCCATTAGTACTTGGAGAGTGGCCTTGATGGCCACCTTTTGTTGATGAATATGCTTCAGGAGACATCTAAACAAGAGAAGAATTAGCAGCATCCACCCACCAGCGAAACATATATAAGGATTCAGGAGACATCAAAGAAACTTTTTAAATTGTTACAAATGTGTCAAAAAGTCAGCCTCCAAGGACAGAGGTGGTACCCTCGTCATGTTTAATTAATGACTTTGATCCAAAAGCAATATGGAGTAATTGAAGAACTTGAACTTGTCTGACCAAGTCTCTTTCATTGCAGTAAAGTCTGTTTGAAGTATGGGGAATTGGGACCAGACTCATTGGCCACTTTGCAAATGAGGGAGAGATAAACCAAAGCCGTGTGTATCCATGACTGACCACCTGCATTAGGGCCGATATTCGCCAGGAAGGCCATTGTTAAAACCTGTGGTATCACAGTTGACATAGGTTGAGATATTGGCAAAGTGTTTGCTGCCATGGGCAGACATTGTAGGAGGTCTCCCTCACCCACCATGAGTAAACTGTGGGGGAGGCATAGTCACCCTCTTGCAGGGGGAACAGAGGAGGAAACTGACATGGACCTGGGACGGGTACTGTTTTCTCTATGTTTTGTTCCCTCTGCCTCCTTTTCCTTTGTCTTTTTCCCTTTCCCTTTCTTTTCCTTTCTCTTTCCCTGTGGCCCCTTGCTCATCATCAGAGTTATAGGGGATACCAGACATCAGCAGAGTGGAGGTGAGAGACAAATTGACATTGCACAGTTCCCAACAGTGTTCGCTGTGGGCCTTAATCACCTCCTGCACTAAGGAGCATCTTAAACTACCTTATTATCGCCAAAAAAAAAATAGGGATAAAGGATAACTAACTGGCCACTCCCAAGGAGACCTTTATTCCTATCCAGAAACAAACAAACAAAAAACAAACAAGAAACCACGCATCCAGAGGTCAGGGTCCTGTATATTCTCTGGGGAGATCCAAGGTGCTAAAACTGAGGCCTCTATTCAAAATTACTCTAGGTTTGCAGTTCTGGCACAATGCCCTTGGGTGGTTAAAAGGGACTTGAGTGACCCATCTGAGCCTCCTTACAATGAGAAGGGAGATTTCCCATAGAGAAAATGCAAGCAAGTGACAGAAAGGATGTGTGCACATCGTCTCTGGATGGGCAGCAGAGACTGGGCAATCGTGAGGCGTTCCTTGGTGCTCCCTCCTGGGGGCTGCCAGAGGAACCAAGACAAATGACTTTCACAAGGCAAACAAAGACAAACGCCAAAATAATAAAGGGGTCTCACAGCAATACTGAAGGAACACTCAACACTGAGAGGCCTACTTACCAAAAAGGGGGTGCTATCTAGCACTGAGAGCAAGTAGAAGGGATCTATCAGGCCAAGAATTCAAAAAGTGAATGCAAGATTGGGGGACACTCATGGCCAATGCAGCGGTGACAGAAAAGGGCAAAAATAATGACTCCCAAAATTACTGCGGCAACAACAATGACAGCAATCCAGGTGGGCTCAATACCCATGTCAAACCCCACATTGTAGAGTGTCAGATGTTGCAGGATCCTGAAGGATGTCCCTTGGGGATGGATGAAAGTAGGCATGACAACAACGACACTGACATCGGGAACAAGTTGACAAACAGGCTCATCTTATTCCACGAAGGGGTAAGCCTTATACACTCCCCAATCCTGCCCCAGGGGAGGAGATCCACTGTGCTGGTATCTACTGAGGTGATGTGGTTGCTGTCCATAGGTCTACATCGTCTCTCTTCAGACTCACTGCTGTTGTCATGGCCCTCTAGCTGACTCAGGCTGGCTGCCAGGAGGTATCTACTATGCATGCTCTTAGTATCAGTCTAGACAGCTGTAAGCCCATTGAGGCTTAGTTATTCCACACTGTGGATACTAGTCATTACATGTTTTTCCAAAGCTATAGGATAGACACTGAGACTGAATCCTAATGTGAACTATGGACTTGGAATCATATTTTTTTAATCTAAATTAGAAAAAAAGCTTTCTTCACATGTCAATTCCAGCTGTCTCACCCTCCCCTCCTACCCTTCCCCCCACCAATCCACACTCTGCTTCCCAGGTAGGGTGAGGGCCTCCATTGGGGATCTCCAGAGTCTGTCATTTCATCCAGGGCAGGGCCAACGCCCTCCCCCATGTGTCCAGGCTGAGAGAGCATGGGATCATATTTTTTTAGCTTTATTTTATTTTTCCCATTATATTCTTTTATTTAAATTAGAAAAATGTTTGCTTCCCATGTCAATTCCAGCTCCCTCTCGCACCCCTCCTCCCTTGCCCCTCCACCACTTCCCCCAGTCCCCTCCCCAATCACCACATAATTCTCTAGGGAGGGTGAGACCCTCCATTGGGGATCTCCAGAATCTGTCATTTCATCTGGGGCAGGGCCTAGGCCCTCCCCCATGTGTCGAGGCTGAAAGAGCATCCCTCCATGTGGAATGGGTTCCCGAAGTTCATTTGTACCCCATGGTAAACAGTGATCTACTACCCAAGGCCCCAGAGATTGCACAGGCTTCCTCACTGACACAACATTCGGGGTCTGGATCAGTTACCTGCTGGTCTCCCAGCCATCAGTCTGGGGTCCAAGAGCTCCCTCTTGTCAGGTCAGCTGTCTTTGTTGGTTTCAACAGTAGTCTTGACCCCTTTGCTCATCTCTCCTCCCTCTCTGTCACTGGGTTCCAGGAGTTCAGTTCAGTATTTAGCTGTGGGTATCTCTCTCTGCTTCCATCATCACTGGATGAAGGTTCTAGGATGGCATATAAGGTAGTCATCAATCTCATTATCAGGGAGGATCTATTAAGGTAGTCTCCACTATTGCTTAGTTTGCCAGTTGGTGTTATCCTTGTAGATCTCTGGAGACCTCACTAGTGTCAGCTCTCTCCTCAAACCTATAATGACTCCCTCTATTATGGTATCTCTCATCCTGCTCTCCTATATTCTCCACCCGATTCAACATTCCTGCTCCCCCATGTCTTCCTCTCCCCTCCTCTTCTCCCCTTCTTTTTTGTTCCCCCGTTCTGTTACCTTTCCCCTCCCCCCATGTTCCAAATCTGCTCAGGAGATCTTGTCTCATTCTCCTTCTCTGGAGTATAATGCATATTTCTCTTGGAAACCTCCCTCTTTCCCAGACTCACTGGCAATGGGATCTTAGGCTGGCACTCCCCTGATCAATGTCAAAAATCCATATATGAGTGAGTAAATACCATGTTTGTCTTTTTGTGACTGGGTTACCTCACTCAGTATGGTTTCTTATAGTGCCATACGTTTGCCTGTAAATTTCAAGATTCCATTGTCTTTTTCTGCTGAGTAGTACACAGTTGTGTAAATGTACCACATTTTCTCTATCCACTCTTCAGTTGTGGGGCATCTGGGTTGCTTCCAGGATCTGACTATTACAAATAATGCTGCTATTAACATAGTGGAACAGACATCCTTGTTGTATGAATGGGCATATGCCTAAGAGTGGAATTATTGGTTCTTGTGGTAGACTGAGTCCCATTTTCCTGAGGAAAATCACAAAATGGGATCATATTTTAACATATACATTCATCATATAGAGTAGATGGTATACCTGGGCGGAGACTGGACATGGGTGGTTAATTTCTATACATCTCATTTGCCTTCAACCTAAACTGGTCTAAAATTCAGGTTTATTTGAAATGCCAAATGACAGACATTAATGAAAACAGATCCTGGTATATAGGCCTGTTAAGAATGAGTGACTTGGTATTTCATTTGTTTTCCAATTTTTACATTGACCAAATTACATGTATTTGTTGTGTACTTCGCAATGATATATTGTAGGACATGTAAACCAACTTATTAGCATACTCATTTTTTTCTTGTGGCAAGAACGTTAATTAGTTTATTTATTTTTCTCTCATATACTTATCCTGACCAAAGTTTTCCCTCCCTCCTCTCCTCCCAGTTCCCCTTGCCACACTTCCCCTCCCTCCCAGATTCACTCCTCCGTTTCCCTTCAGAAAAGAGCAGGTTTCCCAGGATTACCCTCTATTATTGATTATAGTCACCAACTTTTACTACACCCCTTGCATTTTTCTAGTTGTCTGACAGATGTTGCATCTTTAGGCCAACATCACTCCAGTTATTTTCCCACCCACGTCATTCTAGCCCTTGGTAAGCAATGTTCTAGTTTGCTTATGTGAATTCAACAGTTTTACATTCCACATATATGGAGGTCATTAGGTATTTGTTTTTCTGTACCAGGTCTCTTTCATTAAGTGGAGTGCCATGCAGGAATGCCCATGCCGCTATCCCCACATGAAGCTCTGAGTAGCAAAAGCCTTTAGAGCATATCACACACCTAGCCAAGTCACCTTCTCTGGTTTTTATGTGAATACTTCCACAGATGAAACAAAGCATTCTTCTGCACAATATTTCCACTCTATCTCCTAGCCACACAACAGGCACAACCTATTGCCTGCCATAGAGTCACAATACAGTATTGATTGAACGGTAGAAAGCACTTCACCTATGTCTTCTTATAGAACCACTGGCTAATAAATCCCTTCTTTCATCTAAGAGAGCCTAGTACATCACATGGCTTTCTGCTGACATATAAACTCTCAAATTACCTGCCTATTATATTCCTTTTTAAAGTCTGTTTCTAATATAATTTTTCTGTCTTCAAACTCAGTTGAATTTCAGCTTTTAATTTGGAATGCTGGCTAGACTGAAACAAATACTTCCACTCAAGAAACTTAGTTTTTTTTCCATAGTGCTTTCATAACAAGAGCTTGGAAGAGCACAAAGTACGAGTATGGAGTCCTCCCATGAAGCCATGCAGGTTGTCTCTGACAGTCTCCCATGCTCAACACTCCATATAGACTTAGTCACCTAAACGACTAATAAACAAATTGTACTCACCAAAGTACCTATATTGGTGTTTGAAAACCCTTGGCTGTAGTGTAGCCAATTTGGCAAGGGACACCGAACACCATGCTATCACATAGTCATAGTGATAGACCTTACTCATCAAGCTTGCACTCTGCTTCAAACACCACTTCTAAGTATTTGAACCTTGAAAATCTGTGATATTTATTCTTACCATTGACAGATATGTTTTTAAAGGATGTTTACTTGTTAATGTAAAGCAAAGCCAAATTTAAAATATAAAAGTACAGAAAAAATTCAAACAGAGGAACCAAGAGGCTGCATATGAGAATTTGGAATCCTTTTCTTCCACCTTTAATGATAGAGTGAGAGAAATACCGGATTTTGAATCCCAATTTTAGTTTGTACAGTCTCAAAGGCAGTTCACACTTACCCCTGTGAACTTTGACATCCTACCTACCAATTGGAAAGAAATTGTTTTAGGATTCTATGTGCCTGCATCACAGGTATCCATTGGATTCATCTACCAGGCACTCAGGGTGTTTATGACAGAATTCTGAGGGCAGAACTTGTTTACAGTCATTTTCTCATACTTTTACCTTCAACCTTTATCCCAGAAATCATTTTCTTCTTGTGTGGAAATCCTTGCACCCTAACGTCTGCTTTCCCAGCTCTATTATCCTTACCATAGTTTCACATTCATGATCTTTCCCCTGTTTTTCTATTTTTGTAATCACATTTGTTTTATTATACTAGTTTATGGAAGGCCATTTTCTTGGAACTATGTAAGATACTTTGGCCATGCTTTCCACACACACACACACTCTCTCAAGCTGCTCTTACTCTTTCATATACTTTCCTCTGTTAGGTCCCTTTGTCCCCCTATTTGTCATTCCTATTTTCATATTATCTGCATATACATGGATTCATGCATCTATATAAAATATTACACCCAATACACAATAGAAAATGTAATGTTTGTCTTTGTGAAAATGTCTTTATATGATTATCTGTAATTGTATCTATTTTCCTACAAATGACAAAAACTTTACTCTTTTTCATGGCCCAAACATTAATTCCACTGTGCACACAAACCACATTTTCTTCATTCACTCTTCTGTTGATAGATATTTATGTTCATCTCATAACTTAGTTGTCTTGAAAAGTGACATGATGTGTAAGTGCCTCTGTGACATGTCGTCTTGAAAGGTGTGGAGTAAATATCCAGGAGTCGTATAGCAGATGGGTCATTTAGTCAATTTAGGACATTTTTAGATTTTGAGGAAACTTCATCACTTTTTATTCTTTGTCCTAAAACTCAAACATGTAAGTCCGAATCCTGCTTCCATAATGGCTGGGTAGTTTACATTTTTACAGTCCAACCAAACTCCTGTTTATTAGCACACAGCATCCAGAGTCACCCTTCTTCAGCATAGAGTTGGTTGCTCCACACTACTCTGAAACTCTGTCACCTTCCCGTCACAAACTGCATGATAGTCCCCTTTCCTGATGCAAGCATGCTAATACTACCTAAATGCCCCCTGTCTCCCTGTCTGTGTCTTATCTGTCTTCAGTTGGTCCTCCATTGCACTATCATTAAGGCTTCCCTAGACAGAGTTAATCATTCCAACCTCTGGCTCAAGGATGTGATGCACACTTGTTTGGAGATCTATCATTTATTTTCTTCCTGTTAGTTTCTCTCCTTCCCAGAGATGGATTGCTGGATGACAGACCTGAAGTTGAATTATTCATCTGTATAATGAAAGGAACGAACCAATGGCATGGTGCAGAGTTCAGACAGATTGCCCATTGGTGAAACAAAGGAATGCGGTAGCAGACAGCGAATGAATTGGGGAAGTCTCTCTTTGCAGCGCTGGATTGTTAGATGAATTATCTTCCTATAGGGCATCTATGCAAGACTAATTTGGCAGGTTTCACAGTTCAAGTACCCTAATAAAAAAAGACTCAGAAAAAGTTAAAAAAGCTTGCCTAAGGTAGCCAGGTATTAAGAGAAAAAAAAACTCACTACAGAAACTTAAGTCGTGTTACCTTGCCCTTTTTGATGCAACGTGCTTGCCTCTGGTAAGTGTAAAGTGAGAATAAATATCTCAGAATACACTTTTGATAGCAGAGAAACTTTTCTCTAAAATCCTTGTGAACTTCTTTTGTTAATGCTATACCACAACATAAAAGATTCAGCACTCACTGGGGAATTGCTGCAACGCAGGAAGTTTAGGAGAGCAGAGGAAAAGAAATGAATACGAACAGGTTTATACAATAAGCTTCACACTCCGTTTCTGTTGTGGAATGCCAGGAAGCACTTAAGAGAACCATCGCCAATATGCAGACATCATGTTAATAATCCAAACTGTGGACCAATAAATACTAAGAAGATTACCCCCCAGCATTAAGATTCTTTCATCCCAAAAGGATATACAGTCTTCTTAGCTATCTATTATCTGAACTCAGTGTAAATAGATAGGAGAGGTCTTATGGTTAAACTGTGGTCAGCCAGTAGCTGCTTTGCATGACAATGATCAAAAGTGAACATGCAAAGTGGACTGGATACATTCTTGACAGGGGCTCAGCAACTTATTTTTCAAAATTCACAGACCATGCATCCTATCCAGCAATTCTTCTTGGGAAGTCCATATTCAACACCACTAAGGTCCATTGGAGCACAAAGGAGTTTGTTTGCATTCATACATCTTCTCTGTGTTTCTTTATCACCCAGGAGCTTACGATGACCTACAGTTACTGTACACCTACCATGGTCACCTCTGTGTCATGATCAAAACGTCCTTCCTAATTCTGGTTGTAATGCCACCATGGCTTGCACCAGAGACATTTTGTTATGAGCTGGGAGATAAATACTGCAGAGTGCTCTGACTGCGAGATATGTCATGAGACTCCACATCTGCCATGATTTTCATATCTGCGTCATCATGGAGTGTGCACTCTAGTGTTGGGGGACTTGGGAAAAAGGAAAACAAAAATGTTGATTTCCTATATAAGCCCTGCACTTTGCAGACCTTTGCTAGCTCTTCTCTGTCAAACATATTCCTGGCAAATGACAGAGCCATGGACTCTCCCCGGGTCTACAAAGGACATAGAGGACATAGAGCTGTTTACAGTTGGCCTCATTCTGTGTCCTTGCATGCATGTAGGGGCAGATTTTCAAGACCACACTTTTTTAAATTTTGGGGGAGATTCCACACAAAACACAAATTGTGCTGATGACTAGGTTACAGGTGAGTTAAATGAGAGGAAACTGAACCCCATACTTGTTGGGATTTCTTGTTTTAGGAGTAAAAGCCTAGTAATTAAGAGATACTGCTTAGCGAGTGGCAAGACTCAATGAAATCATGATTTTGAAGCAGGAGTCTGAGGGAGCAGTATCTAAAATGGGGTGTATTCAGCCTGTTTGATTGACACTGGAGGATTATTCCCTACAGGGACTGCATAGTTGAAAAGAGAAGCATATGTTCCAGTAAAAAATTAAAATCTTGATCTTTGCCATGTTAAACATAAAGTGGTAATGAGACAGCAGGAAGCTACTTTGGTGAATCAGCAGGAAAACTGGACCAAACAGCTGGAGAGGGTCATGGTGCTATGGTTAAACTGGCTGATTCATTAGACAATTAAGTAGCATCAAGCTTCATTATCTACAAATTCTTTTTTCAGTGTTACCTGAATCCTCACAACAACCTGACATGGCAGGTATTATACACATCTTATCAAATTGGGGACTGGCATTCAGAGAGATATATGGTTGGGCCAGATAAGGCACCCCTTTGTGCAAGCTTCCACATGTCATCCACAATTTCATGTAGACAATTACAACAGCTTCTTGACTTTTGTCTCTTTACAAATGAATGGGCCAAAGCTTGTGGAAACACGTTCTCTTAGTAACTATTTATCAACTATAAATTTTTTCTCAGATGAAGATCACATGACACATGACCAAGCACCTCTGCATCTGAGTCCCCAATTCTTCCCAATGTTTTCTGACATAGTAACCATAGTAGGGGCCATGGTTATTCATCCTGTCCTAGAAAGGATCATATTTGTCCTTTCAGGGGAAGACTCATTAAATTTAGCAGAATAGTAAAAGATAGAATATTTCATTCCATGCATTGTCCAAGCAACACTTGGTGAATCTTAAATAATCATCAATGGCTATTTATCCAAATTCCACTGCTGAATCTAATACTGCACCAATTTTATATAACAAAGAGTCACTTGTATTAAATTTAAACAGTGGCCAAGAGTGATGTGAATACATTACCGGTGTGGGTGATATTCATCGTATGTGACCAGCCAGTGCTGTTTTAAGACCCTTATGGTAATGAGATGATGGTTTTCTTCAAGCCTTTCTAGTAGTTGTCCATTTTTAATAAATACAATAAAATGGGGGTCCCTCGCAGACTTGACTGTTCTCTCACTGATAGAAATGATTTTAAGTAAAACATGATAACTAAAGTCGAATTCTTCATATTGTTTACTCTGGAAGATATTTCTGTCCTTTGGAGATTTTGTTTTTGCATTTCACCTCTCCATCAGATACCTTAAATGGGTTGATTGGAGAATGAAGAGGTAATTTATATTATTATGATTGCTCAGCTGTTGGATTTTCTTTGTTAGATTGGAAGGGAAAACTGGAAATGTATAAATGCTGCCAAGCTTCCTATTTGAAGTTGTTAAGCTGTTCTACCAGTAGAATCACAACCTGACTTATGCAAATCACTAGAGTTCGTGGAAAGCCTGACATTTACAGAATTAATGAACTAAATAATTAAGTGACCTAGTAAGTGAATTGGTAAACCGGAACCATTAATCTTTTAATGAATTCTTTACTATCACTTAAATAATAAATTTTTGCATAATTTTAACAGATTACAGTAAAGAAACATTAGAATAAGAATCTCATCATGTGGAGGAACATTACTTTCATAAATCTGTCATTGTGTCCGTTTTTATTGAATTCATTTCTATTCAAGTTTAGAACAATGTCAGCTCCTACAGTGGTGAGTACCAGTCTCTACTTTGAAGACAGAGTTTAGGACCACTTCCTGGGAAAAAAACCAACTGACACATAAACAAAATATCACAGGACTAAAATGAGCAATTAGCAACAACTCCAATTTTAGAAACCCTCCTTTTGATGACACACATCACATATATTTCATAACTTCCAAGCCTTCACAGGACAACTAGCATATAAAATAAGACCTTGAGCTGCTTTGATATACAAAGCACTTCTCTACACTCCACAATGGCTGCCTTCATTTTTTTTTTTACTATTTTTCCTTTCTCTGAAAATACCACAGATTTTAACATAACTATTCTCAACTAAACACAACCAGAATTTAGAACCTTGAAATATACAGAGTTGTTTCAGAGGAAGGAAGAAAAAGATTAAATTGATCCTTCAATATCTTTATGTTTTTCAAAGAACCACTCTTAGTAGCAGGAGGAATTATTACATCTCTAGTATTCAATACCTTCTTGTAGAGCAGTGGTTCTCAACCTGTGGGTCACAACCCCTTTTGCGGTCAAAAGGTCCTTTCACGTGGATTGTAGATCAGATATTTATATCATGATTCACCACACTAACAATTACCGTTATGAAGTAGCAACAAAAATAATTTTGTGGTCAGGGGTCACCACATCATGAGGAACTGTATTAAAGGGTCTTCTCATTAATGAAAGGAAATTATAGAAAATACAGCATGAGCAATGGCTCTCTCAAGTCATATGAAAGATGCATATTGTTGCTTGATTAAAGAAAGCAATGTCTAATGAACAACTACAGTATGTTCTCTGTGCTTGGCACAATGAGATTACAGATATAAATGAAGACTGCACAGGCTAGAAAGAAATTTCAAGTTAGGTACAGGAGCCCTTGGGTATACACTGAAATAATAAAAAGTTGATTAATAATAACTACAAGGATGGCACAGAAAACTAACACAAATCCAGTAGCTCTATAGGCTGAGAAGACTTACCCAAGTAGCTTTAGTCAGACAGTTTGAGCAACTATTGAGGTGATATATTGTTTATAATTTAATAAAGTTTGCCTGGAGAACAGAATACAAAGCTAGCCACAGCTGTAGGAGCTGTGCAGTGGTGGCACACACCTTTAATCTCAGCAGTCAGGAGACAGAGGCAGATGGACCTCTCTGCGTACAAGGCAACTCTGGGTTACTAGAGAGTGAATCAGTCTAAACCAGAAGCAGAACTCACAACTTTAATCCCAGCACTAGACAGAATATAAGGAGCTCAGGGCAGTCTCAGGCAGCAGTCTGAGATTTGGTGAAGAGCAGTGCAGCCTGGAGAAGCAATTTGAGGTTTGGTGGATCGCCCCTTCAATCTGAGCATTGGTACAAGCGAGAGCTCTCTGGTGGCATTTTGATTTTCTCGTCTTCAGGCAAGCTTTACTAGACCATAAACAATTTATCACCACAACCTAAGAACCTCTATTTCTGGCATTTTGTCACACAAATTAACCTGCACCTTTTCTTGATAGAAAAACATCCAACAAGACAGCATGCAGCATCACAGTGGCCTCCAAAATGCAAAGCCGAATTCTTAGCAAATCACAGGAAATTCCAAGAATCTCCTTGCAAAAGACGAACTAAAACAGGTATAAACAGAACTGATTAAGTCCTGCCCTTTGGGCCACAGCAGTTTTGTTCATCATTAATCCGAGATAAAAAGACAAATTCTTTGTGCAGGATTTGAACCAAGATTCCTACATACTGCATTGTTACTGTAGGATGGGTAAACAGCTGTTGAAAAACTGAACAAATAAAAAGTGCCCCCACTACCAAATGGAGATGGAAAGGTTTTTTTTCTTAATGGAATCTTAGAGTGTTTTCCCCTCAGTACTTTGTAATCTTGGGATTTTGGAATTAAATTTGTATTTCCTGAGGGATTTGGTATATCTCAAACCAAAAAAGAAGATAAACTCTCCCTGATTGAGGAAACTGCAAGACATTTAGACAGCAATGCAGGTGTCTTGTAAGAGACTTCTTTGGAATCTTACTCCTGAAAGATGCCACAAATAAAATGCTGCTGGATTCAGTTCACCCTGGAACACTTCAGGTCCATGAGGAAGGAAAACTGTGTGGATGCACTAGAATGTCTACCACAGAAGATGGCAGGAAAGATGACGAAGGTGCCTTCTGCAAGGTGGGACACCCTTGTGGGTCTCATCTGGAACAGCGGAGAAGAGTAACCATGAAAGAGGTAGTTTTGCTTTTTTTCAACCTACAGAAAATCTATTTTTAAAGAACTCACCACATCAAACCAGTGAAAGAAGTGCCATAGACTGATTTGGATGTCTGAAAAAGATTCCTTAGTTCTCTTGACCAATTTAAATATTCATCATAGAAATAGCTGGTTTTTTGACATGTAGAAAATGATGTTTGATAAAATTTTTTCTGTCTGGCCACATTGAAAATATGTGACTTGACCTGCTCTTTTCTAATGAGAGAAAGACCATGGATCTGAGTGGAAGGAGAAATTGGGAGGAATAGGAGGAAGGGATAACCTATTTTTAATAAAAGAAAAAAGTTTAAAAATATCCTTCAAGAGAGAAAAAAGGAAAATGTATGGTTTTAATATTTTCTTACATTTTGGGTTTCATATTGACTGAGATGTGTGGTTTTTTTGGAGCACAATACAAATGCATGACAAAAAAAAATTTCTAAAGTTAGCTGAGGGCCAGGCTGAGAACACAGCTTAAGCATCTTCAGCTTTTTGTCTTCAGTATCCAAACCTCTGAGATAAAGGCATACTCTGAGTCTTCACAGTGGTTTGAATATTGGAAAGTGTAGTTTGAATATAAATTTTAGAAACTTTGCATGTAAGAATGTAATCCTGCATGTGATATTCCGCTTTAGTAACCCGGGGTATATCAGCAATATTCTAGGGTAAGTATCAGGTCTTCCTGTGTCAGAAACAAGTGGCTTAATCTTTATGGTAGAAATATATAAATATACATTCATATTATGTGATAGAATAAAAGAATGTACACATATATGTATATATGTGTCAAGATTGGAAGCCAGGAAAAAGTGATTGCTTGAATAATAAACATGACTAATTTAATTGTCTTCTTATGGTTATATTCAACTAATTAAAAGTTAAGCCTGCATCACTGTCACTTGTTCAAACACACTTGATTTGATTCACTACCTCTATGGTCCATGTAATTTTGAAAAACTGTCCGTTTAAAATATGAAATTGGTGATTTTCTAAGGATTTTTTCTCTCAAGTTTTGTAGATTTTTTGATTTAATATTATTATACTCTTTCTGCAGCATCTGCTCAATAATGCACCTGATAAAAATGAAAAACATTTATTTTCATCTACAAGAAGTTCAGTGTCTGCCCTCACCTGCTGATAGTTCTTGCCTGAATCCTCTCTTGGTGATGCACACTCTATCATGTGACCTTCATGCCTACTGACAGGATAATCATTAAAAACAACTGGAGAGTGCTCCCTGTAAAGTGTGAGGCTGGCAGCAGAAGGTGACCAAGTTAAAGACATCTATGACTACAATGACCTCTGAGAAATGAAAATGTTCATTCTCCCATGACCTTGAAGTAAATGAATAACTTAAGGAAAAGATGGAAGTCTAATTAGAAAGTTTGTTATTCTGAACAAAACATCGTGAGGAGAAAATCTTTGATGGGAAAGCATGGTATCACAATCTGTTTCTTGGATTCTAACTTTCATAGAACAGTACAGGGTGCAAAAATCTGTGGAAAAAGTCAGAACCCAGCATCCCCAAATTCATCTTCACCTGGCAATGTGATTTCCAATGGTTCCTACTGAGCTTGAAATTTTCAGTGGAGCATGCATTGATTTTTTTGTGTAGCTCCAACTCAGTTCTACTCTGCGGAATAACTATATGACCATCTTCATACCATCCATAGAAAAACTAAATCCATTTTGTAGACCTTTACTTTATGAGTCCGTGTGTTAATGGGCCAAATTTTTTTAGGCTTTCAGATATAAGGGATAGAATATTAAGCATTTTTATGCACAGTAACCCTGAATATTATTATTTTTTCTCCCCTCACAGTCTCTCAAGAAAAGTCAGTTAAGAGTAAGAGTCAGTGAGAGAGTGTCTTAAGCTATCTGTGATTTTTAAGTTGCCTGGATTTTTATAGATATAAATGCATTGTTCACACTCTAGAGGCTGGGAGGTCTTGAGTCAAGTTGCTGGAAATGTCACTGTTTTATTACTGTTGTGTTCATCCTCTCATGGCAGGAACAGCAAGGGTGCCCCGAAGATTCTATAAGGATATTAATACCGTTCATGGGTGTGGATGCCTAATAACTAAATAACTCAAAAATTCTCACTCCTAGTATTCTTTTTTACAGTTCAATTTTTACTTCTCATACAACGTATTTTATTTATTCTTTCCTCTCCCCCAAGTCTTCTTAGAACCTGCTAACCTCCCTCAACACCCAACTTCATGGCATTTCTATGTCATCACCCAAGTTTGATATCCAAATGTAATACTACTTAAGGTCCTTTAAGAGTGGAATGAAGCTGTAGCTGTTCTAACAAAAGGAAGTCTGAAAAAGGAAACTTCACTAAAGCACTGTGGAAAAAAGAGAATACTTGGCATACAACCACATCTATTTGTGAGGACTACATTGGACCATAGTCTAGAGAACTGTCTTTATGATTAATTCCCATCTTACTGCTGAATCGATCATGCAGTGATCTGCATTGATTATTAAGGTGACTGAAGTAACCGGATCAGACATGGCTTACCAGTACAAATTGGCTAATTCATCAACACATAAAGATTTCAGTACAAAGATTAGTGATTGCCACATATCACTAGGAAAAGAATTACTTCATACTTACAGAATATGCTGGGCCTATTTTTACTGACATGCGATGTATTTAATAAACATATTTTTGTTTTACCTGGGAACTATAGGCGTGGAGTCCATCAGAATAGTAAAAAACTGTATTTAATCCTGAACCATATATGTATAAATCAGAAGATTAGCATTTGCGTAGTTGGACTATCACAAAACATTCTTTTACTCAAATCTCAAGTTAGTTACTAAAAGGTTGCTACTTCAGGTCACTAGAAAAAATCTAATTACATTAGACCTCCACAGTCAACTATGAGACTTTGGGGTCCACTTATACCCCTGTAAATTTCTAATAAAAATATTCTAGTGACAGTATTAGTTTCCTTTTGTTTGTTTCTTTTGGTTTCATGAGACAGGCTTTCTCTGTATAACCAACCTGGTTGTTCTGGAGCTCACCTGTAGACCTGGCTGTCTTTGAACGCACAGACATAGCTCTGATTCTTCACCCCTGAGTGCTGGGATTAAAGGTGTGTACCGCCACTGCCCAGCATCAACATTGTTTTCATGCACATAATTAGAAACACTAACTTGGAGGTGAAGATGAAGTTGTGTAGTCTTGTCTTGTTCTGCAAATGAAGCTGGCTTGTGTACAACGCAAAAGATTCTGAGTTACATTCTCAGTGTTGATATTGATAGATAAACAAGCAAATAAATATATAGATAAAACATACAATGTCAGACAATTTTCAGAAGCTGAGTTCTGAATTTTCAACAACAGAGCGAGATGTAAAGTCATTAGTATAAGGATTTTGGTATTTCCCTACACTTCTAGCCAATTTGAAGTACATAAATTTTGTAAAAGCTTAAACCTCCTTTCCCACTTTCCCTTAACAAATCTGTATTCACTTCATTAAACAAAAGATAGGGGAATATATGCATCCCTTCTATATTTTTGTGTAACTTTAAAAATAAAAATTGCCAAAGCCAGTGGTATTTTCAAGAATCTGGGAATATTCTGGTTTTGAAAACTTCCCTGCTCAGAGTGAGAACGGCCTGAGACAGTAGCCTCCTAGAAGTATCTGAGAGTATTTAGCATTGGGTCTAGGTGGTCCTGGCTTTGGAAGTATCTCAGTCTCCAGCTGTGGCATAGCCTAAGTCTGAAATACTTAAGCAAAGAAATACTTAAACATGAAAGCATGGACAGACCCTAGTGAGTGCTGTTCCTAAGAGAGATATGAGGCTTGTTTCACTTGTTGTTGAAAAGCAGAGTAGGATTCAACCAACTGTCCACTGTTTGGACTGACTCCATTTAGCATATGCTGGGACTCCCCACTCCACCTCTGTATTCCAAGTGAAGCACTCCAGGTTGGCAGAAGGGAATGTTGTCTTTGAACCTTTAAGTAATACATAAAAATGAAAAAAGATAAATGCTAATAATTAAACAGTAAATGAGTGATACCCAGTGTGGCATACATGAATGACAGGGTAGACTTTTGTATATTCCTAGGAAGTAGAAGGCAGATGTGCTAAGCTTCTTTCCATGTTTTCCGTTCTTATGGTGAGAAGTGCAGAAATAAAAAGAAATATCAAGAAAATCTTGGGCGGGGGTGGGGGGGAAGCATTGGAACAGCTAGAAAAAGAGAGGAGACAAAAACCAGTTGACTATTGTGGAGCATTTTTCCCTTCTTCACATCAGAGTACATATCATTGTACACAGTGACAAAAAGAGGGAACCCTTAGCTCAGGGCTGAAGGGATGAATGGTAGAGGAAACAGAAGTAGGCAACCAATGTTCCATTTACAGAAAAAGTATATTAAGGCTAGAGTGGGGAAGATTCATGAATCAACCAAGGTAAAATATGTGTGATAAGTACCTATGGACATTTGTTTACATAGTGAGCTAATTTTTAAAAGTTTGAAAGCAAGAGAATAACCAGGATAAGCAGGTTATAAATGATGATTTCTTACTTGATTATGTGTCAGAAGTGAAATATAACATGTATTATTCTAAAAATAAAAGTAAAAAAGCTGCTACAACTAATTTAAAAGCCAGAGATTCCAAGAATTTCTTAAACATAATAAATTGTGAATTCTATATTTGTGTTTGTTAAATAGTAATTGTGATTATACACACACAAATCTATTATTTTTACATATTGAATACTTTAAATTTTAGACCGTAGGTGAAAATGCTATAAACTCATTAGTTATATACATAAACTCTAAGCCAAAGTCCATTCGTGTTCTGATTTAAAATATTAAGAGCAAATTAACAACTGAAATGTTTAACCTTCAAAATTCACTAAGCATGGTGACTCTGTGAGATAAATTTGATTTATGAGCTCCCTGCCTAGTTATGTCAGAGTGACTTGCTTGGGAGGTTTGGGATGGTTTCCTCTACAATCTGTCAGTTTCCAGAATGTTCTAGTACTATCAAAGGAAGGCCTTCACTGTTAGCCTAGTTATAGTTTTCATTACCTTTAAAAGTCACAAGACAACATGCGAACTTTCCTATCTTATTAAATAACTCTCCACGTGTAAGGCTCTTAATCTCCACAGAAAGAGCCTGACTTCCCTGCCATCCAAGATTTGTTATTTGGATGAAGGTGTGACCTGCATAAAAATCTCCTTTTGCCCTTTGGCTACCCAATAAATATTCTGAGGATGGAAGTAGGTTAAATTAAGAAATCAAATCAAGGATGATGGAAAAGACTTACCACTGAAAATAGTTAGACAAGACGTAAGGCAATGCCAGCAAGAGAAGCTGAAAGAGTTAGTCACAAGAAATACCTGGTATCACAGAATATAATTTAGGCAGAAAGCTGCTTGGTCAATGTGTGTTGGGGTTAAAGCCACACCCTTTCACTTGTCTTCTTATTCTCAAAAACTGATTTCACTGTGTATCAAGTAACAGATATCTGTATGAAATAAGCAAGACACTTAAGAATGAAAAACACATGGGAATGAAGATTGGGAAGGTTGGTATTAAGGAGGACACAGGTCAGCCTCTTATTTACTGCGGCTAAGAAGAGACAGACAAAAGTTGCAAAAAGCGTCTGTAGCTGAAGATGAGCAGAATTAACCAGAAAGGGGAAGAGTGAGAGACAGCTTATGGATGCATTAGAGAAAGTAGAGAGCAGAGTGTTGTGGGATATTTTGATTGCACTCGGACACACCAGAGAATGCCAGTAAAGTTTATTTTGAATCACAGAGCAGAGCTAGCTACTGGCTGACTAAAATTAGCCATAGAAATTTTGGAGAATTGAAGACATATACAGAGACAGGAATTAGTAAGGAAGGGCAAAAGAGTCTCAGACCTTTGGGGATCAAGGAAGGAGAGAGAGAGGAGGTCACTGGTCATTTCTCTGATCATCCAGGTACTTATCCTGATACCTGACTCTTGAGCTTTTATTGATAAAGGATAATTAGATAAATACTTTAGCAGGGAAAGAGAGCATCATTGTTGCTTGGCTGCTACATGGTCACGGTTGGTGTACACTATTTGCTGAAAGCATTCAAAGGCAAGTAAAATGGTCTTTGAGAGGGGATGTTATGTGTGTGCTTGTGGAATCCTGAGATACCTCTTGGATATTGTTCTTCCTGAGTCATTCACCTGATTTTTGAAATAAGATCTCATACTCAGATCCAGGACTCACTGATAATGATGGGCTGGCTCATCAGTGAGTCATAGTCACAGCGGTCCAGCTATCTCCATTTCCCCACTGCTGTGATGATAAATACACACCACCACATCCAGACTTTGGACCACTATTTTAACAAGAAAAGATGCCCATACACAGGGATGCACTACAGATCAGAATCGCTCCATGCTTTCTCTTCAATACGGACATTCCCAGGTACCTTTTCTCTTTAGTCACCATCTTCCTGAAAACGTATAAATTTATTTTAGTCACATTAATGTCTTAGTCACCTAAGAATCAGCAGTAATGTGTTTTGACTAGGTATTTGATTTAATTGAAGATATCCGAGCCTTAGAAAAATGGCCAAAATGTACCAAAAACTGTAGAAAGGTTCAATTTCACTGGTTACATACATTTCACTTGATAAATAGAATTTGTATGGAAAAAATTATTATTTGAAATCAACTGTGTCCATTTATTTTATCGGTTCAGCTTCAGGGTCCCAGCCACATTTCCTACAGATCTATAACATAATAAAAAGTCTTCAACAAATGTTATATTGTTAATATTAATGGTATGAGTGATTTGACAACTAGTTACAACTGTTCACTCTGCCTGAGGAGAAGAAATTATGCTGAATAGCCAAGAAGGCAATTATAAGAGGATAGTTTACTTCCCAATAAATTTATTCATGTTGTGATGCATTTGCTTTGCTTGTGTTTGCACACTGCATCAGGCTATAGTCCCAAAGTGCAATAATAATAATAATAATAATAATAATAATAATAATAAGTAATGTATAATAATAATATGTATAACTTATCCTTTGACTGATATGCAGAGAAGGTGAGAGTGTTATCTAGGAGAATCAGGGATGTAAAATTAGCACACAGAGAATAAATTATTTCTAGGGCAGGAAGCAGGTCTGATGCAGATTCCATAGACTTTGAGCGTCCATGCCACAATATGGGAGGCTCTCTCAGCCAGTACTCTTGGGGGAGGGCCTAGGCCCTGCCCTGGATGAAATGACAGTCACTGGAGATCCACCATGGAGGGCCTCACCCTCCCTGGGGATCTGAGTGGAGATTGGGTAGGGACTGGGGGACCTGGTGGGGAGGGCAGGGGAGGAGGGTAGGGAGAGGGAGCTGGGATTGACATATGAAACAAGATTGTTTCTAACCTAAATAAAAAAAATTAAAAAAAAAAAGAGACAGTGCTGTTTGGCTCTGAGGGTACTCTGGTCCTTAAGTGGTCTAGATGCAGTTGTTAAGCCTGAGTATTGCTATAAAATCCAGTCTCCTCCTTGAAATACTTCCAGAGGGTCTCACTTGTTTCCATCAAAGGAGGAAGCAGGCAGAAGGAAAGCAAGAGAGAAGAAAAATAGTTTCCAAGATGGGCTTATATAGGCTTTTGCAGCTTCTTAAGAATGTACAATGACTACTAGCTGCTTGCTCATATTCAATTCCCTGTGTTTCTTTTTAAATCACAGGATTTTGTGAGTGGTGATGTAAAGTAGGTCATAAGGACACAGTGAAAACTGTAAGATTGCTTTTTTCCTAGGGATGGATGCATGACAGAATTCTAGCTGCTGACACACTAGGAAGCATCTCTCATATAATTCTGGGAGATCTTTTCCTTCACCCATAAAAATGCTCTCCTTTTGTCTCCTTTCCTGAAGTTTCTTTTATATCAGTTGCAAAGTTGAGGCTAAAGATGTGGCAACCTTCTCGGTTCTGCGAGGCACCAAATATGAGAGTGGAAAGTGTGTTTGAAAGATACAAGAGCAGACGACAAAAATAAAACGTTGGTGACATCTAATCACTTATGAAAGGAAAGAAAGGAGGTCAAAATTACTGAATTGTGATTACATGAATCTGAAACTTCATGGTGTCTAGGATAAACACAAAGAAAAGAAAAGAAAAGAAAAGAAAAGAAAAGAAAAGAAAAGAAAAGAAAAGAAAAGAAAAGAGAACCTTGTGTTCTGGCATAGAACTGCTTCTAGTGTGGTTGTCATGTGCAGTTCAAGTGGCTTCCAGAAATATCTAAACTGGAGCCACTGAAGCCACCAAAGTTGTTTTGTTTGTTTTTGTTTTCATTATTCCAATTTTAACTTTTTATCAAGGTCATACATGATTTGCAGAATGCACTTTATTTGAAAACAAATGAACATAGAGAAGAAACCTTGAATATCAGACCGTCAATTAGGAGGTCAAATAATGGGAAAACAGGAAGAGAAACCAAAAAGAAAAAACTCAGAGGATGGTGAAACTCTCAAGAAGCAGTTGCTTACTCTGTACTGAGAATGGTGTTGTCTTCCTCACCGGCAGTGGAGCTGCCTGATCAGTTTTCTGCGGGTATGGATCAGATGCCCTCCTGGACACACTCCACTCCAGGAGCTCTTAGAAAATCACTTCCCTGACTCCTGTCACCTTTAGCATCTTTAATGAAAAGCTTCAGCTGCCCCAATGTAGCCATAAAGAACCACAGACAAAGGCTTACATAGTATCATCTGCAGTGGGTGAAAATCCTGAAACTCCTGCAGCCAAGAGCAGCACACCAAAGCTTTGTCTACAATCCCAAAGCAGTGTTCATGGTCAGTGACAACAGATCACAGGACAGTTTTATGGATAATATGTGTCAGCGAAGGCTAACAGACACTGTGAGTGTGCTCCTACATTTGCTTTCTTCATGAACGTATTTGTATGCTAGGCTACACAGCTTCTTGATGCTAAAGACAGTGCTCAATATTGCAGGGCATGAAACCTCAAATAGGCAGAGAGATGCAGTGACAGTGTTCTCATGACACTCCAGACTTCTGCTCTAGCTCACAGCTGCCACGATGGAGTGTCCACAGGACACATACTTACCCTGACTTCGGCTAATTATTTTCTTCCAGAATGTTGGTCTTTCAGCTTCTCCTTTACCATCACTTTTATTAAGCTCTTAGGTATGGCTGGAGAAATGACTCAGTGATTCGAGGCACTTGTCGTCTTTGCAAAGGACTCGGGTTTGGTTCTTGGCATGACACACGTTGGCTCACAACCATCTGTAACTCCAGTTCCAGAGCACCTGAAGCCCTCTTCTGATTTCCAAGAGCACAGCATGCAAATGGCACACATATAAGCATTCAGGTAAACTACTCGTACATATATAATAGAGATAAACCCTAAAAGAAAGATCTGCCTCTGCACAAATAACAAAAGCTTAAGTGGGATGATACACGGTAGTGTGTGATGCAGGAGATGAGATGTGTGAAGAGACAGGTGGGGTCTCAATAAAACTCCTGAGCTCTCGTCCAGGGAAAGACTATAAGCACCACACGGCTCTGGAGAGTTATCACTTTACAAGACAGGGCCTGTGGTATATATGGGCCTGAAGAGAAACTAAAACAAAAATAACTTTGTAAAAGAAGTCACTAAATCTTAACATCTATATATTGGTCAGGCAAAACATTTATGTGTGTTGGATTCAGTACAGCAACCGTCAACTGAGGACAAAAAAGTCATGGTTTAAAAATGCAGATACAGTGGGGGGATGCTGCTGCCTGGCAGTCACCCTAGCACGTATGAAGTCATGGCAAGAAGAGCACCGTGGATGCAGGGTCACCCTGCCCTGCACGATAAGCCCCAGTCTGAGGCCATTGTGAGGATGGACAGCTATAGACAAAGTCTGTCTTTGCATCTGAGCCTCTGTCCCCTTACCTGTTTCATTGTCTTACTTTCATTTATTCCCTCTGGCTCAACTAAGCTTAGTCGGGATTCACCTCTGGTCCACAGTTACTTGCATCAAAGAGGTCATTATAATTAGGAAGTCAGTCATGGAAGAATGCTGGGAAGGTGTTACAGGAACATTGCAAAGGAGAGCCAAGAGCAAAGGGGTCCCTTTCACTGCCTCCGAGGTCACACAAGGTGTACAACTTCTGTGCATTGTTGTGTAAGGTCATGCACTCCTCATTTCAAATCTAAACACGCTCACATGTTTACACGCACTGCAGTGACTGGGACTGCCTAGATATCAACACGAATGATAAACAGAGATCCCTAAAAGTGCAGAAAAGATTCAGAGCATAAACTTGTTGGCACGTTTATGCTTGATTCCTGGGTTGGGCTTCAGTTCATTTTGAATCCACATGAAATGTTATGATGGAAAATTCCAAAACTGGTCCACAACTCACATTCCAATTCTGATCCAAGAGCCAGTTTCAGCAAATCAAAACTAGAATTCAAAAAGACATGTTTGGCTGTGTCATCACATAAAAATAATAATTATAAAGCATTCCATGGGAGAACATTTCTTCAGAATTTGCAGAATGTTTGCATATCTATAACTCAATCTGTTCATTTTGCCAATAAACATACATAAAATAGCTCATGTTTACAAACATGTCCCTTTGTATAAATCATAGACAGATGCATGGTTTTAGAAATTTCTTTGTGAAAGTTGCCAGAATTCTAGGGATAGTTCAATCCATATGATTGTATAAAGACAGCAGAGTTATTTAATTCTGCATAGCATAGGTATATACTTGATTCAGCAGGCATATGACATCATAATGGCAGAAACATCTGTGGAAGAGGTAAGAAGTGTGTGTAAAGGGAAACTCAGCAGGGTACCAGGCTCGCTTTTATTACCTGATGCTCGTAAGAACCAATCCAGCCTTGTGAGACCTGAATGGTTCTATCATGCCAGCACTGAAGATTATGCTTCAAGCACATGTTGGAATTTTGGGATGTATACCTGAACTATAGATGACATGTTAGTTTAAGAAAATGTATGTCCACATATCCTTTACTACATTGTTCAAGGAATAGGGCTGGCAAGACGGCTCAGTGGATAAAGGCTCTTGCTGCCAAGCCTAGTGACCTGGATCCAGCACCTGGAACCCACACAGTGGAGGGAGAGGACAAACTTCAACAAGTTTTCCTCTGACCTCCTCACATGTGCCTAGGCGCACACATGATATGGGCTCACTCACACACAGAATAAACAAATGTAAAATGGTAATAGGTCAGTTCCTGAATGAGGTCTCGTTTTCAGTGAATTATAGAAGTGGCAGTTTGTTCCCTCTTAGACTGTATTAGTAAAACAAAAAAAAAACTCTTTTGCTGTCTTTAGGGCTTTCTCTCTGACTTAAGACACTTGCTGTGTAAGGAAACCAGAGTCTGCATCATGAGGGCATATAGGCGCCTGTGGAGAAGCACAACTCAGCATCAGAGGCTTCCAGCCAGCAGCCAGGTTCGGAAACTCAAGGCTGCCCACAGCCAAGGCAACATTCTTCAAAGTATATTTTTGACTGATAGCTTACCCAGATGACTATGCTTCTGGCAAATCACTAGATGGAACTTTGTGAACAGCTCTGGGACAGAGCAGCCAGGAAGCCACCCAGATTCCTGAACAGGAGAAACTCGATGACATCACAAATGTGAGAGTCTTTGGCTGCCCAGATTTAGGGGACTCTTGCTGTACAAAAGAGGATCAGGAGCACACAGGGTAATGACTGATGGAGGCACAACCCAACAATCGTGTAGCAAACCATGCTTGGACACACTTTCTACCAGTGAGAGAGAGCCATTCAAATAGAAACAAAGACTTCTGTATAAAATTAAATGTTCCAAATGTTTATACATGCAGAGGCTGATTCCTTTAATCGTCCATTTCTAGGGAAAAAATGCAGCTGACCTTTCAAGATAAGAAGTGCTCAGTCTCATTCAAAATAAGAAAAAAGTTGAAATAAACTGATGGGTTTTAAATGTATCCAATTGGTTAGAAAATTCAAGTTATGCTTTTGTCCTAGCTAGCAAAACAAGAGGCATGTTCTCATGTATTCCTCTTAGAAAGACAAAACAGTTCCCCTCCAGAAAAGGACATTTTAGTGTTCTCTTCCAGACTTACAGCTGCACTTATTGTTTGACCTGACCATTTTGTTTCTAATAATTTATTTTAGACACAAGCCCACTCTTGCCCTCTGGCTTGCATGTGGTCGGCTGGGCAGAGACTGCATTTTATGTCCTCTGTTGCAACTTGTAGCAGCCATGTATATGATGTATGTGAACTCCGAGCTTCTGGTGACAACATGAATTTCCACCAGCTCAGTTGTTCCTTTCTTGTAGATTGAGAAGAACATATCCTGAGACAGCAATGGATCTTTAATTCTGACCTTGGAAAGAGGGCCTGGGGAGCTGTCTGTAGTCAGGAACATAGAATAGCAGCCTCCAAAAAACACCCATGCACCAAGCGCGAGAGAAAGAAAACTGACATTCAAGGGCAGTTTGAACTGATACTGAGTGCCCATATTCTCATTTGGGGCTGGGGTCAGCAGTTGAAAGGTACACATGATTCTTGCAGAGGACCCAGTTTGGCTCCCAGCATACACTCAGAACTGTGTACAAGCACCTGTAACTCAGCTCCAAGGAGATCAAACACTTCTGACCTCCCTGGGCATCTACAGTCATTTGCACACACTACACATACACGAAACATGCATATCTATAGTTAAAAATAAGATCATTGAAAATGGAAAGAATTTGAATTTACTTAAAAAACAAACAAGTTTACAGGTATCAGAATTCCCTGGTAAGTTATTTTCTTGATTTAACCTGTCATAAAATTTAGAACATTAAAAAGAATATAAAAAATAGTGTGACAAAAACCACTATAACATCAGCCAAAGCTGGCACCAGCATAAGCATCTTGCTACATCTACTTCCATTCTTTTCTTCTGTGTGTGCTTTTAAATCAATGGGGAATTCACTGCATACACTGCCTCATAATCTTTCCTTTCCACTAAACAGTAGACAAAGGCATCTCAAATGACTGCAACCATTTTAGCAAGCAATGCCTATCTTAATACTCCTGCATAGTACGGAAAGTTATAGTAGAGATCTGTGCAGAGCAACTCATGCATGCAAGCCACAGGCCAGTATTCTAAGTCTTCAGACCATTCTATGTGTCTGAGCCCTGGCTCTACATGGACACACTAGCAAAAGGAAGGCTGGGAGCTTTCATGTTCTCAGCCACATCAGCCTGGGGACTTGGGTGTGACTCCAGCAGTATAAAGGGAGAAGGGATTCAGGCATGTTTCGCAATTGGGAGGTATTTGTCTTCAAAGTTTTGGATAAAGCCTCAGGTAAATATGCTTTTCTTGTATTCTTCATTTCTTAACACCTGAAATTTTCACCAAAAACTAAATGCGATGATAGGGTCTTCCCACCCCTATATTTTTTTTAGTGAGTATGGTAAGAATAGACAAACTTATATATGAAAGTTTTTGCATCATCTGGTTCCCAGGGCTGAGGCAGAGCTCCTGGTGGCCGTGTCAGTATGGGCTAATCACAGCAAAGCCACTGCCAGAAAACAGCTTCACCCTGGACTGTACAGGTATTTCCTTCCTGAGGCACAGGTCACTTTTAATTTCCCACGTGTCACCTTTGCACTGACAATAGAAAGAAGGGCATTCCAGTAGTGTACATGTGTACGTTTTAAATAATATAAACTTAAAATTCACATGTAACATTCAATTGCCAGCATGTAGCATGGTGAACCCAATGGAGGGAATTACTGTCAGGGTGTGTTTCATATTTCACTAAAGATCCAGGGAATCGACTCAGCTGGCCTGGAGGAGAGGGTCCCAGCAGACATTCCTGTGCTTTGGAAGCCCCAAGGCAAAATTTTCAATGCTAGAAGGTGATTTCGAGGGCTATATTAGCCCATAAGCATGCCCATGAGGACTAATGGGAACACTGCATGATAAAAAAAAGATATTATAAAAGACAAGGTGAAGATGAAACAGATTCTGACTTCTCTGGCAACTCTAAATAATTTAAAAGCACAAAGCACAGGCTGCTAGGACGGGTTAAGCACATCCAGCTGTGAATTAGAAGACCTGTGTTTTAGGAGTTTAACATTTTGGATAGTAACAAAGAAGGAGGAAGTTATTTGGGAACAGCCGAAGAGAGAATGCTGGCTTCTTGTTCTCTCCTCCTGAGAAGGCAATGATGATGAAGTTGGTTGATAATGGAAGTGATAGTTACTCAACTAGCCAAGAGGAAACTGTAGGAGAATGAGTTCTCTGAAGAGCTTTCATCCTCTGCCAGTGAATTCCTGGCATCCATGTTTGTTATTCATTAGTTGAAGAGGTTCATGATGTATTACTACAGGCACTTGCATTACCTATGAACATGATACTACTGAGGCTTTTGTAATTGTACTTTGTGAGGTCAGCATTTACACATTGAACTGAAGTTTTCATGTCTGAAGAGTATCCTAGTAGATAAAATCTCACTATGAATGGTATCACGGGGTAAGTTAATAGTAACTGTTAACTTGACAAATTCTGGGATCACCTCTAACCTAGATAGATTTTCGAGATTATGATAATTGGTATGGGAAGATGCACCCTAAACATGGGTGGGGCTATTCCATGTAATGGGGTCTTGCACTAAAAAAAAGGAACTTGAACTGAGCACCATCAAGCATTGCCTTGACTGTGGATGCCATGTGACAGTGTTCCTCACTACCATGATGGGATACATCCCTTCAAAAGTACACTGAAAAATTTCTTCCTCCCTTAACTTTCTTCATGCTAGGTATTAGTCATAGAAATGAGAAAACTAATAGAACAAACAAAATCTCTCAATGTGTCCTAGTTTTCAGGGAAAGGAGAAAGCTGTAAAACAAGAGTAGAAATGGTCTGGGTCTCAGCCACTGTTTTACACACACACACACACACACACACACACACACACACACACATACATATATATGTAATAACAACAAACACCAGAAAACACACACACATAAAAATTAAACCTTTCCCTGTCTCCATTCAGTGAATTCATGACCATTTGTTCAGAACTTTTAGCAGTTAAGATTCTTTTTAAGCACATCCAAGATTGTACCACAGAGGGAAGTAACTGGGAAATACACTCTCAGTTGGACAGTCAGATACAGTATATCGGTACTCTCTAGTGCTGTGTCCAGTCACATCAAGTCCTAATGATGGCCCCGAACTCCTCTCTCAGCTCTGGCAGCTGTGCAGCTGGTGTTCTTGTAAGGCAGCCCTATAGTGTGGAATTTTTCCACCAAGCATTTCTGCTCTTTGACAACCTTCTGAAGCTCATTGGGCAAGGCATCGTTGTTCCTGCAGGTGCTCTGTGTTTATTAGCTCAGGGCAGCCCCTGGCTAAGAGTGATATTAACTCCATGATAAAGCCACAGAGGGGAAACCTCATGCTTTCCCCGACACATGTCTCCTGGACTTAGGAGTTACTGGCTAGATTTGGAGTCGTATGATTTTCTGCAAGAAGTTCTAGCCATCACAGTTAATATTTTCCTCAGGTAACCTTGTTGTAGCCCATTCTTTGTCTACTCAAGCAGTGTCCTCATTTTGTGCTGGTTGAACCATATTAGATGCACTTATGGAAATTAAACTTTAGAGACCAAGATGGTGATGGTACGCTTATCGTAAAAAAAAACATTGCTTTCTGAGTTATTGTCAAATCCTGTGTGTTGTGTCTGTGTCTAGATGCATTCCCTGTGCATCTCCTTTGTCTCTTTTTGTTTGCTTTGTCGTATTCTGATTTGTTTGGTTTTGATTTACTTTATCTTATTATTATTACTGAGTTGCTTGTTTGTTTTCTAAGGAGAAACAGAAAGCATGTAGTTATGGATGTGGGGGCAGGTGGGGAATAAGTTGGAGGATTAGGGAGAGGGAAAACAGTAATCAGAATACATTGCATGAAAAATATATTTTCAATAATATTAAATTAATATTAAAACTAATCTTGCCTAATTCCAAAATGTGACAAGCATTTGTGATGTGTGTCTGTAATCTTGGTGAAGCACTAAAGAAAATTCAAGAGTTTGTTGCCTACAGTGAATCTAGTTACAAAACTACATTTATTACAGAGATAACTGGAATTATGTTCATTATGCAATTTCAATGCAGAATTTCAAAAAGAAAGGTTGTACAATGGAGTACCCCTTGAACTCCCTATTGTCAAGACATGACACTTTTTTCCTGTACTGTGTTCAACACTTTCCAAATTATTTTCTTAAATATGTCAGATTGGAAGGAATTTTTTGGACATTAATTTTGAACTCTCACTAAATGCAAATGCCAACTGCTTACTCTGTGCATTCCTCTTTATTTAGTTCCTGTAAACAAGTGCTGTGTTGTGACATTACCCTAAGTTATCCCCATCCCTTCAGAACAGAATGTGTCAGGTTTTGGCCATTTTGCTCTGGACATGCATGCATCTGAAAGTCTCATCTACTTTTGTTTTTGCTTCTCTTTTTACAGAATGAAGTTTCCTTCTAATTTTATAGCCGTAATACAGTGAAATTTGCATATAAGAGACAAATTTCATCCTTTTAAGTATCTAGTTCAGTTGCAGTATGTACATCCACAATGTTGTTCAACCACTATCACTACTCATTTTCACAATTTTCTCATCATCTCAGGGACACTGTGATCGTTTAAAGAAAAATGGCCTTAAAAGCTCATATTTTGAATAATCAGTTCCCAATTGGTGGAACTGTTTGGGAAGGATTATGGGGTGTAATCTTGTTAGAGGAGGACATGGGTTTTAAGTTTCAAAACCCTGCATCATTCCCATTATTTTTTTTTCTGGCTACCTTTCCCTTCTGCTTGTGTATCACATTTAACTCTCAACTACTGCTCCAGCATCATCTGGCTTTCATGTTAACATACTTGCTAACAGCCATGTAGTCCCCCTCTGAGACTATATACTGACTGAAAATCTATTTCTTCTTCAATAGGTTTATTTTTGGCCATGGCATCTCTTCACAGCAATAGAAATATAACCAAGACAGACTTTTTATCTTGATACCCCATCTCAAACAAAGAAATAACAAAATTCCACTTCTTTTCCATATCCATTCGCCGGCAATCCATATTGTCTTCCATATGGCCCTAGGAATCCTCATTTTACTTCCTTTGCAAAGTATTTTGTTTATTTACTTGATATTGAGAAGTATTAATTGGTTTTCATGTATGGATGGGCTGATCTCCAGGACCAGAAAATACCACAGGCACAGAACAAGACACAGTGTTAGTTATCCATTGGCTGGTCTTCTTGTCACTGTTTCCCAGCCTCTGTACTCAGAATGCTGCAGAAGAAACAGTCAACAAAATTATGTATCTGACAAATGTCAGAAACTACAAACATGAAATCTTACCAATGTGACCACCTAAATATGAACTGAAAAATGACAAAACAATAGATATGGTAAAGTAGATGAGGTAAAGCCCATGGGGTCTCAACCTGCATGATGAACTAAAAACAACTAAGAAATTCAGAGAATGGAAGAAATACTCTTTCCCAGGAAAGAACACACCAAGTAGTTTTCCAATACTAAGTGGTCAGTCCCAAAAGCATAGCATAACAAAAAACATTATAAAGACAGAGTAGTCTGTATTTATTTATTTAGGGAAATTATTTTTGTACATGCATGTATACATATATATGAAAACAATTAATACAAAAGATGCCACAAGAGCCAGGCGTTGGTGGCGCATGCCTTTAATCCCAGCACTCAGGAGGCAGAGGCAGGCGGATCTCTGTGAGTTCGAGGCCAGGCTGGACCGACAGCCTCCCAAACAATACAGAGAAACCCTGTCTCATAAAACCAAAAAAAAAAAAAAAAAGATGCCACAAATTTGAAATAGAGAAAAGAGAGGTATATAGGATGCTTTGGAGGGATTGAAAGGAAAAATGAAGTAATTATATCATAATCTCAAGAAATGTTTAAAAGTATTATCTATACAATAGGAGACAGACACAAGGGATGTAGTCAATGTACTCTAATATTCAAAGCCAAAAAATTCTCAAAAATGTAATAAAAGTATCAATGATATTAATAATAACCCATTTTACAAAACATTGATATGTATATATATATATATATATATATTTATTTAATCTCAAAACAGTTAATGTGGGGAATTGTGGCACATGTCTTTAATCATTGTAGAGACAGATGACTGAGGCTTTGATCCCAGCCTGATCCATGTAAAGAGTTTCAGGCCAACCAGGCCTATACAGTGAGACCTTGTCTCAAACAAACAAAAAAGGAAAAACAAAAACCACCAATACATTGCCCGTTTTAATTATGTTTAATTTTCCTTTTCCAGTTAGAGAAGGCTGCCCTTGACTACGCTGGGCTAGGGCTAGAATGTTCTTCTCACACTCAGTTTTCTACTGCCTTTTGATATGATGCTTCCCCACTTGACCCCCTCCACTGACTCTTAAAGGGCCTCTTTTGTAGACAAGGATTGAAACAGCTAATGCATAGCAACAAGGAGTCCTCATCACTTGAGGATGTGAGACCTGGCTACAGCAGAGACTGGGTGCTGGGACAGATCACCCATGAGCTCTGAGAGAAGTGCCACTTCTGAAAATACATACCACGGACTCAGAAACGGAGCCATTCATACAAACAGATGCCATATTGCTATTGTGTAGGGATCTTGGGTTTCCTGATTCTGTGTGTGTGTGTGTGTGTGTGTGTGTGTGTGTGTGTGTATTGGTTTTTTTTCAAGATAGAGATTCCCACACTGACCTTGAACTGACTGTGTAGCTGAAAATTACAATGAACTCCAGACTCTCCTTCAGCAAGTTATTTCTAGGAGAAGTGTGAGCCAGAGGTATACAGAGATGAATGATCAAAATCTGTTGTGGGTGGGGTAAGGGAACTGTTGACAAGTATAGTTAGAAAATTCTTCCCAGCAACTATGATCACCACCTTCGACTGACTGCTTTTAGCCATGGAGTCTGGTTTTATTTTTTCAGTCACAGAACATTTGAATGGGAAAACTGCGAATTACAAAAATCTCCTTGAATTAAAAGATGGAACATCACCTGTGTAATACAGGTAGCATTTTATAGTATTGTAAGATACGTATTCTTATCATAAATGTGTATGATATTTAGAGTGAATGTCTCATTATTATAACATAGGATAAGATTTTGATGCTGTGAAGATATATCAGATACTAGCAAGAGGGACAAAATTACTTAAGGATTGTCTATCAGCAATAGAGTTTCAAAGAAAAGTTTTATTTCATAGAAAGGAAAAAGAGATGCTCTACACCCTTATGGCATGTCAAAATTCCTACATATAAATTTAAATCCCAGCCCTCCACCCCACCCCATACATTTAAAGAATCTCTGTTTTCCAAGAAAAGTTTCTGGACACATGGTATACTGCCACAAGATCAGGAGAAGCATATCAAATGAAAGAAAAGCCCAAAGTCCCCCAGCCTAACCCTGAGATATTACAGGAGAGAAGGAGGGAGGGAGAGAGGAGACAGACAGACAGACAGAGAGAGAGAGAGAGAGAGAGAGAGAGAGAGAGAGAGAGAGAGAGAGAGAGAGAGAGAGAGAGAGAGAGATTCAGATCCATCTTCATTCCGATGGATAGCCTTCCTCCTGGCAGTGGATGGAGGAAGCTTTAGAATAGTAATGAAAATATAGAAACCACACAACCCAACTTAATATTTGGTTTTATAGTAGCCACTGGAAAATAATTTGGTGAAATTAATAGTAGTCATTAATCTTATTTAATCCAATATAACCACAATAATATTTCAACATGTATTAAGAAACCTACTAATGAGTTAACTTGCATTCAAATTTTTTCTTCATAATAATTTCAAAAGCATGTTATATTTACAACAAAGCATTTCAGAGTTGCTATATTTCTACTATCCAGTAGACACACAGACCCAATGTCCAAACTATTAAGATAGTACAGATTTACAGCATAGTAGAATAGTCAGGGTACATACCATAAAAAACAGAAACACAGACTGCAGTTTGATTGTAAGATCCATATGTCAATGAGTTGGGAGCTGCTTCAAGGTAACTAAGAAAAGTGTAAAATGAGCTCATTTTATTTCCACTAGATCCTGTTGGTGATTTGAGGGCAGGGAGAACCTAGAGGTTTACTGTAGTGTGGTGTGTGTGTGTGTGTGTGTGTGTGTGTGTGTGTGTGTGTTTGTCCAGGGAGAGAGAGGTAAAGATCAAGGACACTGTCTAATCTTGGAACAATAGGGCAGTAAACAGCTACTTTCAAGCTCAGAACAAATGGTCAAAGGTCATGGGTAAAAAAAGAACAGTACCACCCATGAAGAAGTAGAGAACAAGTTTTGTGGTTGTTTGAAAAAAAAATGACCCCCATAGAAACTTAGAGAGGGGCACTATTAGGAGGTATAGCCTGATGGAGTAGGTGTGGCCAGTTGAAGGAAGTGGTCACTGGGGGTAGGCTTTGAGGTCTCAGATGCTCAAAGCCATGCCCAGTATGGAAATCTTCACCATGAGTCCTGTCTGACTGAATGCTGCCATGCTTCTAGGCATGATAATAATGGACTAAACTTCTGAGAACTGTAAGCCAACCTCAATTAAGTGTATTTCTTTCTAAGAGTTGCCATGTCATGGTGTCTCTTCACAGCAATAAAATTCTAAAACCACAGTGAATCCAGAACACAGAGGGCCAAACCTCTCCTATATAACCAATTAATTCATTTTTGATTCAAAACATTTGAATTAAAGATCTCCTCTATAAAAGACACTGCTCCAGGTATTGGGACACAGCAATGAAATGGAAGTTTTAAAAAAATTCCCTTTTCCTCCCCATAGACATTTCTGGTTAAAAAGCAAAAATATTGAAAAACTATGTCAAGATAATCAGTACATATAATAATAATAAGAATGGGGAAATGAATCAGGATGGGGGAAGAGCAGGAAAGATGCATATTTTTAAATAGGGTTTCAGGATGAAGCGCAAGGCAAGAGAATGAAAATGGTACCCAAGGGGGAGGCAAAGCACAGAGAAGGGCTGGACACAGGGATGGGACAGTTAGGAGAAATGGATTGCCGTGTATTTACGACATCTGTGTATGGTGTGATTAAATTGGCTTCTTAAACTCATAGATATTTATGTGGGAAAGAGTAAGCATATGTCTTACAAACTATTAACTGAGGTTTCCTCTGGGGATACCGTTGAATTCATTTCCACTGTACTTAGGTGCATTTTTCAACTTTCACTGTAAGCAAAGGAAAATAGTCCTCAATGTGTTTATGAGAAAAATTAAAAAAAAATAATGCTAACTTCCTCCACCACGGGGTAACATTTGTGCAGCCAAGATGTTTACATAATAGGAACTTCAAGAGATGCATCATGCTTCCGTGTTTCTCGGGAACATCCATTGTAGCTGTTCTTGCCTCACATTTTTATCCAGTTTTCTTTTATTTTAATCCATGTGTGCAAATGTATTCAATTGAATATTGTCATTTGCATTTTTTGGATATTCAGCATCCGATGGCAGGTTGTGCTGACAGCTCCTTTTTGTGAACTGCTGGCACATTTCAGTTGTGATATACAGTCACTGTCCCTGTACATACATCATTGACTATGACACCTAGCCCAGTCTGCCCCAGCACCTTGTGGTGTGCTCTCTTCTGGAAATTTCTTGCATGGATAAAGTCCCCCAAAGACTTTCCATGAACTTCCATCTGGAAAGAGTGAAGGCTGCCGTCATGCTGATTCATACAGATTTTTTTTTTGGCGAGCAGCTCTATGGATGAGGCAGACTTGCTGAGCATTGGTTTATTTTATCTCTGTGAGACAAAAGTGATGAACAGAACAAAACACTTAAAATGCCACTACTTTTAAGTGATATCATTTTATACCGATACACAATTTTATTGCATTACACCTCTGAGGACATTACAAATACTTTGGTCAATAGATGAGCTTGGACTGACACACTATTAACCTCTTAATATCCTTACACTAACTGTGCTTAGTCACAGGATATTCAAAGGCTTTTTTTGATAAACATACAGAAAATATTGCAAGTGTTTGTATCTTCAAAACCTATGACCAACTTTTATGTATATAAGTACACTCAAACATGTGTGTGTATGTTTGTGTGTGTGTGTGTGATGTGTGTGTGTGTGCCTATATGTGTGTGTTAGGGGATGCATGTTTATGTTAGGGCATGTGATGGGGGTGCCCTTCTATATATATGTTCCTCTTATTGGTTGATGAATAAAACACTGATTGGCCAGTAGCCGGCAGGCAGGGCTACCAGATCAGGACAATTCTGGGGAGAAGTGGCAGAGAGGAGCCATCAGGGAGACACCATGCTGTGCAATACATAGTTTAAAGGAAATGGGTTAATAATTAAGAGAGAGCTTGCCAGGAAACAGCCTAAGGCATTGGCCTAACAGTTTATATTTAAGGTAAGTTTCTGTGTTTATTAGGGACTAAATGGCTGTGGGACCAGGTGGAACAGAAACTGTGACTACAGGGCATGCATAAGTGCCAATTTCAAGTATTATTCCCCAAATGCCTTCTATCTTGTTATTTGAAACAGGATGTCTCATTGGCCTGCATATCACATAGTAGGCTGGCTAGGCAGTTTGCCAGGGAGTCCCAGAGGCTCACTTGTCTCTGCCTCCCAGCACTAGGAATACAAGCATAGGTCTCCACTACTGGTTCTTTGATGTGGGATGCTGGGAATCAAACTCGAGACCTCATGCTTGTAAGGCAGACAAACTCTTTACTAACTAAAACATATTCAAGCAATTAGAATGGTTTGTAAATGTATTGACAAATCTAAGATTCTCTTTATGAGAAATCTATTAAGAAAAATTATAATCAAGCATAATATATTTTGAAAACCACAAGGAGAAGTATTTTCTGTAAATATAATTCCTGGGGTCAATTCTAGGGAGAAAATGTGAGACAAACCTGAACCTTCTCACTAAATTTTTAGCCCCTTTTTAGGATTTTTAGGGAACTTATATAGAGCAAACACTGAACAGACAGGACACAAGTGACTAATTTAAAAAACAGTATAGATGTGGCCCAAAATTCAGCTGAAAACTTAAGTAAAGCCTTGCCAGTTCTTCTATTTATCTTTTGCCAGTAAAGTTTACAGTGCATTTCTAGTCTACTTACTAATTTTTAAAACATGCAGACCAAATAAAGAAAAAACAAAACAAAACAAGAAACAAACAACAAAAAACAGTGCATAGAAGATGTGAATAAAACAGCTAAAAAATGAAAAGCAGATCTAACTGTCATATATAGGACCCAAACTCAAAAATGGTAGGCTTGATAGCCTTTTTAGGTATAAATGCCCCATGCCAAAACTGGTAATATTTTAAGTAATAAAAATTGAGTATATCTCAAAGTATTCATATCCTCTGCATATACTATGACAGAGTGGAATCACACTAGATATAACTCAGAAATTCTCCAAGCTATTGGAAATTATGCTCCTAACAATATTAAATACTCAATCATATTAAAAGCAAAATAAAATTCATATCCTAAAAGTACAGAAAGAAGAAAACATTTCCTTCCACAGATAAATGGCATCTATAACAGCAAGCCTTGTCATAATGACAGTGTTTAAGTGTCTTCCGGTCCTTTCCCAATGCTTAAGGTGAGTGGGGGGCCCTGCTTTGATCCCCAACTCCCTACACTCCGCAGATCCATCTCCCTGGGCATTTCTGTGCCTAGAGAGGACCTGAACCCCCAGGAAGGATTGCCCTGAATCTGCCCACACCTCAGTTTCAGTGTCTTCCAGTCCTTTCCCAGTGCTTAAGTGCCTAAGTGGTTAAGTTTTCCTGGTACTTAAGTACCCTCTGGTCTCCGCCCTGTGCTTGAAAAATTTTCCCAACCTGAAGAAGGAGATACCTATGAAACTACAAGAAGCTTACTGAACACCAAATAGAATGTATAAAAAAAAAACTCCCCTCGCCACATAATAATCAAAACACCAAACACACAGAATAAAGAATGAATATTAAAAGCAGCAAAGGAAAAAGGCCAAGTAACATATAAAGGCAAACCTATCAGAATAATACCCAACTTCTCCATGGAAAATATGAAAGCCAGGAGGTCCTGGATAGATGTTCTACAAGAAGCACTAAGAAACCACAGATTCCAGCCCAGACTACTATTCCAAGAAAAACTGTCAATCACTACAGATGGAGAAAACAAGATATTCCATGACAAAACCAGATTTAAGTAATACATATCAACAAATCCAGCCCTACAGAAATTTCTAGAAGGAAAACACCAACCCAAGGTAGTTAACTACACTCAAAGTAACATGGACAATAGATAATCTAACTTAACCAAAAATCAGAAATAGGAGAAAAACTCACACACAAAACCACCACCAAAAGCGGATCCAAAGCAAACAAGAATCAACAATTAATGGTCATTAATATCCCTGAATATCAATGGTCTTAACTCACCTATAAAAAGACACAGGCTAACAGAATGGATATGAAGACAGAATCCATCTTTCTGCTGCATACAAGAAACAAACCTCACCGGGCGTTGGTGGCGCATGCCTTTAATCCCAGCACTCAGGAGGCAGAGGCAGGCGGATCTCTGAGTTCAAGACCAAGCCTGGTTACCGAACGATTTCCAGGACAGCGTCCAAAACAATACAGAGAAACCCTGTCTCGAAAAACAAAAACAAAACAAGAAAAAAAAAGAAACACACCTCAGTTACAAAACAGACACTACTTCAAGGTTAAGGGTTGGGAAAAGACTTTCCAATCAAATGGACATAAGAAGCAAGCGGGTGTAGCTATCCTAATATCTAACAAAATAGACTTCAAACTAAAATTAATCAAAAGAGATGAAGAAGGACATTACATATTCATCATAGGAAAAAAAATCTATCAGGAAGAAGTCTCAATTCTGAACATATATGCCCCAAATATAAAGGCACCCACGTTCATAAAAGAAACATTAGTATAACTCAAATCACACACACTTATAGTAGGAGACTTCAACACCCCACTCTAACTACTGGACAGTTCTATCAGACAGAAACTTAACAAAGAAACAAAAGAATTAACAGAAGTTATCACCCAATTGGTTTAACACACATCTATAGAATATTCCACCTAAACATAAAAGAATATACCTTCTTCTCAGCACCACTAGGAACCTTCTCAAAAATCGACCCATTCTTGGCAGTAAAGCAAACCTCAACAGATACAAAAAAGTTGGAATAACCCCCTGTACCTTTTCGGGCCACCACAGCTTAAAATTAGAATTCACCATCAACACAGACTGCAGAAACCTCACAAACTCATGGAAACTGAACAATGCTCAATTGCATCACCCCTGGCTAAAGGAAGAAATAAAGGAAGAAATTAAAGAATTCCTAGAATTCAATGAAAACGAAGGCACAACATACCCAAACCTTTGAAATACTTTGAAAGCAGGTCTAATAGGAAAATTCATAGCACTAAGTGCCCACAAGAAGAAACTGGAGAACTGCCGCACTAGAGAATTAACAGAACACCTGAAAGTTCTAGAACAAAAAGAAGCAAACTCACCGAGGAGGAGTAGATGCAAGGAAATAATCAAATTGAGAGCTGAAATCAATAAAGTAGAAACAAAGAAAATAATACAAAGAATCAATGAAAGAAAGAGTTGATTCTTTGAGAAAATCAACAAGATAGACAAACCTCTATCAAACCTAACCAAAGACAGAGAGATAGCATGCTAATTAACAAAATCAGAAATGAAAAAGGAGCATAAATACAGACACTGGGGAAATCCAAAGAATCATCAGGTCATACTTTGAAAATCTGTACTCCACTAAATTGGAAAATCTGAAGGAAATGGATGATTTTCTGGATAGATATCACTTACCAAAATTAAATCAAAAAGAGATAAACAATTTAAACAGATCTATATCCCCTAAAGAAATAGAAGCAGCCATAAAAAGTCTTCCAACCAAGAAAAGTCCAGGGCCAGATGGTTTCAGTGAGGAATTCTACCAAAAATTCAAGGAAGAGTTAATACCAATACTCTTCAAATTGTTCCACACATTAGAAGCAGAAGGATCACTTACAAATTCTTTTTATGAGGTTACAATTACATTAGTAGCCAAACCACACAAAGACACAACCAAGATAGTGAATTACAGACCAATCTCCCTCATGAACATTGATGCAAAAATACTCAATAAAATACTGGCAAATAGTATCCAAGAACACATAAGAAAAATCATACACCATGATCAAGTAGGCTTCATCCCAGGGATGCAGGGATGGTTCAACATACGAAAATCCATCAATGTAATCTACCATATAAATAATCTGAAAAAGGAAAACCACATGATAATCTCACTAGATGCTGAAAAAGCCGTTGACAAAATCTAAGACCCCTTCATGATAAAGGTCTTGGAGAGATCAGAAATAACAGGAACATACTTAAACATAATAAAAGCAATATACAGCAAACCAGCAGCCAGCATCAAGCTAAATTGAATAAAACTAAAGGCGATTCCTCTAAAATCAGGAGCAAGACAAGGATGTCCACTCTCTCCATATCTCTTCAATATTGTACTTGAAGTTCTAGCTAGTGCAATAAGACAACAAAAGGAAATCAAGGGAATAGGAATTGGAAAGGAAGAAGTCAAACTTTCACTATTCGCAGATGATATGATAGTCTATGCAAGTGAACCAAAGACTTCTTCCAGGAAACTCCTACAGCTGATAAACACCTTCAGCAAAGTGGCAGGGTACAAAATTAACTTAAAAAACTCATAACCCTACTACATATAGAAAATAAAGGGGATGAGAAAGAATTCAGAGAATCATCACCCTTTACAATAGCCACAAACACTGTAAAATATCTTGGAGTAACTCTAACCAAACAGACAAAAGACCTGTATAACAAGAACTTTGAGTCTTTAAAGAAAGAAAATGGAAAGATCTCCCATGCTCTTGGATAGGTAGGATCGATGTAGTAAAAATGGCAATTTTACCAAAAGCAATCTACAGATTCAATTCAATTCAATCCCTATCAAAATACCAGCACAATCTTTCACCGACCTCGAAAGGACAATCCTCAACTTTATATGAAAAAACAAAAGACCCAGGATAGCCAAGGCAACCCTGATGCTCTGGAGGCATCACCATCCCTGACTTCAAGCTCTATTATGGAGCTATAGTCCTGAAAACAGCTTGGTATTGGGACAAAAGCAGACAGGTAGACCAATGGAATCGAATCGAAGACCCTGATATCAACCCACACACCTTTGAACACCTGATCTTTGACAAAGAAGCTAAAACTATACAATGAAAAAAAGAAAGCATCTTCAACAAATGGTACTGGAGTAACTGGATGCTGGAATGTAAAACACAACAGATAGATCCATATCTATCACAATGCACAAAACTTAAGTCCAAATGGATCAAAGACCTCAACATCAATCCAGCCACTCTGAATCTCTTAGAGGAAAAAGTGGGAAGTACCCTTGAAGGAATTGGTCCAGGAGACTGCTTCCTGAACATAACACCAGTAGCACAGACACTGAGATCGACAATAAATTGTCTGAGTAGCTTCTGCAGGGCAAAGAACACAGTAAACAAGACAAAACGACAGCCTACAGAATGGGAAAAGATATTCACAAACCCCACATATGACAGAGGGCTGATGTCCAAACTTTTCAAAGAACTCAATAAGCAAGTCTCCAGAACACCAAAGAATCCAATTAAAAAATGGAGTACAGAACTAAATAGAGAATTCTTAATAGAGGAGTCCAAAATGGCCCAGAGACACTTGAGAAAGTGTTCAACATCTTTAGGGAAACGCAAATCAAAACAACTCTGAGATACCATCTCACTCCTGTCAGAATGGCTAAAATCAAAAACACTAATGACAATTTATGCTTGAGAGGATATGGAGAAAGGAGTACACTCCTCCACTGCTGGTGGGAATGCCACCTTGTGCAGCCACTTTGGAGATCAGTATGGAGATTCCTCAGAAAAATTGAAATCAATCTACCACAAGATCCAGCAATTCCACACTTAGGCATATACCCAAAAGATGTACCCTCATACAATAAGGACATCTGCTCAACTATGTTCATAGCAGCATTATTTGTAATAGCCAGAACCTGGAAAGAACCTAGATGCCCCTCAACTGAAGAGTGCATAGAGAAAATGTGGTACATTTACACAATGGAGTAATACTCAGCAGAAAAAAATTGGAATCTTGAAATTTGCAGGCAAATGGATGGCACTAGAAGAAACCATCCTGAGTGAGGTAACCCATTCACAAAAAGACAAACATGGTATGTACTCACTCAAATATGGATTTTAGACATGGAGGAGGGAATTGCCAGCCCACAATCCCACAGCCAGAGAGTCTGGGGTTCAGGGAGGACCCTAAGAGAGATATGCATGATAACCCAGAGAAGGGTTATGGGTTGCGATCTCCTAATTAGATTGGGAAGGGGGAGAAGGAGATGGGAGAAACAGAGGGAGAGAAGAGAAGGCGAGAGGATGACACGGGATATCAGGAAGGTTGAGCCAGGGTAAGAATAGAGGAGAAACGGATGGGACATACCATAAAAGAGAGAGCCATTATAAGTTTGAGGAGAGATCTGGCACTAGTGAGATCTTCACAGATCTACAGGAATGACACCAACTGGCATTAAGGCTACCTTAAATGCCCTCCCATGATGGTGAAAATGATGACTGCCAATATGCCATCCTAGAACTCTCATTCAGTGGCTGATGTAGACGGAGGCAGACACCCACAGATGTGAACCGAATTGAACTCCTGGAACCCACTTGCAAAGAGGAGTGATGACCAAGGGAATCGGGATCGGGCTGGCGAGGCCCCCAGGAGCAGCTGACCTAAACAAGGGGCATCACATGGACCCCAGACTGATGATTGGGGGGCCAGCATGGGACTGATCCAGACATCCCTAACACCGAACCTGGGTGAGAGAGAGGAGGCCTTGACAATCTATGGGACCATGGAGACTGGAGCAGTATTTATTCCTGGCATATAGAAGGACTCTGGGAGCCCATGACACATGGAGGATGCTCTCTCAGCCTGGACACATGGGGAAGAACCTGGGCCATTTCCAGGATGATGTGATGGACTCTGGAAATCCCTCATGGAGGCCCTTGCCCTCCCTGGGGAGTGGAGGGTTGATGGAGTAGGGGTGAGAGGTTGGAAGGATTGGGGGGGAGAGGAGGTGAGGGAGAGGGAACAGAAAGTGACATGTGCAAAAAGTTAAATAAAAATATGGGAAAAAAAGAATGACAGTGTTTAAAACACCCTTTAAAAATTGCATTCACTAGACAACAAATTGTAAAGTTAGGAAATAAAATAATTTAAACTAGTAAATATACACCACCTCATTACTGAGACAATTCAAACAAGAAATGTCTGGATTTCTACAGAGCGAAACCATAAAACATTGTTGAGCAAAATTAAAAAGGTAAAATTAATGGAATCATAGGATATGAAAATTCATATTAGAAAGTCACTTTATAGAAACCGAGAGGGACAAGGATATGAACAAAATTTTGAATAACAGCAAAAATAAAATGAAGATAGAGAACGAACTTGTACTTTCAAAAATTATGACTTCAAAGTTGGAAAATAGAAGTAGCAAACTAATAGTGCATACTATGGAAGAGAATGCCCACTCTCTGGAAAGACCTGTTAGAATATGGTCACTAGCTCTCTTACCATAACACACAGAGAGAAAACGTCTTTCTGATCAAGAGTACCAGATTATTTGTGTAGCCACATGTGGAAAAATACAAATTACAACTCCTTCTCATGAACCATCTTAGCACCCCCAATAACTCATAAATACTTTAGATCTTAGCTTTCAGAACTGTGGGAGGACCTTTGTATATAAATTACATTAGAATAATTCATATAACTACAGTTAACAAAGTTTAACGTAACTGTAAAGCAGAGGTTGGTAAAATTAGCAATATAAAATTAGCAATGACTAGCCTGGAGTTGGTGGCGCACGCCTTTAATCCCAGCACTCAGGAGGCAGAGGCAGGCGGATCTCTGTAAGTTCGAGACCAGCCTGGTCTACCAAGCGAGTTCCAGGACAGACTCCAAAACAACACAGAGAAACCCTGTCTCGAAAAACCAAAAAAAAAAAAAAAATTAGCAATGACTACACATCAGGATGGACTGTCAGCTGATCAATGGAGATTATGAAGTAGATAAAGCTGTGAGTGACGCAGTGATACCGCTTTGGAAGACCTTTTAGCAGAATGTACGTAAAATTGAACAACCTACCAGGCATGATGTCACATGCCTCTAATTCCAGCACTCAAGAAGCAGAAGTTGAAGGATTGCTATGAGTTTTCTACCATATTGGTATACACACAGAGTTACAGGTCAGCCAGAGCTACATAACAAGAGAGATCTTATCTCACAAATAAATAAAATTGAACATGCAATTTCCAAATACCAAAGGGAATATATATATGTATATAAATGTATATAAATACATTTGTATAGTATGTGTTTATTTTTGCATTTGATGAAAAGATATGCATAATATATGGTGATTAAAGTGAGTGACTGGAGTCTGAAAAGAAGAATGCTGACTCTAATGATCCGCAGTTTTGCATAATTTACAAAATATGTGGTGTGCATGTGTGTATGTATGTATATGTGTATGTTTGTATATGTGTGTGGAACAAAATGGTCTTGGTGATACCTTATGTGCTTAACAATACTTAAAATTCATTTTGGGGTAGTATCTAGTTTATTCAAAAGTTTAATTATGTTTTAAAAGAATTATGTATTTTATATGTCTTCCTGGTATTTAAAACATTGCAGCTAGAGGATTGCTGTTGAATTAGCAACAACATACCTTTTAAAAACTTTATTTTACTTTTGTTTATGTATATGTGTGTCAGGGTACCCACAGATGACCTAAGACGGTGTCTGCAATTACAGGCACATATGAGCTACCTCATATGGATGCTAGAAAACAAATTGGCTCTCTAGAACCACAAGCAGTCTTATACCAGAGCTCCACTGTACCAGCTGTAGTCAAACTTAATTTATTTTATTTTTTGTTCTCTGTACAGTGGATCTCAACAGCACCCTCCCATTCCTCCCCTCCTTCCAATTCCTTCTTCCTTCTTTCTTTCTCCTCCCTCCCCCATCATCCACTGTTCCTGTCTCCATTCAGAAAGGAGCAGGTCTCACAGTGTTATCAACCAAACTCGATGCAAAAGACCCAGAATGATAAACATGATATGTGCTTACTTAGAAGTGGATATTACCTGTTAAGTAAAAGATAACCATACTACCATCCACAGATCCAGAGGAGTTAGATAAGAGGAACAGGGCTGGGGGGGGCATGATTATCCATGAGAAGGGCAAATAGGACAAACTGTCCAGTTAACTTTCGTTTCTCTTATTGAGACTTTTAAAATGTTAACTTTAATTATAATAATTTTATACAGCATAGTTTTTCTATAATGTGCATTCTATACTTTAGTACATGGGAAAATAAAATTATTTGCAGTATGCTAGTATTCTTTTTGCATATATAGGAAGTAGTTTCCCCTTTTCAGAGTGCCATGAAAGTTTTTAAAACTCTACATTGAGATGAAGCAAAGGAGGATGATGCCTTTGTATAATTTCTTTATAGTAACAAATTGTAGAGATTGAAAATCTCTTAAGACTCTTAGCTTTTCTAAGTCCTCATTTGAAGAAAAAAAAACAGAAGAGTCATAAGTGATCAAGGACAAGTAGGAAGTATAGACAACAGACCTGGGACTACACCTATGACAGGAAAAGTGATGAGTACGAGTAGAAAAGATGTCTATATTGAAACATTTCCTCCTATGCTTCCCTTTGGTTCTATCCTTAGTGGCCTCAGCGCTGTTTGATTCATAAACTCAGTTATTCCAGAGTTAATTAAGACATATATTTCTACTAACCATAGTCATAATATCAGCATGCTTCTTTCTGGCCCTTCTAGTCCTGTCTATGCCTTCCCTATTAATCTAGGCTCCTGTAAAGAAAACATTTCTCCTCATACTAGTTCTGATGTTTGGTAGCCAGTGAGCTTTTAATTTCATCTGTATAGCCTCAGCACACTATAATTTTTATTTATTTTTTTATACCACTCAGCTCAACTCAAGTAATTGTTCTAGTTACTGGTCTCCTAATTTTTATCCAGCTGATTAACAGGAGAATAATCCAAATACATTTCAAATGATAAATCTTTCATGATTTGGGAGATTTTATACAAATGTACATTTGACAGTGCTAATGTAAAGCAAATACCAAAGTTGATTAAACGTGCTCAAGATAAGAAGGATAAACCCATTGGATTATTTTATAGATTTTACCAATCATAAGCTGGTATAAACATACATATTTTGATGCTCATCTCTTTCTAAAATAATTCTTGGGGAAATATCCAAAGAGGAGTATGGGAGAAGGTCACGAATGTATGCACAAAACATTTGTATTCTTTGCTGAGTAAACACTAATTTATTTATTGAAATAATACACTATTAAATATTTATTAAATAAATTAGCATTTTGCTGAGCTTCCCTCCAAAATCGTTAACATGGTCCGTGGCTATTGACATAGCCAGGGCTGTGATTGTTTCTCATGTCTGCCTTCCAAATGCTTACTACTTATTTCTTCACCATGCTCCACCCTTCAGAGTTTAATCTACCCATACAACTTCCTCTTTGGAAGTCTCCTGGAGTGAGGGATTTTTGGAAATTGTGAAACTTTAATGGAATCCTAGTACTCATATTATCCAATTTCAATTTTTGCTGATGAATCTGAGAATCATTTTAGAAATCACCACAAGACACTGGTACAGGCATTATCTTTTACATAAGGGCAAAAATATACTTCCATGTGAAAGACAAAGCTATTCATTAAAATTTAACTTCTTTCAGAAGAATTTTGAAGTCTAAGGGCAAGCTTCATAAATTTGAAAAGGAAAACTATATCCCTCACATTTTGTTTAAATATATATGGTCCTTTAGACAATTTCAAGTTGAAGAAAATGGATAAAGGGATGAACCCTCAAACAAACCTAGTATAAAATAGGAGAAGAGACAAGGAGATTTATTTGTAGGTATTGTCTGTTCACCCCACAATTCTCAGAAGCACTTGCAGGGCAAGCTAAATGCAAACAATAAATAAGTAAGCAGACAGGTAAATAGACACAGCCCAAGTGAATAGCTACACATTGCCAGGAAAGCATTAAACCTGTCCTCCTGCTGGAAATGAGCACAACACATTCAAGAGCTGAGAATATGCAGCCGCACGGTGCTCTCCTAGGTAATGTGTAAATGAGGCACAGCATCCAGGGATGGCATCCTCTGAAAAATATCAATTGGTCTCTCCATGTCTCCGATTTAAAGTAGGAAGCATGCGTTTATCTCTCATTCTACTGCTTTAGTTAATGCCAGGGAACATTTTTCCTGTAGTCATATCACACAATACATTAATGAGAACATTTTATACAGTTTTTAATATTATTTCCATGTTTATAATTGCATGCTCAAATGAATCCTCCATATCTCATCCAAGCACACACACACACACACACACACACCCAGTTGAACATACACATCCAGTAAAATTTATCACTGGATTTACTCCCTAATATATCATTAATTTTTAGTATTCTATTAGAAAAGCTTTTTGTGAAAGATATTTATATTCTGTAGACCTCAATAAACACATTGAACTATGCTTAATAGTTACATTTCAGATAGAAGATAATTCATAAGATTTCTAAAGAAGCCCAGGTATTGATTTATTAAAGTGTGACCCTTTTTACTAAAAGACAACTGAAATTCCCTGTTTACATTTTATGCATAATAAACCGTATTCCTAAACTAGAAAGAGTGATTATGCACCATTTTTTAAGTTGCTGTAGCTTTTCTAAGTAAATATACCAAGTACTCGTTTTTTAGGGGAAAATACTTGTAAACATATACAAATCAAATTTTATTTTCTCACCTTTCTGATCTAGGATGATTTTGTACTTTCTGAACCATGTGGTGGTTTGAATGGGAATCGTCCTCATAGGCTCATGTATTGGAAAGCTTGGTTCTAGTTTCTGGACTGTTTGGGGAGGATCAGGAATTTTGGCCTTGTTGGAGGAACTATGTCATTGGAGGTGGACTTTGAAGTTTCAGAAAACTTGCGTCATCTGCAGTATATTTGTCTCTTTCTGCTTTTGGTTTGCACATCAAGATGTAAGCTCTCATGTGCTCCAAGCCTTTTCTCTGCTACCATGGATTCTAGTCCTCTGAAAGAATAAGCACAAATTAAATACAATGTAAGTTACCTTGGTAATGGTATCTTATCACAACAATAGAACAGTAACTAAGACACTCCAAAAATTCATAATTGCTAGATAATCCAACTGTTAAAAACCTGGGAATCAGATGGTAAATCCAGATTGTCTTTATATAACATAATTGGTGTCTTAATAACTATAGTATTCTGACAGTTACATTACTATTGACTATTGATTTTGTGATTAGTAAACATTTGCTGTTTCTACCTCCTACAACAAGTAATGAGATAGAAAGCACATGTTATATATTTACTATATAAAAACATTAAAGACATTAATTACATATAACACATATATATACCTTCTGTTGACACTGTTTAATGACTTGTTTAGGAGAAACTTTTAGAATAAACTATGTTTAACTTTATTGCTAGTACCAATAAGAATTTTTAGTTTAGTTGATTTCTTATATTTCCACCAATGTTGGATATTGTTGCTTTTAGTTTTTGCTCACATTTTTAGAATGATGTCTCATTCTTCATATTGTAATGATCTTGCTAATTTATTTAATTAATTATAGAATTGAATGTTTATATCTTATATAAGTTATATTTCAGTTCATTTCAGTGTAGCTTTTGAACACGTTTCACATACTAAGTGGCATACCAAGAGCTGAGAGAAATAGCAATGAATAAAGCATAGGGTATTTTATTGGTGTTTTACTTTCTTTTGCTTTTGAGACAGGAGATTGGCTACTTAGCACCAGCTAACCTTGAATTTACATGCTGGTCTTGAATTTACAGTCTCCCCTAACTCAGTCTTTCAAGTGCAGGGATTAGAGCTGCATACTATTGTATTCAGTCTACAAAACATGATTTTGTCCCAAACAAATGTAACACATTTTTCTCAGTTAAGCACATATTCTATTCCACAACAGTTTCTGTCTTTTGTTACTTTATAATGGGAATTTCTTTCCTCCCTTCTTGACAATTGGCATTTATAATCCTTTCTGTGCAGAGCTGCCTTACCACAGGCCTCAGGTCAACAGAGCCAACTGAATGTGACCTGAAATGTTTGGAACCATGAGCCACAATAAACCAGAGCTCCTTGTAAGTTTTCTAAATCAGGCATTTTCTCACAAGTAAAACGATTATAATAATGACCGTCAAATTTCACCAACTGGACATGTGACATATAGTTTTGTTATTTATTTGCTGATAATTTTTGATAAAGACTACCATTTTTATAGATCTTTTCTATTTTATGAGTCAAATTTATTTATAGATTTGAATATGAAAACATTTCTACTCGTATGAAAAAAAGTATAGCTGATTTTTATTTAGAAACATATTTTAAATATCAATTTTATTTTAAATTTTACATATCAATCCCAGTTCCCACTCTCTCCCATCCTCCCATGTCCCCCACCAACCCCCATACCACTCCCCATCCACACTCCAGAGAAGGTGAGGCCTTCCATGGGGAATCATCAAAATCTGTCATATGATTTGAGGGAGGGCCTAGGCTCTCTCCCATGTATCCAGGCTGAGAGAGTAGCCAGCCTTCCATGGAGAATGAGCTACCAATCATCCATTTGTACACTAGGGATAAATGTTGGTTCCACTGTCAGAGGTCGCATAGCCTACCCAGGCCTCCTAACTGGCACCCACATTCAGATGTCTTGGTTTGATCCAACGCTGATTTTCCAGTTTTACAACTGGGATCCATGTGCTCCCACTTGGTTAGGTCAGTTGCTTCTGTGGGTTTCTCCAGTATGATCTTGGCCCTTTTACTCCTCCTCCCTCTCTACAACTGGATTCCAGGAGTTTGGCTCAGTGCTTAGCTGTGAATATCTGCTTCTGCTTCCATTAGCTACTGGATGAAGGCTCTAGAATGACATTTAAGGTAGTCATCAATCTCATTATTAGGGAAGGGCATTCAAGGTAGCCTCTCCCCTATTGCTTAGATTCCTAGTTGGGGTCATCCTTGTGGATCTCTGGACATTTCCCTAGTGCCAGTTTTCTCTTTAAAACTAGGGGGAATAGGGAGCCATAGGTGAGAAGACAGATCTGGCACCAGTGAGATCTCTAGTGATCTAAAGGGATGATACCAACTGGCAAGCTAAGCAATAGTGGAGAGACCACCTTAAATGTCCATTCCTGATAATGAACTTGATGTCTATAACCATCTTAGAACCTTCATCCCGTGACTGATGGAAGCAGAGGCAAACACCCACAGTTAAACACTGAACTGAACCAATGTAACCCAGTGACAGAGCGAGAGGAGCAATGAGCAAATTAGCAAAGAATGGGCTGGCAAAACCAGCAGAGACAGCTGATCTGAACAAGGGGGGAGCTCTTGGGCCCCAGACCGAAATCTGGGAGGCCAGCATGGGACTGATCCAGACCCTCTGAATGTGAGAGTCAGTGAGGAGGCCTGGACAAGCTATGGGGCCCTGAGCAGTAGATCAATGTTTATCCCTGGCATACAAACAGACTTTGTGTGTCCATAATACAAAGAGGGATGCTCTCTCAGCCTGGACTCTTAGGGGAGTTCCTGGACCCTGCCCTGAGTGAAATGACAGACTCTAGATATCCCCTATGTGGAAGGAAGTGGGGATAGGATGGGAGGCAGGGGAGAATGATGGGGGGGGTGCCGAAGGAGGGGAGGGAGAGGGAACTGGAATTGACATGTGAAGCAAGCTATTTAAAATTAAAGTAATAAAAAAAAAGAAAAATCTATAATGGCTCCCGCTATTAAGGTACCTCTTTTCTTGCTCTTCTCTAGTCTTCCCCAGACTCAATCTTCCTGCTCCCTCATGTTCTCCTACCCCTTCCTTTTCTCCCCTTCTCTTTCTCCCAGCTGCCTCATTCTCCCTCCGTGCTCTCAATTTGTTCAGGAGCTCTCGTCACTTTCCCCTTCTAAGGGATACCATGTATGTCTCTCTTAGGGTCCTCCTTATTCCCTAGCTTCTCTGGAGGTGTGGATAGTAGGCTGATAAACCTTTATTTGATGTCTAATATCCATATTTGAGTGAGTACATACCATGCAGGTAGATGTTTTCATTGGATTTTTTGGCTGTTAGTTGTTCACATAATTGTACTCATTTTTCTATTGGATGATGATGATGATCATGACAATGAAAACGATGATGATGATTGCAATAATGGTAACTACAGTGTAACATATTGTTGATACTTAACATAACTGGTCTTTCTATGGTGTATGTGTTAACCCAAGTGAATCTTCTGAGCAGATGCATAAGAGAGGTTGACCCAAAAATTAACGAACTGATTCAAAGATAGACAAACTACCAGGGTTAGAAGCTAGTCTGGTTTTAGATTATTAAAATATCTGTTAATATTGCTAAAAGCACTAGTTAAAAGAATCTTAAAACAGGAAGGCAAAATGAGCACCAAGCTCATGTGATTTACACAAAGTAGTCAATCATTCTCTAGATTGTCTTGCTTTTTGAAATCAAAACATTTTCTGTGGAACAGATGGGAAAATAATATAAATTTACCATCCATATTTATGTTTATAATACACTATTCTTTCTATATCAATAAGAATTCCCTCATGAATTTCACATATATGACATCACTGTGCACCAATGGTCAATCTATTGAAATTTTGTATATCTTTTAAAATAAAATAATTTTAATGATGGGATGAGTTTTTTCTCACTCTACTAAGATTAAAATGTTTGAAATAAGAAATTCTTTTAACTGTCAATAAGGCAACAGTAACATGCCAAATTGAAATATTTGTTGATGATGACTGAGGGTAACAAATTTAATCACACTGAAGGAGAGAAGCTAGCTCAGCTTACTGGCAGAGGTACAATAAACCATTGCACATATGAAAAGAAGACAAATCGGGAGAACTCAAAAAAGCAACATGTTTTTGCTGTTGTGGGCATGGTTCCAAGTTTCCAACATCAGGCAGAATAGAGTGTGATTTTTTTTTCATAGCTGGCAAAAAATAAACAAAACTATTTGCAAATGAATTCTGTCAGGGAAGCAATCCTGCCTGAAAAACAATGCGGCAAAAGCCATTTGCGCGGGCATGTTGAGTAGAAAGCACCTTTCCATGGTGCATGTGCCCAACAAGAGGAAAACCCCGACGATGACTGTTGTAGTGAAGGTAGATGCAGGATAAGTGGTACGTGCCACCCCTCAGATGGCATCTCTATACTGAGAGCCATAAAGACTCATATTCCTTTGTCACTGTTGTTCTCGGCAAGCATCTGTGTTTGGACTAGAAGCAACCCAAGTTTGGCTACTCACAGAAAGCTAAGTTCTGACTTGTCTTCTTCCCCTCTCTTATATGGAATTTAGTTTGATTTTCCTTCTAACACCAATTACTCTACATATGAGATCCTCCTTTGATTCAGTCCTATTAATCCCCTTAGGGGTGAAATCTTCTTATCCGAGCAGGGTAAAATATACCATGTCACTACTATCTGTTAACACTATGCATTTATGTGATTCCTAAGAGTCACATGAAAAGTGTTTATGGAATGGCTTTCTAACGATAGTAAAGAAAGCTGAAGTCTGGAGTAGAGTTTTCCCACTTTTTGCTTTTTTTTTTCTAGAAAGAGTCTAAATGTAGAAGAGATTCCTTAAGTAGTCCTTGGCTTGTTTTATTTTATTTTTATTATTTATTTGTCTGGTTTTTATTTTCTTTTATTTCTTGAACAAAGGTCTTATAGTAGCCCATATGGACCTTGAATTCACTATTTAGTTGAGGCTGGTCTTGAGCTCAAGATCTTCTTGCCTCCACTTCCTGAAACCAAAGGTATAGGTATATGCCACCAAAGGATACCTTACATGAAAACCTGTGTGTGTGTATTCGTACACGTATGCTCATGTGTGTGCATGTACTTGCAGAACCCAGAGGTTGATAATGGGTGTCTTTCTCATCAATTATGTCTGTTTTGCAGACTGTGCCCCTCTTACTGAATCCAGGGACCAGGGCTTCTGCTAGGCAGCCTCTCTAGCAAATTCTGGGACTCTCTTGTATGTGTGGCAAATATTTTACCATTCAAAATAACTTCTCGGTATTTTGTGTGTTTGTTTAGAAACAGAGTTTCAAGCAGCTCAAATTAGCCAAAGACTCACTATGTACTACAAACTGTCTTTAAATCTCTCATCTTCCTCTCTGGGTCTCTCTCAGAAGTTCTGATACTATAGGCACGCTCATTTGAGCTTAATCGTTATAAAGTAACCAGGTACACTACACTCATAAAAGGTTTGCAAAGTTTAAAAATCCAGTATAAGATTAAGGAAACAAGAACAAAAGCAAAATACTCATTTTCACTTTGCTGAATTTAGCAAGAATGAAAATTGTAGCAACAGAGTGTCTACAACTCCCAAATTTGTCAATAATAAACGTCATCATTTGTGCGGTGGGAAGCTTGCCCCTGACAAGGTGCAAGCTCTTTGCTAAAGTGACTGACAAGTATGAGAGAGGAAAATTTAAAACGCACTGACAAGGGCAGATCAGATGCATATGCAGCTAATTATTTCTAATTAGAAAAACCCTCCAAAGTACGAGACACAGCTTTAAAAATATTAAAAATTAAACACCCTTGGTCAGAAGTAATCATGTTGAGTGTAGCTTTTCCTGATGAGGTGTAATCAGGATGTGATAGGGAAACAGGAAAGCCAGCACCACAAGTCCACCACTCACATGCTACATGATGCATGTGAAATTTGTAAATCTGAAGTTGTACGTAAATGCCATTCTTGACAGACTAAGAATCCTGGTTACTCTCAGGATAGCTGGGTCTTTTCCTGCTCTGGCAAAATGAGATATGCAGGATTTTGTAGGCTATGGTTTTATTTTTTGTTGTTGTTGTTGTTTGTTTTTGTTTGTTTTAAATTTTGAGCTCTAATGAGTATACTCACTATGAATATTTTTTGTATGCTTCTTTGTGCAAAGCACATCTTTTATACTGGATATATTGCCATTTTTAGTGATTTTTCCATCTCATTGTATTCTTGTGTATGCTACCTTTTACACAGTGTTAGCATGGGTCCTGTGGAAATCCCTCTTTATTCACCAATTACTGATTTTATTCTTATTTTATTTTTGATATTTAAGAATTGTAACAATACTTATGAACATCGCAAGAATTAATGCTTATTTATTTTTATTTATTTTTGGAAAGAGTCTCACTTTGTAACCAGGGCTAAACTGAGGTCACTATTAGACCAGGCTGATCTCAAGCTCACACAGATCCAACTGCTTCTGCTTCATGTCTGCTGAGATAAAATTGTGCACCAGTACTCCTAGGGGCTTATATATTTTTAATGGTAGAGATAGAACACAGCTCCTTTTATTTCCAAATCAAAAAGCAAATGCTATCCAAGAGGGCTCCACAAAGTTTTCATTACACTTTCAACAAATACCCATCAGTAAGAGATTAACAATATTTTCTATTCATATAATTGTATAATGTAAAAAATAGAAATAAACTGCTTGTATAAGTATATCATGGTAGATCCTCACAAAGAAATACATTGATTGATCAATCTAGCCTTAAAAGTTACATCCTGATTAATTTATATTTACAAAGATTACAGGCCTGTTAATTTACTAGTGATATTAGAAGCTTCACCCTCATGTGAGAGGGTGTAACACGGACACACACAAGGGAAAGCGACAGATAACTAGGTGCTCCCTACCTCACAAATGGAGGGAAGTTTTATCAGTTAATTTGTACATTCATGTACATCACTAATTATATGCATCCTTTAATTTAAATTTTGCCTAATTCTTATTTATCTTACTTCTCATGTCACCATTATACCTTCAAAAATAATGGGTCTCCACTAGGAAACAGAGAGGATTGTAGATTGTGAATAGACAACTTGACATTTTTTTAAGGCGCTGAGAAATTTTCCAGTTTAAAAAGGGTGAAAGGTTTTGTTGGATTTATTAAGTTTGCCACGAATTAAGAACAGTAACAGTATACAAACTGTCCATGCAGGCCCTTTATCTGACTGATTAGATCACATTGTTGTCACCGCTTAGAGGGGTGGACAAAGAGGAAACAGGGAGTAGAGGGGAACATTAGTTCATCTTCCTTTGCCATGAGACAACACCCTATCAAAAGTAAGGGAGAGAGGATTTGCTTTGGCTCATGGTACAGTTCATCATGGCAGGGACCATGGTGGCAGGAGCTTGAGGAAGTTAGTCACATAGCATCTACCCATAGTATGTCTACATTCAGGACGCAGCAAGGTTGGACTGACTGACTCTTTTATATACATAAAAGGCCAAAGTCCAGGGGTTAAAAATATCCACTTTCCATGGGGTCTTTCTCTCTCAGCTCATCCAATCAGAACCATTCTTCTCAGATATGCTCAAAGCCTTGTCTCCAGGGTGATTCAGATTCTGTCAAGTTGGTACTTATTATTAACCAGTAAGGAGGGAATTCCTCTCTCATTGCATGGTGACTTTACACAGATTTCTTCATTTTGAGCTGAGAGGTAAACCCAAAGTTTTTCTCTCAATGTTACTTGTTAAGTTCCCTCTTTGATGTTGTCTTCTTCAAGCTCAGCTCATTCATAGGATTAATAATGTCCTTTGTGGTAAGAGGATTCATCTATCTCACAGTCACATCTGAATGCAGAATTCTACAGAGGTTTAAATATTTGTGGTCATTTTAATGATTGCCAAGCACTGATATTGCTCTATTTATCCTACCTTATCAAATAAACTCAACTATTGCAGTAATTTGATAGAATATGTAGTACATTGATGGATACTTAGAACTAGACAAGTGTGGGAAGCAGAAATGGGTGGAATATAACATCAAGGGTATCTTTGGCTGCCAAGTTTTTCTCTGTGTTAATCTGTAAAAGACAACAAAGGGATCCAAAGTATAGGAAAGAGGGTTAATTCTTAAAAATCAAAAGTATAATAAACGATAAAAAGAGAAAGTGAATTTTCTATGTGAGCAGTGGCTTATCAATATGTACCTTGAAAGACTCATTGGATGAGTGGCATGTAATTTCACCTCAGCTGTAACTTTTTTGAGTGTGGATCTGATGTACAATGCAGCTTAGAAAGTGAAAGAAGCCCTTTGAGACTGTTGTTGGTGATAGAGGTAACAACAACTTTCAGGTCCCCTACATTATACAAGAGGCAAGTGTGAATCCAAGTGTTCTTGCCTGTAGCCACAAGCAGCCCTGCTAGCCAATTCTTTCTTCTTTGGTCCAGCTACAGCTTTTAAAATTCTGTTGATTTCACCCAGATGCTTGCCCCTCCTGAACTGTTCTTTGTCTCTCAGAGTAATAGCCAATCTCATCCATTTCCTCTCCCAGACATCCCACTTCACAATGACTGTCTTTGTTTACTAAATGCTTCTTCACATTCCAGTGTGAACCAGTCCAGTCTCAGGTAGATGCACAAACTGGCCTCTGGGAAACTTTCCATGGAAGCATTCTCAGGTATTTTTATACTGTCCTGAGCCCTAAACTGCAGAGCCAAATACTAAGGTATCTGCCATATACCCATATATCCTCATCCTTTTCTCTCTTCACTGAATGCTTTGATAAGAAAGAGAAATGTGTATACAAACTGGAGGATATACAAACCAGGTCCCTCCAAGAAATAGTGTAGTGTACAATGCTATGATCAGATTCTGCAGTACTATGAAGAACCAATATGGGTTCCAGAGTGAGGTAGGTACATGAATATTAATTTTAGATTCATAGATTACCTTAGCAAAATTATCTATTTTTTTAAATTTGGTACCCTTGTCTGCCGATAATAACATTACTTACCTCATGTGGTTGTTTGTGACTTGAAATAATCAAAAGAGGTAAAACAATTTGAAAAGTTCCTGACATACACTGAGTGATCTGAAGGAATTCTCACTTACTAGCCGTAATTATAATTATTGTTGTTATTATATTAACTCTACAGAATGAAGAATATGACATTTACTTTGAGTATGCCTGATTTTTACTAAACCAAATATCAGTTTTCTGATTCATTATATACACAGAGAAAGGAATTAAAATCATATACCATCTAATAACCAGAATGATACTTCTATTAGAAAATGTTTTAACAGGGTTCAAAGTTTTCAGAAGAAAAGTATATAAAATATGTTAATACTCACTGGGTTCTCTTTACTGATATTCTAGTTTCTGAAATCATTATCAGGTTCCTCAGAGATAGTTTCACTGTTGGTAACTAAGTTTCAAGGTCCCATAAATTGTTTTCAGATACATTTATGTGCATCTATTCACATAGCACATGTGCCATTCTGCTTTAAATTACAACTAAAAATAATAAATTAACTCTTTGCACTCAATTAATTAAAAAGGCTTGGCATGTGAGTACTAGGTCAATTGACTAGAGCCATCATTACTGGACTAAATTAATTAGTCTAAAGATTGGACTAGAGCATTGGAAAGTAGCACAGTGCATCTGAAATTATCTGCTGCTCTCATGCAGATGTATCTTCCTCCTGTCGCTATATAGATAAACTCTTCCATGCATTCACTTCCTCCAGAAGCAAGAAGCTTTGAGAGGGATATGTGTGAACAGGCATGGTACTCATTCCAAAAACAAAAGAGGCAATGGAAAGAGACAAAGAAGAAAAACACTGTGTTGCAAGCCTAGAATATGGGACACATTACTTCATATTTCCTGATAGTTTGCTTTTTGAAAGTTATCAGCAGGGTTTTCAAAGATGTTTTCACTTTTAGCAGAGGCAGCAAGATTCTGAGTTTGAGGCTAGTTTGCTGCTTGGTATATTCATGGTGTGTTCCAGACAGCATCTCAAACAGAGTAAATTACAGCAATAAAGATGAGACTCTTGCAAAGTGTACCTAAGATCTAGAAAGAGACAGAAAGGAAACAGCAATAAACGCACAGGGAGAGCATAAATAACCAAGAAGATAAGCTTATTCCTATTAACTATGATAAAGTAAAATAGGAGTAAATTTAGTAACCGGAAGTGAAATTTTATGGTGACAGTTATAAAGTACCAATGAAAAATATAGAATGGACACTCAAAAATTGCAAGATAACCCATGTCCATGGATTGGAAGGACTCATATTTTTACAATGCTCATAACTACTCAAAGCAGTTTACAGGTTCTGTGCATTGTTCCTCAATACACCGATGACTTTTCTCATAAAACTGAACAAAAAAAGAATGCTAATACTCATGTGAAATCAAGAAAGACACAAACGAGTCCAGCAAAGCCAAGATAATACCCAACCTCAAATCCAGCTATAGGGATGTAGTAGCTAAGGCAGCATCTCCACTCAAAATGCAGAAGGCCCTTGAGATGGATGCAGGGTGCAGGAGCAAGGGACACTGAAACTGAGGGCTGTAGCATGTATGACTATTAATCAGAAGTAAATGATGGAGGTGACAGTATCTTAGAGAAAGTAAACACAGCAGTTTGTTTTCTTTAATTTTTAAGATTAAAATATAATTACATAATTTCTCCTTTCCTTCCCACCAAACCCTTTCATTTACCCCTCAATTTTTTCAAACTAAAGGCTCCTTTCATTAATTATTGTTATATGAATATAGGTATACAACTGAACTTATGAAAATAGTAGAAAATATTTGTTTCAGCATTACACACAATGTGGTATATCAAATAATCTCCTTTAAGAAAATTTCCACAAATAAGTGAATGTTCCTAATTACAATTCAATGGAAATGAGGGGTTTATTTTTTTTCAAAAAGTATGGTAATAATTATAATAATAATACATGTTTAATTATTACCTCCTAAGAGCCTAGTATGCTAAGGATAATTCAAGATAATCATTTAAGCTCCAATAAAGGAAAAATCAAACAACTAAAAATGATGAACCAAGATATATGTGGTGTATTGATAGGCTGAGGCTAAACTTTCATCCCAAGTTTCTTAGAAAAATTCTGATTTAATCCTGTTGCTCCTGTGTAAGTATTAGTAATGCATTTTTACTTTTAACAGTAACTAAGTTTGGAAAATAAATGACATACAATGATTCTGAATGAAGTAGGTTTCCACGAATGCTGCTGCCGAGAAAGCATGCTTGTTGTCAGTGGTGCCTTCAGTAGAGTCTAATGGTAGGGTGGAATTCAGTGAGGACAGGAACGGAGGTAGAGGTTGTCTTAGGGTTACAACTGCTGTGACAAAACACCATAGCCAAAACAACTTGAGAGGAGAGGATTTATTAAGTTGATACTTCCACATCACAGTTCATCATCAAAGGAATTCAGGACAGGAACTCAAATGGAAGCAACCTGAAAGCAGGGACTGATGCAGAGGCCATGCAGGAATGCTGCTCACTAGCTTGCTCTTCACAGCTTGTGAAGCCCACAATGGGCTGGGTCCTCTCCTTCAACCACTAATTTAAAAAATTGCCCTACAGATTTGAATGCAGTCCTATCTTATGGAGACATTTTCTCAACAGGATACCTCTGAGGACTCCAGCTACTGTAAATCTGACATAAAATTATCCAATACAGAGGTGAATGTCAAACACAGCCAGGTAATGCTCACTGCATGATCACCATCTCCATGAAAGTGAAACCTACTCATTTATTTTATTGTTCACTCAGTCAACAAATATTCATTCATTACATACGTTGTACAAAACATTATTTAAGCTTTGGTCACACCAAGTGAGCTTGTTGGAAAAGGCTTTTCATGAAGCATATTTCTGTGGAGCATAAAGGGAGTAATTTTTAAAGGAAGTATCAGAAGTCATTTCTTTTAAGACTGTTATATCTACTTTGAAGGATGCCCAGAAGTAAGATGTGTCAATGAGTAATTTGAAAATGGCCAGTTATAGACAAGAACCTCCAAAGACCTGCACTATGTCTCTGATTTGAATACAGACAGGAAACAAACTCAGACCTAGAGAAAAATGATGGTCAAGGTTTTGGGATAGGGGTAAACTTGGTTTGTGGCTGGCAGTAAAGGCAAAGAAGACAAGATAGGGCATTGGCCACTGTCGAGAATTTGTAAGTGCAATGGTGGACAATCTGGGCAGTATATAAGAGAATAGAGCAGCATAAATGAACCAAGTCTTAAAATTATCAGTCTGTTATGGCAGTCAAGGAGAGAAGAGAGAAGAAATACAAGGTTGATAAGGCCCCAAGAGATGCAAGTTAATTAGTCTAAGTGGTGGCAGAGAAAATGGATATGACTCAGTGGAGTCAAATGTATTTTGAACTAAGTTCACAGGATTTGATAAAAGTCATCTGGGGGGTGAGAAGGAGGTAAATGAGTAGTAGAAAGAAATGATGAATAATTCCTGAAATATTCCTAAAATTCATTGTGTTGTAATAGACATGCAATTATTGAAATGTAAGCACAGCCCCACTTTTAAGTGCCCATTCATACTTTGATCAAAGAGCAAATAACGTTGACAAAGGGAAATGTAGATTAATAACTTGAACTCTTAGAACAAAGCCACTGTCAAATTCATTGTTTCATCTCCTATGATGCTTAAATGTGCCATAAACACGGTAAAGGTGCAAGAAAATTGCATTGAATTAATGAATGGAAATGATTGTGAATGATCTTAGATGTTTCAGAAAAATGTCCAAAAGAATAAAGAATAACTTTGATTACCAGACAACCAATTTATCTGGTGACTCAATTACTGTTTATTGGCTCCTTTAACACATATCTGTTTGGTGCTTCATTTGTGGAATTCAGTATGCTCAGCATAGATGTAAGTTATATAATGATGGAGTATACCAGAAGAGGGACAAAAAACATAAAATGTCCATAGATGGCTAATGACAAACTAGTATGATATGGTTCGAAGTAAGGATTTTTCTATGAAGAATAGCATTCCTTCCTTCTTCTCTCCCTCCCTCCTTTCCTTCCTCCCTCCCTTCTTCTCTCCCTCCCTCCCTCCCTCCTTCCTTACTTGCTTTCTTCCTTCCTTTCCTTCTTTCTTCTATTCTGTCTTCCTTCCTTTCCTTTGATGGTGGAGGAGCAGAGTTAGGTCTCACTATTTAGTCCATGTTGGCATCAAGCTCTACACCTTTCCACCTCTGTTTTCTGAGTGCTGTAAAGATGAGATTATGGAGCAAAAAATGCTAACGGCACCAATTTAGCAACTGTAAGATCGTATAACAAAACCCGCAAAAGCCCTGGTGGCCAAAGGAAGGAGAGACAGACTGTGGTGAGATGCAGCTGAAAGGCTGCAGGAGCAGGTCTAAAACCTGACCACTGGGGACAGCATGGGTATATGAGCAAGTTGCACCTTGGCTGTTGGGAATCAGAATGAAGAATGAGACCTGTGCGGACATGTTGTCTAGTGACATTGTCTTAAGAAGTCTAGAGATATAATGTGATGTGAATAATTCTCTTTGAAAAGCTCTAGCTCAAAATAGAGGAAATGTACATATTTGGTATTTGGCATACAAATTCAAACATTTAGATAAAATATGGGGTTTTCTAAGATAATCTGGATCCAACATGAACTTTCTGTAATTTTATTATCAGCAAAGAGGCAAGCTTTTGTTTTTGTTGTTGTTATTATTATTGGTAAATTTATTTCCAAAATAATGGTTTTCTTCCATTTTAAGTATCACATATGATCATTATTTTAAATGTTATGAAATATAAGACAGTAGGGATGGCTCAAGGGTAAAGCTGTTTACTGCCAAGTCTAATAACTTGAGTTCCATCCTAGGACCCACAAAGAAAGGGAGAACCTACTCCCACAGATCCTCTGACTTAAACAGGAAAGCCATGGCAGGCACAGCCACCTACACACACACACACACACACACACACACACACACACACACACACACACACACACTGCATACAATAAAATTAAATAAATTATAAAATTATCATAATTTTTTAATAGTAGAACCACTTTGAAGTACAGATAATCATCCTGGAATATAAATCTAGTATTAAGAAATTCAGATCGTCTAAATGACCAATATCCTACAAATACTTTTTCTTGCTCACATTTGAGGAACAGGATAGAACAAAACATCGTTTCCTTTGCCTGGGAATTAAATGAAATCACAGTATGCTAAGTTGCACATATTTTTCATTAGCACTTAGCTACCGTGTCAGTGCTAACATCCATTTATCTCATGCATTTTCCCCCCTTTACAGATAAAACTTTCAAATGCTTACATTTCACTGCCTGTTGGTTGATTGGATAATTTGAACATCAAAGGAAACTTTCATTTAATTTAAAGCCGTAAAGTTGTCTTTTGCTTTATTAACTCTCGATCAATAAACAAGCAATTTGGAAATGTAATCAGGAAATGCTTCCGATTGGCTGACAATGTATCAAAGCTAGGCTTCAAGGCAACAGCAGGCTGTAACAAGCAGTTTATTACCAGTAGCTGTTACTGACATTAGTCAAAACCAAGAAAGATAAAATGGAATAAGAAATGTAATGCTGGAGGAGCCTTGGGCGCTGTGTTCTCTTCTTCCTTTTGAAAACTGGAAGTCTGTCTTTGATATGATAACAAATATAAACTGTTTAAAAACACCAAATGCAGAAAAACTGAGCCTAGCCTGTCATGGAGTTAATCCATTCCAAAGTGACACACAAATAGGGTAACATCCGGCAGATATATGTTATGGAAATATTTTGAATTGGATTTACATGTAGTGAGCAAATTGGAACTTTTGATTTTTACCAGATATTGTAATGTGCGTGTTCTCATATTAACGGAATGTAATCCTATTTGAAGATAATGAGTTTTCAACAGGCTTTGCAATTGGAAGCTACGTTGGAAAAAAAATTGCTTAGTTTTTAACTAGAGGGAGGCCAAGAGAATTGGACCCTAAATTTCCAATGTAGTCTCACTCTCTATCCTTAAGAGCTGCATGTTATTTTGCCTGTGGGTACTGCTGACCAAGAGATTTCTGGGATTGATGGGTTTTAGGCTTTCCCCCACCTTTATCTCCAGACTGTCCATTGCCATGGGCAACAGAAATGCATGGAGCACTTGACAGGGGTTTTTCTTTGCACACATCATTCCTCTCAGTCATTCTAAACAGTCTATGCATATCTTCTTCCACGAATTAAAAAGAAGCAAGAGGGAGAGATTTTCTTTATCTTTGTTGCTCTAAAAATTCTCTCAGATACTGAGTATGGGTTTTCAGAATTAGTTTTCATTGCACTCAGAAAATTATAGCCCACATCGATAGTAAAATCAAATAGACTTAACACAAAGGAGAGACTTTTTTAAAAAGGGATTCTATTTTACTATTATTATTATTACTCTCAGGCATTTTGGCCTTGGTGCATTCTCTGAGCTTTTCATCAACACTCCAGGAGTTTCCCTCATAAAGGCAGAGATCTCTATATCACAAAATAAATAGGCAATATATTGTTTGATGGAGATATGCTGTAGGGGCCCTGTATAAAAATTAGTTCATGAGTCCTTGCTGCTGGAAACCACCTTGATTACAGATCACAATCTGTATATGTTTTTCTCTTGGAGCCAGGCTTATCAGCTATAAGTATACTTTTTTTTTAAGATAAATGGATGAGTACCTGCCCTGTTTGCCCTCCACAGACACTGAAGCATTCTAAAAGCCTTTTAACAATGGCTTACCTAATGGTGCACGGTACTTAATCTGGTGCATGATATTTTGATCTTTAATTCATTTGTGGTACAACAGATGTCATAGACATCTTGAAACAACCGTTCTGTACATTCTGCTGCTCAGTTCTGAATGTGCGGTGCAATGAAACTCCATGCCAACGTAGAATCATTGATGTTCCCATTGTTAACATCTCCTCTAGTGATAAAAGCAAGCCCCTTGTGTTGATTTGGTGACATGATTTTTACTGATACCTGCTTGTGAATAGATTGAGATAAGATAAGAAGCTTCACTCATGTGACATGTGACAAGTATTAGGAAAGTTGGTTTCTTTCATGGTTGTAATTCAAAGCTCTTGCACATCACTGCCACACAACCCCCAAGAATCATCAAGAACAAGTTCCTTATGATTATTGTTGTAAGGTACTTGGAAAAGCACATTTCAAATAAACTGAACATGACATAGTAGATTCTGATGTCTTAAAAGCCACACATCTCTTAAACTGTAAGACAGTACTCCAATGACAGGTGGTTTTTTAAAAAATCAGTTTATTACTCAGAGAGAGAAAGAAATAGTGTCAGTGTGTTCATGTGTCTCACCAAAATTCAAGACGTTTGTTCTTTCAGAAGCCGCAATAATAAAGGTCTCCCAGGCTCTGCAGGGAGAGGCTAAACAAGCAGTTCAGACTCAGGAAAAGCCATTTCGTAAGAAGCAAGTATTTGCCTCCCATGTGTTAAACATGGAAAAGTAGACAGGGCTTCCAAGTGCTTAGCCCTCTCTGGTTTTCTATATCTGTTGTGCATATAACTTAATAACCATCAATATCACTGGGAATATATAAAAACCAAAAGATACTTTAAAACAGATTGATCATTCATCTACTAGCACTAAAAGAATAAAGAAATGTGTCAGCACTTCAATACTTTGGAAAGAATTTTTTTATAAGATTGATACCTGCCCCCCACACAAAAATCTATGTGAAGTTATTTATATAATCTGAAGCTTAATGTCTCAAAGACAAAATGTAGAGACATCAATGTTTTTGGAAGGGAATCATTAGATATTATGAAAAGAGCACTTCCAGTGTTTGAAAGATCAACAACCAATGGTGTGGGGTTGGACAGAGAACAGAGGCATGTGTGGTGTCATTTATTAGTTCTAGAAGATTACATGGCTTGTCAGAGCTTTCACTGTGCTTAATAGAGAGTGAAGCCATTTTTTTATGAGAGTGGTCTGCCTGGGATAAGTAGGAATGCCTAGGCAATGGCTATGAAGATTGCTTTGTAATAGTTATCACTTATGTATATAAGAAATGAAAAACATTGCCAGGAATATTAGAAGCTCCTTATAGTATTCTTTTATGTTTCATTGTGATGAGACAAAATTAACAGTACGTTAATTTTAGACTCTGCAAGACGAGTTCCCCCCATATATATATATTCCAAATGGCTATTTTATGATGTTACAAAACTGACTGCTTGGGAAAGATTCACTTAAAGTCTAAGAAAAATTAACTAATGAGTATCATTGTAATACAATCAAATTGCTTTCTCATGTTACATTTTACAGTTCACCTATAAAAAACTGTTACCAGGCCAGTCTTAGAATGGTGTCAAAGAAGACTATGTGGTGAAGTGTAGATTGTGGTTCTGTCCCACCTGGTCCCATAGCTGTTTAATTTCAAATAATCACACAGAGGCTTATATAAATTATAAAATTATTGACCAATGGCTCAGGCTTCTTATTGGCTAACTCTGTCTTAATTATTAACCCATTTCTATTAATCTAAGTAGGTCCACATGGTCTTGGCTTACTGGAGAATGTTCCAGCATGTTCAGTGGCTGTATGGCATCTCTTTGGTGTCTTCTCTCTGCCTCCTTCTTCCCAGAATTCACCTACTCTGGTACCCGTGCCTATATTTCCTGCCTGGCTACTGACCAATCAGCATTTATTCACCAACCAATACAGACATTCCCCGTCGGTGAAGAGGATTGAAGTATAATGATATATATTATTTCATATACTAAATAACAAAGAATGTATATTTTCAATTATGTAAAAATGTTAACATAATTGACACCCTTTCAATTACATATGCATGTAGTATGTAAAGTTAGATTGGCTCCATGTAATTGAACCAATGCAGTTTATTCCATGAAATGGAAGTTTGGAATACATAATAATGTCTTCTATTAGCAACAAATGAAACAGATTTGCAAAATCTTCAGAGAGTTGGGGATAAAAAGAATGGAGAGTGGGTAGTCATCAGGTCCTAAATTCCAACATAATAGAAGAAATTATTCTTGATATTATATTGTACAATAGGGTGACTGTAGATGTCAGTAACGTATGGCATACTATTTAAGAGTCAGAAGAAGTGGCTAGGTGTAACCCAGTTGGGAGAGTGTTTGATGACCATGCACTAATCTCTGAGCTTAACCCCTAACCCAAATAAAATTAGTCATGGTGTTTTATTCATGAAATTGTTGCACTTGTGGGGCAAAGGTAGGGGGATCAGAAATCCAGTATCAACCTTGGCTTCACAGTGAACTCATGGGCAGCCTGGGCTATGAGAAATTATGTCTGACAAACTAAGTATCAGAAGGAATAACTTTTTCAAAAATATAATAAATGTTTTAAGAGGTACTTGATTTGAATGAATGACTTAAAAGATTATAGAACACTGTACATTGTACACATGTATTAAAGTACATGCTACTCTATAAATATGAGCACTGTATGCTCCAATTAAAAAACAAGAATTTTTAAAATATAAAATGACACCATGATTTGTTTTGTTTTGTTTTTCTTTAAAAATAATGTTCATTATGCTCATCAAATGATGAATGCTTGTAAGTCAACCATTTAGGAGGCTGAGGCAGGAGAATTGGTTCAAGGGTCAGATTGGTATGTGCAGTCAGAATTTGTCCTAAAGATAGATGTTCATTAGTTACACGAAATATAGGTACCATTTGAAGTGAAGTTGAATCACAAATGTTTCCTATAGTTCTGCTTCTGAATTCTTATGTTAAGTGCTGTTAGATAAAACCCACATAAATGAATGTATACTGAGGCTTTTACAATTGTTTTCAGGTTTTAAAGGAGTAAAAAGGCTAGAAGTTTCAAATTCATAGCTTTGCCACATTTAAACAACGTATTGGGGAAAAGAGTGCATGAACTACACCATTGTGTTTATTGTTATTTGCCATTTATTTTGTTTATTGATTTTATGTTTGATTCCTAAAACAAATTATGTTACTCTACTAAATAATTCTGATATATCCCATTTTTAATACAGTCACATTCTAGGCAAATGCCTGCTATGTTCTGGTTGACAGGAAAATGGACAAGCAATTTAACTTTGACTTTAATGTTTTAACAGCACATGTCCTCATATGTTCAATTAAAAATCACAGTCAACTGAAAGTCCCCAAGTCTCAGTGCTTTGTCTAATGTTACTGCTTGGTCATTGGGAAGACAGTGAGAGTGTTACTACAAAGAAGTATTAGTATTTGATTTCTAAGCTAAACTCTACTCTTGATCACATTCCTCACACATACGGGGGGGCTGAAATTTCTCATTTATAATAATGACACAGATCCACAAGTTTTCACTCCATTATAGCAATTTAAATTCTTGCAATTAATAAATCACCAAATAGTCCAACCTAAAGTGTATCCCAATAAAAGGATTGAGCAAAAAGAATCAATTTGAGTCTACCTTTGAGTTTGTTTATAACCTTCACCTGTTGACTGATAGGAAGACTCTTACTCGGGTATTTTCTTCTCATTTTTTTCCTGCAGCTTCTATCAGGAGTAGCCCATTTTCTTTATAATTTCACATCAGAAAAGCCAAAGAGTCGTACCTAACAAGGTACGACTAATGAGGCACCACAGATCTACCATTCAGAAAAATTGGTAATAATTTTCTGTATCCTGAGTAATAGTCCACCTCATGGGCTTCCTATATTTTTCAATTCAAGTTCATAAAAAATGTTTGTAGATGTTTTATTCACTATGAGAGCCTGTAAATAGCACATGCATGCACATGACTGAATTATTTGCCAAGTGTATTTTCATGAATAATTCTTGAAGTGAGACATTTTTTATCTTGTGATAAATCTGGATACACTTTGCTCTTTCTAATGTATAGTCTGATACCTCCTTTGTATAACACACCTCTATTTGAGGCTTAACCAAATTTTAAATATTTGTTGCTCAACTTACTAAAGAAAATAGCATTTTATACCATAGTAACTTGATTTTCTTGGTTACTCTTTGTTAACAAAAGAAAAGCTATGATTTTTTCCCCATTTTTAAAAATCCATTTGAACTTCTTTTCTTAAGTAGATATTTAATACCCATTACTTCATAATGTTCTCTCTCTCTCTCTCTCTCTCTCTCTCTCTAAAACACACACACACACACTGTGATGGATTAAATAAGAATGGCTATCATCATAGGCTCTACATTTAATTGCTTAGAATGTAACTACTTGACAGGGATTAGGAAATGTGACTTTGTTGGAGGAAGTTTGTTACTGGGTATAGCCTCAGGGGTTTCAAATGCTCAAACCAGGCCTAATGTCTTGCTTTCTTCCTTCTGTCTACAGATCCGGATTTAGAACTCTCAGCTCCCTTTTCCAGAAGGTGTCTGCCTACATGCCACCATGCTCCCACCATGAAAATTGTGAATTAAACCTTAGAATCTCTAAGTTAGACCCAAATAATGTTTTTTATAAGACTTCCCATGGTCATAATGTCTCTGAAGAGCTGTAGAATGTTGATTAAGACACACACACACACACTATATTTACATGTATTTATACATACATAATACTTTCATTACTCTCTGAGTTAAAATTATTTTCACCATCTTTTGTTCTTTTTATAAAAACTTTATGCAAAATGTTTCTGGTTAAGAGGATATTTTAAGCTTTTTAAGTGGTTCAGTCTATCAATACATTATGTATATAACTTTTTACTTTTATTTTGCTCATATACCTTAGCCACTTTTGTGTGTAACACTCTCCAAGCTTATTCCAGGCCTTTAATGATTTTATTTTTGTGCTTAAATTTTTGAACCAACTAAGATTCATTTTGAATAAGGAGTGAAATAAAGCTTCACTTACATCTTTTTCCAAATGACCAGTCAGTTGTCTCAATACCCTTTATTGAACAATCCATCTTTCCCATGATATTTTGAAAGGCTACCTTTATCATATCCTAAATGTGTGCATTTTTTTATGTGTCTCACCTCTCAGAATGTAGAATTAAATGTGAAGGATTAGAAACTATGAACAAAAAGGTATTAAATGGAAAAATCGCTTGTTAAAATACATTAGGAATAAAATAAAATAATTTTAAGAGTACAACTAAAAGTAGACTACTGTTTTTTTCTATATTCCCTGGCCCTAAGGAGAGAATTTATATTTGTTACCTAAGTCATAGGCTATTATAAATAGTGGAAGTAATGTAGATGGTCATGACCTATCACTTTTCTAGATCAAAGTCCTTTGTGGTATGGGACGATCTTGGACTTCATAGGAATATAATACTAAAACAGTATTTCATTGCTAAGGTATGGAATATTCTACCACCAGCATAACTATTTCCTGTCTCAATATTCTGTTTTCCTGGAAAGGGCCCTTTTTTAGTTGCTGTTGGAAAGGATAAGATTTTCTATGTCTTGAAAGCCATGTACAAAGAGCGAGATGCATAGGTGATACACCTGCAAACACCTTCTTGCTAATTTTGTTCCTTCTTGAGGAAAGGTTTCAAAGTCAGAAGCATATGAAGCTTTCAGAGAATTTGGGTCCACTTTTCTGTACTCTGCACAGAACCCTTCACAAGCACTGTAGTAACTGGAAGCACAAGGCGCCCAGCAATAGTGAGGACATCAGGGGGTTATTCATTTCTCGTGGCACTAACACTCCTGCTCTGGGGTGTATTCATGGCAGATGCATAGAAAAGACCTGATACAAAAAAGGAAGCTCAGTGGTTCCCACTCAACACTGTCTTCTGGCTACCCAGGAGGGACCCAGTTGTAGGACAATGAGGAAAGATAGGGTAACAAGCCAATGACCCGTTACTGTCTAGTACAGCCACTAATAGGAGCCACAAATATTTGGAGGGTATAAGTCATTTCCTATAAAATTACTTTCTGATAATACTCTAAATTATTGATCTTACATGGAATGACTGCTTTAAAATCTGTCAGCTTAGCAAAAACTTGCAAGAAACTTAACCTTTGAAACTTAGAAATTACATCTAGTTAGAGGATAACTGATCATTGAAAAGTCTTTCTGGTACAAGATGATTTTCTTTACATGTTTTTAAACATTTTTTCTGAAACATTGTCTTTGTTAATTCTTCCAGAATTCCTCAGGGTGCATTTCCATCATTACCCCCACACCAGCTTGATCATTTCTTAGTATCATCATCTCTGAAACAAATATCTCACCATTATTTTTTTGGTGGTTTTTAATTAACTGGATTTTTCCCCTATGCTCTTTTTCCCATTTAAAAATTGGTTTTATTTCATTTTACATTCCAACCACAGTTCTCCTTCCCACCCCTTCTCCCACCACCTCCCCTCCTCCCATCCCCACCTTCGCCCTAGCCCCCTCCCAATCCACTCCTACTCACCAGTAAGGGCTCCCATGAGGAGTCAACATAGTCTAGCACAATAGGTTGAGGCAGGGCCTCTCTCCCATTCTTTAACACTGAGCATGGTATCCCACCACAGGGAATGGGCTCCAACAAGCTAGCTCATGTATCAAGATTATATTGTGGTACTCCAGGAGGCTCAGAGTTACAAATGCTCTGCTCAGATTACCTGGGTAAAGCTTAGGGCTCACACCACATGCAAGTGCCAGAAACCCAGGAGCAGTATTGCTTGACATAAATAGGAAGGGAAAGGGGCTGAAATACGCTGAAACCTGTATCTATTTTTGTGGTAGATTCCCTGGAGATCTGATAATCTTTGTTCTTCCTAGAAAGAGCATGAGCAGGTAAGGACTGAACCTCAGTGTGGACAACTAGAGAGTTTCCTGATGAAGCACTCTGTTATTCTCTTAAGCCTAGTGGCACAGAGTGGAAACAAAGTCTAGGTGCCTTCCCCACAAAAACTTGAAGCAATTTTTAAAACAATTATTATCCCAATGGAACTACTATCTATGCAATTTGAAGAACTACTCAGGACTAACATACCTAGAGAGACCATTATGTGCAAAGTTTTATTAAAATGTTGATAAAATAATTATTTCAAAGAACGTGCTTCTCAACTCTTAACTATTTTCAAGGCACTCCAAATTAAGTCATATGTTACTTATAGTATATAGTCAATGTTGGAATTATTTGAAGGGAATACCAAAAAAAAATAAGAGTGTGGATATTTGATTAAATCAAGTAAAATACTACCTAAACATAGATGAATAACTAGGCAAGTGACTTTATTCTGTATGTGAATTACCTTATGAAAAAGTAGCTATTACTGGAACACTGAAGAGTTCTATCTGAAGGGTGCATTTCTTTCAGTACAAAAGAAAGAATCATGATGGAATCAATACAAATCAAACATGGGCACTTCAGATAGAAGCACATAGTCAGTATTAATTGACTTAAGAGTTTTTAATTTTAAAAAGCATGAAAACACGTGCTAAAAAATTTTTGCTTGAAGAGTTTCAGGAATCATAAAGTGTCTCCTATTTTACACTACAGAGCATGGAAGAGAGCCATGGAAATTCTTGTCTGTATTGAATCAACAGATTAAAAACCTCCACACTCCAAATGAGATTTTCACAATAGTGTGTTGAATGAAAATGTCTTCAGAGAAATGTATCCTACACAAAACAAATTTTTTTCAATTTTAATATTGCAGAAGACAGATTTAGGTATGAATGTCAAAAGAGATTTAAATTTACCATTACAATGTATGGTTGTTTCATTTGAGTTATTCCAGGAATCTTCTACGGCAAAAATCCATGGTTTGAGTGATCTACATAAAGCTTGTTTTCTCTGAAGCTCATCTATTTCCACAGCAGAACTGAGTAGCATCCATAGTTCTTCAGCATGCACATGGCCTGGTGGCATTATTTCTACTGAAATCTCTGTCAGTTGTCTTCAGAAATGAGTTCGTTTCCCAAATACCTATGTATGGGCTTTTCAAATGCCTTTTCCACATATTTAACAGCACAAGTGGTCATTTTATTACAATGGTACACACAACGAGCTTTGCCTATGCAGGTAAGTCACCTTGGACCGTGTGATCCACAATGCAGAGCCAGGGAGTAGGTCTACTACTCATCAAAGCTCACAAGTTCAGGTGGCTCAGAAATTAATTCTCTCCAGTTCTTTCAGTTGTTTGGATAATGAACAAAAGAAGTTAAGTTTACCCTCTGAAATGGTGCCACTTAAGAGACCAGTACTTCTGGAACGTTCTCACTGTCGGCCTGCAAGGCAGTAGCAAACCTCAGGGGGAAAAAGAAAAAGGAAAAAAAAAAGCCACTGCAGTTCCTGTTTCCCAAGATGCTATTCGTTTTTCTTCTTTATTTCTACTTCAAATATACTCTAGTTTTAAATGTATAACATGCCATTGGTATCTCTTCAGATACCAAACTCACTTCATATCTAGTATTTTAAGACAGATAGATATATCGTTAATTAATTTTTTAAATACGATGAAAGGGTTGAGAAAGTGACAACAACAGATGATGCAACTCCTTCTAATCACCATTGCAGATGATGAATTAGGTTAAAACAAGCGTGGGAATGAAGGACTTTGAGCCACATCTGCATTCTTTGGTAGATAGGTTGCTGGACTATGTAGAACTCATATTTTACTTTCAGACACAAATGTAAGATGGATATTCATGGCACTGGCCTTGTTTCTTCTTTAATGTCCATTCCTCTCATGATAAATTTTTGACATTTATTATAATGTTCCTGTAATCACCAAAACCAGAAAAACTCTTAAACCTTGCATCGTTGATAGATCATTAGAAAAAAAAATAGTCTTTTAAAAGTAATTCTGAAATTGTATCCTGGTTTCCTTTTCCCATTGCTTTGCTAAGGAACATCAGAATCTCAGAAGGAACTATTTAAAGCATGCTCAGAATGCCTGTAAATTAAAAGGGTGATACAGAAATGGTTATTGAATCAGTTGTATTTGCTTACCATACAATAGAACTGCTGTTTGTTTCATATTCTACAAAGGACAGGCCTGTTTTCTTCCTCCAAACAGTTAAAGGAATTAGATGAGAAATTATTCCAAATGAGATGTACACAGTTAAGATTAGACTGGCTGCAGACTACAGTTTCTAGGAAAAAAAAGTCATCAGCACACAGAGGTCAGATGCATTCTTATTGGAGCACCAAATGCTTCATGCAGCAGCATATTAGTATATATAATTCTTGTTAGCCATGTAGTGAGTATTTTAATTGGCTAGATATTTAGCTGGATTATTTGAAAGATGTCCAATTTAATATCTCAACACGGCAAAAGGCTGTGTTTCAGTGGCCAGGACTGATACTCACATATAAAATGTATAACAGGGTGCTATTATGTGGATCGTGATATTACTATTGAAGAACTTCACACCTTAAAATGTTCTTTCTGTGTAGAGTGTCGCTTTATCCACACCACGTGTCTATCAGGGGGCACAATATATGCTCAGAAACAATTTCTGTATCAAAATTTACCTAACCACACTATCCGTAAAAAGAAACAGCGTTTTTATAGGAAATATAGAAAAAAATTCCTATTAATATTTGACAATGATAGTTACAGGTCAAAGTTCTGTTACTATGCAATAAAATTGCTCATTATTAGAAATTTAAAATTTTGAATGGTTCAGGCAACAATCACAGATTTTGAGGGGATTGAGTATGTTTCAAAAATCCAAACTTAGCACCATGTGCTAAGTTTCCTTCCAAATAATTTGCCACTTGTTTGGAGGGAGTGAGAGATACTTATGTATGTGTAAAAATTAACATGGAGATTCCTTATTGTAAAAGTAGCATGTCTTGGAAAGAAGCAAAAAAGTCAATTATTTTCCTGTATGCCAATAACCTTTTAAGGTCTCAAACTTGCACTTTGCCGGCACTGTTTTACATAAAGTTATGTGTTTGGTCAACCTGTAGTTGTCTTCTTTCAGCTCCAAATTATTATGCTATGCTTCAACTCATGAATCTGAGAGTATGGGTGCTAAATACTATGTGTTTCTCACATTTTGCTGAATTACCATTAGGAGTGAAACACCCAAAACATAAAAGTATGTATCTGCTTGGCAGGAAACTTAAACACTCTGATTGGACAGTAAAAATATCCACCAGCATGGATGCTTGAATACCACCTCACCAAGTTCTGGAGGCATGTGGACAAAGAAAGCATGATGAGCTAGTCAGCCAGAAACATTTGATGGTGTCAACGATTGACACTGTGTGTTGTGAAAAATCACACAGTTTTGTCTAAGTCCTTTACTTTAAAAAAATAAGTAAATAACTAGAAGTTAGCAAAAACAATAAAAACATTTGTGCAAGCCTCAATTTAAACGAAAGCCTTCATTCTTCTCTTGTCTTTCCCCTTCCCTTTTCTCTGCCTGACTCCAAGCACACCTTTCCAGCTCATTACTGCAAATCATTTGAATTCCAGCACACAATGTCACCTGCTCTGTAATCTGATTACTTTATGGAGGAATTAGTATGTATATTTAATGTAGAAGGGTTTTAATCTTGATGAAAACAATCCTAAGGAACTGTGATAGGGCTGCTCATATGTCTGGCAGATATGCCAGTAACATGCTAATAAATGACAGCTGATTTATGTATCTGGATTCTTTTATTTATAAAAATAGCAAGTGGACTGATTTTTGATATTAATAATACAAGTGAATCCACTTTGATTAGACTTCTGTGGAGAGCTGTGCATATCCGGCATTACAATTAAATCTTGTGATGTGGAATGGGAATGACATGCTAATGAAGCAAGCCAGTGAGCCCGAACCAGGAGTGTCCAACATCATTATGGGATATCTTAGATGAAGAGTAATTATAAGAGGAACACTGAAATGTCATTAAAAATCTTCACTAAGAGATTTAACCTACTATTTCGTATTAATGCTGGATTTTTTTTATAGCGACATAGCTGAACACCAAGTTCTTTTTCAGAATTTACAGGGAAAGGTTTTGAGATAGGTCTGGATTTAAGAAAAGAAACAATCTAGTATCCTAATTTAATTTGCTACATCAAGATTCAATGGTAGTATGTAATTGAAATCTCTTTTTAATAATTTCAGATGAATTAGCAATTAGGACTTGATCCGATTTCCATGAAATTTATTAAAATTGAGGGTTGAAGCCCTTGAAAATTTTTATTCTTTTCACTCCATTAACACACTACATCTAGTCTAAATGACTCTGTCAGTTAGTATGGTGCAGTCCTTGTTTATTTATGAGAATTTGTTTCAAGGAAGTTCAAAAGAGGTAACTAATGCATATTCATGGAATTATTTTATAATATATGAATCGAGACAATCCTCAAAGCTTTGTACTTACCCTCAACTTCATGACCAGGTATACTTCTGATCAGCCTTAACTAGGGTCCTGCCCTCATGTGATTCACTGTATTCTTGACCTCTGTGAGAGGAAGACATCTTCATGTCAAGTGGCCACTGGGCACTCTTTGAAGAGGACATGAGGAGAGATGAAACAGCGCCAACTCTGGACTACATAAAATGCAGTTAGAACTGTTACTTCAACTTGTAAATCCAGGAGCAAGAAAGTACAGGAAAATGCAATGGAAACCATAGTACCTATCACACTGCCATGGTGCCCAGCAGGAAAAACAGAGTGCTTCTCAGTGGCAAACAAATAAATTACGCACATGCTGAAAAAGCAAAAGAAATATGCCAAGCATTTGTTCCCCTTCTCCAGGCTCTTTGTGAAGAACTGCAATTATGCTTAACAAAAACAGCATAGAACTAGTTGGCATCACTCTGAGACATAAATGTGTTTCCGTTCCAAATATGTAGTATTTTTCAGAATGTTTGTATGTATTATGTGCAATTTGTTCAGTGTATCATTCTGGGAGAAGCAGGTCCTGGCTGGATAATTATGAGGAAGGTAAACAGTATTTTCTAACTGTGAGCTTCCATTTCTAAAGTTGGAGCAGAAAATTCTTATTATTTACCTTTGTTGGAAACAGTGAGAACAGAGACCTCGCCTATTTGCTCTCATAAAACTTGATTTTTATAAATGAAATCTCTTCATGGATTTACATCATAAAGCTCTTGACTGTGTGTGTGTGTGTGTGTGTGTGTATGTGTGTGTGTGCGTGATGCCTTTCAAGTATATTGTGAATGAGTAACACATCATGGGCTTCTACAAGGGACATAGAACACTAACTTCCTAGCATACTCATTAAGGAATTCTGAGCTTTACTACATAGCAAGTATATTCAGCAAATCTTGCCCTCCAAGTTTAGTGTAGAGGACTGGTCCATAGTTGTGGTCCAGTCTGATGTTTTAAACTCTGCAGTACAAATAGACCCCTGGTGTGGAAAGGTAGTGGGTGTGGACTGTCGGATTAGGATGATTCCTGACCTTCACAGTGTGCACCAGGAATGGCTCAGGTGCATAGCAAGCTGGAAAGGACCCAAGAGGCAGAGGAAAAACTTAGTGAAAGCTCTGCCTCTTGGGTCTTCCAGGGACATGGAGAATGAATGGCAGGAAAGGAAATGAATCGAAAGTAGTCCATGGCCTTTAGGGCAGAAGACAAGGTGAAGAATAAAAAGTACTAAAAGAATCAGCGCTTGGAGGAACTTACATATTACAATCTTCAAACCCAGTTCAATTCTGTAACTGATAGACAGACATCAGAAGGTATTAAGCCTAGGGAAAACATGGGTAGGTAGCCTTTTAAGTTAAAAAGAACAACAAAATATTCACTTTCCTGCTTTCACCGTTTTGAATAGCTGTGCATCTTGAGTGCTTTTTCTTAGCTTTAACATATTTAGTTTCTGATATTTTAGTGACTATAATGAAAATGAGACATTACTTCTACAAATAGCAGCAAAGCATGTTGAGGAGTATTGTACTTCATGCAATGGTTTCTCATTCACCTTGCAATACTGCTCTGGTTTATTAATCTCCTTTAATATGTTTTAATCTATGGTGTGTGTGTTTGTGCGTGTGTACATGTAGAGGGGTATGTGTGTGGATATGTGTGTGCTCCTCACTTTGTTTTTGGGACAGGGTTGATTGGTGAACCCTGAGCTCAGCAATTCAGCAAGACTAGCTGGTCAGTGAAATTCATAGATCTTCCTCTCCCCACCTTCCCACCATCAGGGTTACAGGTACAGAGTGTCATGCCTGGCTTTTTATATCAGTGCTTGTAATCTGAACTCCTGTTCCCAAGCCTGCATAGCAAACTATTTACTAATTAAGCTACCTTCTCAGGCCCCGTGTAGCCTTTCATGAAAGAGAGAGAGAAAGAGAGAGGGGGGAGGGAGAGAGGGAGAGAGGAAGGAAGAAAGAAGGAAAGAGAGACAGAAAGAAGGAAGGAAATAAGGAAGGAGAGATAAATAAAGAAGGAAGAAGGAAAAGAGAAAGAAAGAAAGGAAGGAAGGAAGGAAGGAAGGAAGAAAGAAAGAAAGAAAGAAAGAAAGAAAGAAAGAAAGAAAGAAAGAAAGGGAAGGATGAAGGAAAGAGGAAAGAGAGAGGGGAAGAAACAAAGAAAGCTAAACCTGAAATCAGTCAAATTCCAAGTCAGTGAATTTAGGAAAAGGTGTCCAATCTGGGAACATTCTTACAGAAAAAAGAGGGCATGCTAGAAGTTCTTCCTGGGAAGAGCTACATATGTGTAGAGTCTAATCACTAACATCTTCCTACCTGCCCATCAGCTGCCTCTAGCAAATGTCTCTTCTGAGCATTAACCATTTGAGAAAGATGAATAGAACAAGGACAGGTGGCAATGGACAGACAACAGAAAACAAAAGACTAAGGAAGTCAATCATGAACAATTAGAGAAAAACAACAACACAATTTTTAATGAAAAAAATAACTCATTGCTTATTGGTTGCATTGCCAATGAGCTTAAAAATGTTACCTGCAAGACTGTGAAGTGCTCAGACATTTTAATATTGAAAATATACAGCAGTTTTCATTGTATTTAGAGTTTAACTGTGCAGAAATTTATGCCAAGACTTCTGGTACCCTGCGTAAAACCAACTGAGACCTAGGTACTGTACACTGCAGTTCCCATCCAGGTGGAAGCCAACTCACCCAGAGACTGCCAGTCCTAGTCCCTTTCTCTCCCCGCAGAACTAGGTAAGCCTGGGCTTGTTTCCGGTCTGCTATCCAGTGCCCTGCACAGAACCACCTGAGACCTGGAGAGTGCACACGGCAGATCCTATTCCAAAGGGGTCCAGTCCACCCTGAGACTGCAAGTGTCCTAGTCCCTTTCTGCATCCACGGGACAGGCAAGATAAGTGTGGGCCAGTTTCCAGTCCGCCTTCCAGTGCAATGCACAGAAACAGCTGAGACCTGGGGACTGTGCATTGTTGATCCCATCCCGATGGGGTCCACCCCACATTGAGGCTGCCAAGGCCCTGGTACTAGGACTGCCTCCATCCACAGGAAGAGGTTGAAAGTTTTATTGTTCATAAAAAAAACAAACACGGTGTGAAGGAAGACTGGAAATAGAAAAGCTGGGAAAATGGTCAGGTACTACAGATGCAAACATGACAAACAGAATGCAAGAGATGGAAGAAAGAATTTTAGGTGTTGAAGATAAACTAGGAGAAATAGATTCATCGACAAAAGAGAATCTTAAGTCCAACAAATCCCTAACACAAAATATCCAGGAAATATGGGACACCATGAAAAGATTAAACCTAAAAATAATAGGTAGAGAAGAAAGTGAAGAAATCCACCTCAAAGGGGCAGAAAACATATTCAACAAAATCATAGAAAAAAACTTTCCCAACCTAAATAAAGACATGCCAATGAAGGTACAAAAAGCTTACAGAACACCAAATAGAGTGGACCACAAAAAAAGTCCTCTAGCCACATAATAATACCCCAAACATACAGAATAAAGAAAGAATATTAAGAGAAATTAAGGAAAAAGGCTAAGTAACATATAAAGGCAAACCTATTAGAATTGCACCTGACTTCTCCAAGGAAACTCTGAAATCAAGAAGTTCCTGGATAGATATTCTATCAACAATAAGAGACACTGAATACCAGCGCAGGCTACCATACCCAGTCAATCTTTCAATCACTATAGATGGAGAAAACAAGATATTCCATAACAAAAACAGATTTAAACAATACATATCACCTAATCCATCCATACAGAAAGTTTTGGAAGGAAAATTTCAACCCAAGGAAGTTAACTACAACCAGAAAAACATAGGCAATAGATAACCCCAATTTACCAACAGCCAAAAGAAAACAGGGGTGGGAATCTGCACAAAATTCCACCACCAACAACTCCAAAACAAACAAGAATGAGCAGTAAATGGACATTAATATGGAAGTGGCAGTACGGTGGGAGGATGGGGGGAATTGTGGGGGTGCAGGAGGAGGGGAGGGGGAGGGAACTGGGATTGACATGTGAAGCAAGCTATTTAAAATTGAAAAGAAAAAATATCTGTCAATATTAATTATCTTCATTTCCCCATAAAAAGACACAGGCTAACACATTGTATTTGAAGACAGAATCCATCTTTTAGCTATATACAAGAAACACACCTCAGCTTCAAAGGCAGATGTTACCTCAGAGTTAAGTGTTGGGAAAAGATTTCCCAATCAAATGGACCCAAGAAACAAGTGGGAGTAGCTATCCTAATATCTAAAAAATTAGATTTTTAAACTAAAATCAATGAAAGAGATGAAGGAGGTAATTTTGTACTTATCACAGGAGAAATCTACCAAGATGAAGTCTCAATTCTGAACATCTATGCCCCAAATACAAATGCATCCACATTTATAAAAGAAACATGACTACAACTCAAATCGCACATAAAACCTCACATGCTCATAGTGGGAGATTTCAACACCCCACTCTCATCACTAGACAGGACTACCAGACAGACAGAAACTTAACAAAGAAACAAAGGAACTAATAGAAGTTATGACCCAATTGAGTTTAACAGACATCTATAGAACATTCCATCCAAACACAAAAGAATATACCTTCTTCTCAGTTCCACACAGAACTTTCTTAAAAATTGACCACATACTTGGTAGCATAGCAAACTTCAACAGGTACAAAAAAAAGGAATAACTCCATGTGACTTATCAGACCAACATTCTTTAAAGTCAGAACTCAACAACAAAACAAATTCCTGGAAACCTACAAACTCCTGAACATGCACAATTACACCTTTCCTGGGTCAAGGAAGAGATTAAAAAAAGAAGTTAAAGACTTCCTAGAATTCAATGAGTATGAAAACACAACATACTCAAACTTGTGGAACACTTGAAAGCATTGCTAAGAGGAATGTTCACAGCACTAAGTGCCCACATGAATAGTGACACTAGACAATTAACAGCACAATTGAAAGCTCTAGAGCAAAAAGAAGCAAACTCAACCCAGAGGAGTAGACACCAGGAAATAACTAAATTGAGAGCTGTAATCAATAAGGTAGAAACTAGGAAAACAATGCAAGGAGTTAATGCAACAAAGAATTGGTTCTTCAAGAAAATCAAAAGACAGACAAACCTTTATCCAAACTTACCAAATAGCAGAGTATGAACATGCGAATTAACAAAATCAGAAATGAAAAGGGGGACATAACAACAGACAATGAGGAAATTCAGAAAATCATCAGGTCATACTTTGAAAACCTGTACTCCACAAAATTCAGAAACTTAAAGGAACAATTTTCTGGATATATATTACTTACCAAAATTAAATCAAGAACAGATAAGCAATTTAAGTGCACCTCTAACCCCCATGGAAATAGCAGTAATCAAAAGTCTCTCAACCAAAAAAGCCCAGGGCCAGATGGCCTCAGCACAGAATTCTACAAGAAATTCAAAGAACAGCTAATACCAATTCTCCTCAAAGTATTCCATGCAATAGAAGCATAAGGGTCATTGCCAAACTCTTTTTATGAGGCTTCAATAACCTTGATACCCAAGCCACACAAAGATACAACTAAGAAAGAGAACTTCAGACCAATATCCCCCATGAAAATTGATGCAAAAATAATAAAATGCTGACAAATCAAATCCAAAAACACATCAGAAAAAATCATCCACCATGATGAAGTAGGCTTCATCCCAAGGATACAGGGATGGTTCAATATAGGAAAATCCATCATTGTGATCCACCATATAAACAAGCTGAGAAACAAAAATCACATGATCATCTCACTGGATACTGAAAAAACCTTTGCCAAAATCTAACACCCCTTCATGATAAAGGTCCTAGAGAGATCAGGAATAATGGGAACATATCTGAACAAAATCAAAGCAATATATAGCAAACCACCAGCCAACATAAAACTAAATGGAGAGAAACTCAGGGCCATTCATCTAAAATCAGGAACAAGACAATACTGTCCACTGTCTCCATACCTCTTCAATATTGTACTTGAAGGTCTAGCCAGAGCAGTAAGACAACAAGGGGATACAAATTGGAAAATAAGAAGTCAAAATTTCACTATTTGCAAATGATATGGTAGTTTACATAAGTGACCAGAATAACTGTATCAGGGATCTCCTACAGCTGGTAAACACATTCAATGAAGTAAAAGAATACAAGATCAACTAAAAAAAAAAGTGACCCTACTATATACAGACTATAAAAGGGAGGAGAAAGAAAACAGAGAAATATCACCCTTTATAATTGCCACAAACTACATAAAATACCACAGGAAAAACCTGTGTCACAAGAACTTTGAGTGTTTAAAGAAATAAATTAAATAAGAAACCAGAAAATGGAAAGATCTCCTATGCTCTTGGATAGGTAGGATCAAAGTAGTTAAAAATGGCAATCTTGCCAAAAGCAATCTACAGATTCAATGCAATCCCCATCAAAATCTCAGCACAATTCTTCACAGATCTTTAAAAAACAATTCTCAACTTTATATGGAAAGAAGAAAGACCCAGGAGGAATCACTATTCCTGACTTCAAGCTCTATTTTAGAGCTATAGTCCTGAAATCAGCTTGGTATTAGCACAAAAATAAACAGGTCCAATGGAATCGAATTGACCAACCTGATATTATCCTACACACCTACGAACACCTGAGTTTTGACAAAGAAGCTAAAATTATACAATAGATAAAAAAGTATCTACAACAAATGATGCTGGCATAACTGGATGCTGGCATGTAGAAGACTGCAGATGGATTCATGTCTATCACCATGCACAAAACTTAAGTCCAACTGGATCAAAGATCTCAACATAAATCCAGCTTCACTGAACCTCTTAGAAGAGAAAGTGGGAGGTACCCTTGAACAAATTGGTACAGGAGACAGTTTCCTGAACATAACACTAGTAGCACAGACACTGAGACCAACAATTAACCAATGGGACCTCCTGAAACTGAGAAGCTTCTGTAAGGCAAAGGACATGCTCAACAAGACAAAAAGGCAGCGCACAGAATGGAAAAAGATATTCACTAACCCCACATCTGACAGAGGGCTGATCTCCAAAATTTACAAAGAACTCAAGAAGCAAGTCTCCAAAACACCAAGAGATCCAATTAAAAAGTGGGGGACTAAACTAAATAGAGAATTCTAAAATGGCTGATAGACACTTAAGAAGATGCTCAACATCCTTAGCCATTAGGGAAATGCAAATCAAAACAACTCTGAGATATCAATTTATTCCTGTCAGAATGGCTAAAATAAAAAACACCAATGACAGTTTATGCTGGAGAGGATGTGGAGAAAGGGGAACACTCCTCTACTGCTGGTGGGAGTGCCAACTCGTACAGCCACTTTGAAGGTAAGTATGGAGATTGTTCCCATTTTCCAATGGGAATCAATATTCAAGACCTGGCAATGCCACTCTTAGGCATACACCAAAAAGATGCACATTCACACCACACGGATGTCTGTTCCATTATATTTATAGCAGCATTATCTGTAATAGACAGAACGTGGAAGCAACCTAGATGCCCCTCAACTGAAGAGTGGATAGAGAAAATGTGGTACATTTATACAATAGAGTACTACTCAGTGGGAAAAAAAAGAATTGAATCTTGAAATTTTCAGGCAAATGGATGGCACTAGAAGAAACCATCCTGAGTGAGGTAACCCAGTCACAAAAAGACAAACATGGTATGTACTCACTCATATATGGATTTTAGACATGGAGCAGGGAGTGCTAGCCTACAATCCCACAGCAGAGAGTCTGGGAAACAGGGAGGACCCTGAGAGAGATAAGCAGAATAGGAAAATGGGACAGGATGTCCTAAGCAGATTGGGAGCATGGTGGGAGGGGAGAGGGAGCTGGGAGAAGAGAAGGGGAGAAAAGGAGGGGAGAGGACAACATGGGTAAGAAGGAAGGTTGAGTTGGGTGAAGAATAGAGGAGATCAGGATGAAAGATACCATAATTACAGGGTTGAGGAGAGATCTGGCACTAGTGAGATTTTCAGAGATCCACAAGAAGGACACCAACTGGCAATCTAAGTAATAGTGGGGAGACTACCTTAAATGCCCTTCTCTGATAATGAGACTGATGACTACCTTATATGCATCCTAGAACCTTCATCCAATGGCTGATAGAACCAGAGGCAGACACCCACAGCTAAACACTGAACTGAACTCCTGGAATCCAGTTTCAGAGAGGGAGGAGTGATGAGCAAAGGGGTCAAGACCATGCTGTTGAAACCCATAGAAACTGCTGATGTGAACAAAGGGGAGCTCATGGACCCCAGATTGGTGGCTGAGAGGCCAGCATGGAATTGTTCCAGATCCACTAAATTTGGGTGTCAGTGAGTAGGCCTTGGCAATCTATGGGGCCTTGGGTAGTAGACCAGTATTTATCCCTGGCACACAAATGAACTTTGGGTGCCCATTCTACAATGAGGGATGCTCTCTCGGCCTGGATTCTTGTGGGAGGGTATAGGCCCTGCCCATGATGATATGACAGACTTTGAAGATCCCCCATGAAGGACCTCACCCTCCTTAGGGTGTGGAGTGGGGATTGGATGGGGGGTGCTGGGGAGCTGGTTTGAGGCTGGGGAGGAGGGGAGGGAGAGGGAGCTGGGATGGACATGTGAAGCAAGCTTGTTTTTAATTTAAATAAAAAAAATAAAAAAGAAATATATGCAAAGCCCCAGTACTTCATTTACGAAGGGAACACCAGTTAGCAGGACTTGTGTCATGCAATCTGCAAGCTTTGCCTCATTTGATTCTCCATTGATTATTTCCCATCTGTCCTTATTGACTGGAAGGTCCCAGGTAAAAGTTCCCAAGTCTTTGCTCTATGATGGCAGAAATGGGAGATAGAAAGATCACAGAAAACTGTGTAAGAACAGAAAGAAGAAGATGGGGAGAAAGAAAATGTAAATGATGTAAAAGTCGTTGTTAGTCAAAAATAGTGTGAACAGTACAGTTCCTGCCACCAGCCAACTCTGTCCTTCACCACACTTCAGTGAACTTTTTAGTGCAGATTATTTGCTAATATTTATTTTTTAAAGGGATTGGCACTAAGAATATTTAGGCAAAAATATTTAAATGGGGAACTGAATATACAGGATCTGATGGAGGCCAACGAATCTTGGCTTGTTTGGAAACTTGAGATCTGAACTTGCACTTGCAACTTCCTAAAGACTTTGTTACTCTCATTGTCAGATAAAATGACAGTAGGGAATTATAAAAATGTAAAAATGTAGAGATACATGGATAGAACAATTGCAAGTGTTTCCCTCTGGGGGGCATGAGTGGGGATAATATCACATTGGATGCGATTGTTCACAACGAAGGCAGAACAAAATCAAACAGATATTGAAGGAAACAAGAAATGACTGTTGGCATGCCCTTACTTAAGGAATAAGTTGGTGATGTCCCTTCATTCAAAGCCAACGAAGGAATGTAAACAGAGAAACTCTTTGAAGAACTGGTTTCAACAGTGGCCAGACACAGTGCTGGGTTACCTGTAGTTGCCTGACAACGAAATTGATTTTCCCAGGTAATATGTTTATAGCATGACCTGATGGCATATACACTATCAATGAATTCATCAGGGAAAACACCTAGAACATTATTCAGAAATGTCACACTCCTCTAATAAGGGCCACTTAGAAGCCAGTACCTAGGAGATGCTCTCTTCAGGTTTTCTGACTCTTAAGGTAGAGAGTTATAAGGTAGAGATGTCTTGCTGTGATAGCCTAAGGCTGCCAGGGGCAGCTGAGAATGTTTCTTCTGAAATTCCTCATGTGAATGTACAAAGATTCCCCAGAGAAGAAATAAAAACTACTAGCTAAAAAGTCCAAAATCATTTTCTCTTCTAAGAAGGTTATATTTAACAATGGTTTTTTTCTTCTATGACGATATGAGTTGGAAGCTTTGCTGCTGTCCATGATCAACTCTGATTTACAAGGAAGAAAGTTGGACTTACACTAGAAATAAGATACTGTGAGTTTGGTAGCAATGCAGAAAACCACAATAAAAGGAAATAAACAAGTTGTTAAAGGTCTTAGAGAGGGAGGGTAAATGATAACTGGTCTCTATGGTCCATATGAGAGTACTGAGTTATATGAAGATAAAGATAAATAAAAAATTAAGAGAAACAGGAGATGTTTAAGCAGCTTGGTTTATTGCTTGGACAGCATAGGTGAATGAACTCATGACAGAAATGAACAGTGTGCCTCTCAGTTTGAGGTATATATCATTTCTCTGGAACACAAAGAATGTAACTAGTTCAGCAACAAGATGAAGGAAATGTCATTTCCTTGATTGAAATGGACCAGGCAGAGGAAATGTTGTCACAGGTAAAGAATTTAAAAGAATTAAATAGAACCTGTAGTTCAGTTTGGGTTATGGCATTTCAATTAAAGATTTCATCATTAGAACATTAGATCAACCTGGTATTGATGTGTATTCCTATTTGAATGAAAATGTGTAAGACAACTTCAAAAAATGTGACAAATACAAAATAGAGAGTTATTCCTTGTCAATACCAAAGTGGCCCAGAAACTTCAGTCAGTAAGAGAAAATAGAAAGCTAGCCATGTGATGAAAACTATGCTGCAGGACTTCTTGGTCTCTGTCTTAATAATTTCTCATCACAACTCTGTAATCTCATTGATTATATTTCTCTTGATATTGGCTGGACTTCCTTCAGTGTTTTTGAATCCCAGACCCACACAATCCATCTTCACTTAAGAAGTTAGGAACTATAAAGGCTGATGAAGTTCAACAGCTTTGTAAACCAAGTGAAGTTCAAATATTAAAATATATCCTCAATTTGCTTTGTATCACATAGAGATCCTCAAACTGATCAAAGTGATTTTATTTGATTGTCCTTATTAGGACTGCATGTACCATCTCTAGGAGTGGAAAATGGTCTAACCAACAATTCCCAAGTCACTGTTCCCAGAGGGCAAACTTGTTTTCCTTTCCGCCCAGATCATGTTATTCTATTTCTGATCCAGGGTCTCTGGGTGATTGACAAGCAATGTTTTCTTTAAAAAAAAAAGTAATGGCCTCTCCATGTTCACACAATAAAACTCTCTTTCCAAGTATCTCAAAATGTGACTGTACTTGGTAATACTTGCTAAGTATATATTGATTAGGGATGCAACTTTACTCTAAATGACCTTTCTAAAGATTTTTAAATAGTTACAGAATTGCTTAAGGGTATAAAAGAAACACAAGTCATTTCTCACTTGCCTACCTTGTTTTTTGCCCTCTCTTTGGATAATTAACCCTATCAAACCTTTGAGGTCTAGTACAATGTGCTCCTCAATCAGTAGGTCTTCTCAGGTTTGCCCATGTTCTTATTGCTTGTCTTTTGCCTTACACAGTCAAGAAGTTTTCTCCTAATCACAAAATGACCCCGAACAACTCAAGATTGTCGTCATCTATATCAGGACTTTCCTTGTGTTAAAAATTTTATTCTCCACATGGAATTATAAACTCCTGTAGCATAGGAATGCTGGCCATTCATTTCCTATTGCTACTATAGTATCTGATAAAGTTCTTTCCCCAAATATTGATTGATAAGTAATTAAGACGTATTCTACAGACACTATCATGCTCTGCTCTTAATTAAATCCCAGGAGATCAGAGGCAGGATAGAGTGTTATTTGTTCTCTAACAGCTGTATCATCATCAACTATCAGCACTTTAACACTGATGAGAAGTCACAGTGACTTTTAAATCTGTAAATGGTTACTTGCTAATTCCAAAAGATGATGGAAGAATATAACTAAAAGGCCATGATATGCAATGTTTTATGTTAGACATGCCCCAGAGAACCGAAAGAAAAAGACAGTCCCACAAACAATGTGGAGAATGATGCTAATAACTTAGACTAAAAATTTCAAAATCTTTCTAATTAGGCCCCACTCTAGTGCCACTTGATAAAGTTGTATTGGAGAAACACTATATTACGCTTCCACAGATGAAATAATTCAGTGCATCTCAGTGAGTCAAAACATTGGCTAAAATGTCTAAGATTATGTCACTGCATTTTATGGAATAATAGAATGGAAGTAGATTATTCTGTCCCTCATTTTGAATGGTTTAAAGTGTGTTGGTCTGTTTGTGACATGACTAAATTCAGGATAATATCCAAACCAAGGTATAACTTGCCCGGGTTCAGAGTAGAACATCAAGGAGCAGATAATGAGCAGACTTGTATAAATTAGCCAATAAAGTGATCTTCTCAACTACATAAAGGATGGGTGCATAATCTATGATATATGAATTAGATAAATAATTGACTGTCAGCTTTCAAATAGATGTTATAAGATGTTTTCTGCTAAATAAGCATCTATTGTGTATTCCTCTTTTTAAGTTTGCCTTATTAAAAGATTCATAAGGTACTAAATAGAAATCTTTACCACTGTTTTGTCCTTCTCTGTATCAGCCAGCTATGCTGTGTAACAATAAATAAATTAAAACCAAAAATATTTATTATTAACCTATACCAAGAAGTACATAATCTTTTCATACATCGAAGTCATTAGAGGGATAATTGAATATGGTTGACTTATCTGAATGTTCATCATGCAGAACAATTAGCTAGACTTGAAGAGTCTGAGGTTGTTGACAGATGGTGGAATGTCAGACCTAGCCTTGGAAAAGAAAAAAAGGGAAATATCTGAGTGATCACAAAGAAAAACTCAGGTGTCAACTTTAGCATTAGTTGTCTATATCCTGGTCTTACCATTCTTAAGTCATTCTGCTGAAGTTGGCTTGGGAATTTAGAAGCTGTAGGAAAGAAGAAATATGTATGGTTCATGACTAAAGTCCCCCTAAGGGGGAAAAGTACCTGGTAAAAAAGATGCATTTTTCCAAAATTATTTCAGATTAGTTTTGTGTGAGGTGGGAGACCTTGAACATGAAGACCAAGAGAAGCAGATGAGCGTGTGCATTTTTGATTTAAGTTTAATAAAGTGGTAAGAGGTCTGGGGAGGTGTGACCGGAAGAGGGGGCATGAACAAATGACAGTTTACTGGGGAATTCAGCAAGTCTGACTGTTCAGATGTTTCTCTGGATAACTGGGTCTTTGGTGCAAGAATGTTCCTTTCCTTTCTTGCAGGTGAAGGGGGAATCATATGATTTGTTTCAAGGGGTTAGAAAAATAGTGAAGAGATGAGAATGAAAACCAGAGGTGCCACATCATAGAAACCTGTATCCTGACAAGGGCCAATTCGAGATCCTTATTGATGTCCTCTCCAATAATTCACCTTTCTAGAATGAAATGAAAACGGGGTGCTTTGTTAGAAGACAGGAAATGACTTCTGTGTGGCCAAAGAAACGACTAAACAAAACAAACAAGAAAAGGGAAAATAAGACGAAACAAAAATCACGTGTCCAGTATAGACCAAAGATGAATAAGACTTCAGCTATACTCAGGATAATACTTTGGTAGAAAAGACCACACATGCAACTTTCTTTATTATTGTACAATAGAGATACCTGCCAATGAATTTAGCCCACCTTAGACCACCCTGACTTTTTCATTACTAACTCAGTGTCTATCAAGATGATTTAAAACAATGTCACATTCTGAGGGTCTATGAGGCATGGGTAGGTAAGTTGTGACCTTCACTCATCTAATTCCAGAAGTTTTTCAGTCTTCAAAATAAGAGTAGACTTTCACCCTAGAATAAAAGTACTCACAAATCATTTTCTCACACGGGTAAATTACAAATGTGTTATTTTCAGGTTCCTAGACACCATCTTGTGGTAAGAATGCACAGATCATCTTTAATAACACCCGTCCCACTGAACCTGGGTGACAGAGAGGAGGACTTGGTAATCTGTGGGACCTGGGATAGTGGAGCAGTATTTATTCCTGGCATACAGAAGGACTCTGAGAACCCATGCCACGTGGAGGGATGCTCTCTCAGCCTGGACATGTGAGGAAGAACCTGGGCCCTTCCAGGGATGATGTGACAGACCCTGAAAATCCCTCATGGAGGCCCTTGCCCTCCCTGGGGAGCAAAGGGGGGTGGAGGGGGGGTGATGAGTTGGGAAGATTGAGGGGTGGGGGAGGAGAGAAGGGAGAGGGAACTGAAAATGACATGCGTAAAAAGTTAAAAAATATATGGAAAAAAACTTAATGAAAAGTTATTTAAAACTCTTTGTAAAAATTGGACAGTGTAAAAATTTCAACTTGCCTTTGATCTTCAATTCACTAGATAGATGGATTAATAAGTAAATGGTACTAATTGTCAAAAAAAATGGAAGTAGGAAATGACATTGAGGTATGCTTACTGTAGGTACATATGTTGAACGTACATACACTGAAGCCAGATGCTACGTACAAGACAACTTCTATTTTGATGCTTTGTGGTTAAATAAAGATTATATCTGCCATAGAGTTTTATTTGAAGACAATGCCTTTCAAGCAACAGAGAAATTAAGTAAAACCAGGCAGTGATTCTTAGTAGGCAGAAAATTCTACCATGCTTAGATAAATTAAGCTGTTTTCCATTGATTTCTGTAAAGTGTAATTAACAAATTAATACATATGAAGATAAGATAATAGAAAGCACCAAGTAATAATGCAGTTTTGTTGTGTTTTTGAAAATTACTGCAAGTAATGGCAAAGCTAATCTGCTATAAATTTACTTTAATTAAAAAGTGTTTAGAATAACATTTCTTCTCAGTTCAATCTATTTCATGCTATTCCTGTGTGTCTTTCATCTTTGTGTGGTCAGAAAATGTTCTACTAAATCAGATATCCTCTCACATCAAATTTATTATTATAGACTAATTGAACTATAAAGTTAGAATAATGTTTTGGAAAGACCTGTTGATTTAAAGCCCAAAATTGCTTCAACTGTGATAACTTCATTTACGTTGTTAAATATTTTAATTGTAATTATCAGTCTGTTTATTGTGAAAAAACTATGATAAAACAAAACATAAGATAAGCATCATAAGCTAGGATATCCATTATGTGGACAAGTAACAGCATTTATAAATTTATATTATAATTTATGTACTCAAGTACCAGTATAAATAAGCCAATGGAGCGAGTCCAGCTTCAGGTGAGATTGGGTCTCAGGCGGAGACCGCACGCCCAACACCCATCCCCTTGATCTTCCAGGCCGCTCCTGGCGTCCAGAAGACCCGTCCACACAGGAAAGACATCAGCCCTTCCAAGACCCCAACCCCAGCGAGTCCAGCTTCAGGAGACCCGCCCACACAGCAAAGACGTCAGCAATTCCAAGACCCCAACCCCAGCGAGTCCAGCTCCAGGAAAGACATCAGCCCTTCCAGGCCCCAAACTCCATGTCAGCATCCCCAGCCTCAGCTGCAGGAAGGAAGGAGACCAGTGGAGACGGAAAGACCCCACCAGCACCCACTGGAAGAAGAGATGGGAAGAAGACAGAATAAGAGCTCACTCAGCAATAGAAACACCAACATGACCCCACCAGAATCTAGGGATCCAACACCAGCAAGACCCAAAAAGCACTACATAAACGAAGAAGAGGAGACAGACCTTAAAAATTATTTCATGAAGATGATGGAGACTCTCAAAGAAGAAACGAGGAAATCCCTTAAAGAAATAGAAGAAAAAACAAACAAAAAAATTCATAAAATGGGGGAAAAGTTCAAGAAATAAACAAATCTCTCAAAGAATCTAAAGAGCACCAAGAAAAAACAACCAAAAAAATTAAGGAAACAACTCGAACAGTTGAAGGATTGAAAGCTGAAATAGAAACGATAAAGAAAAGCCACACAAAGACACAACTAAGAAAGAGAACTATACACCAATTTCCCTCATGAACATCGATGCAAAAATTCTCAATAAAATACTCGCAAACCGAATTCAAGAACACATCAGAAAAATCATCCACCATGATCAAGTAGGCTTCATCCCAGGAATGCAGGGATGGTTCAACATTAGAAAATCTATCAATGTAATCCATCCTATTAACAAACTGTGAAAGAAAAACCACATGATCATCTCACTAGATGCTGAAAAAGCCTTTGACAAAATCCAGCACCCGTTCATGACAAAGGTCCTAGAGAGATCAGGGATAACAGGAACGTACCTGAATACAATAAAAGCAATATACAGTAAACCAACAGCTAATATCAAACTAAATGGAGAGAAACTTAAAGCAATTCCTCTAAAATCAGAAACAAGACAAGGCTGTCCACTCTCTCCATATCTCTTCAATATTGTACTTGAAGTTCTAGCTACAGCAATAAGACAACAAAAGGAGATAAAGGGGATACAAATAGGAAAAGAAGAAGTCAAACTTTCACTATTTGCAGATGATATGATAGTTTACATAAGTTACCCAAAAAACTCCGCAAGGATACTCCTAGAGCTGATAAACACCTTCAGCAATGTGGCAGGATACAAGGTAAACTCAAAAAAATCAGTGGCCCTATTATATACAGATGATGAAGTGACTGAGAAAGAAATCAGAGAAACATCACCCTTTACAATACCCAAAAACAGCATCAAATATCTGGGGATAATGTTAACCAAGGAAGTGAAAGACCTGTATATCAAGAACTTTGTGTGCTTAAAGAAAGAAATCAAAGAAGATACCAGAAAATGGAAAGATCTCCCATGCTCTTGGATTGGTAGGATCAACATAATAAAAATGGCAATCTTGCCAAGAGCAGTCTACAGATTCAATGCAATCCCATCAAAATTCCATCACAATTCTTCAAGGACCTGGAAAGAACATTAATCAACTTTATATGGAAAAACAAAAGGCCCAGGATAGCCAAAACATCCCTATACAATAAAGGAACTTCAGGAGGCATCACCATACCTGACTTCAAGCTCTATTATAGAGCTATAGTCCTGAAAACAGCTTGGTATTGGCACAAAAATAGGCAGGTAGACCAATGGAACCGAATAGAAAGCCCTAATTTTAACCCACACACCTATGAACACTTGATTTTTGACAAAGAAGCTAAAACTGTACAATGGAAAAAAGAAAGCATCTTCAACAAATGGTGCTGGCATAACTGGGTACTGGTATGCAGAAGACTGCAGATAGATCCATATTTATCGCCTTGTACAAAACTTAAGTCCAAATGGATCAAAGATCTCAACATAAATCCAGCCACACTGAAACTTTTAGGAGAGAAAGTGGGAGATACTCTTCAACGAGTTGGTACAGGAGACCACTTCCTAAACATAACACCAGTGGCACAGGCACTGAGATCGACAATTAACAAATGGGACCTTCTGAAACTAAAAAGCTTCTGTAAGGCAAAGGACACAGTCAAAAAGACAAAAAGGCAGGCCACAGAATGGGAAAAGATATTCACTAACCCTACATCTGACAGAGGGCTAATCTCCAAAATTTACAAAGAACTCAAGAAACAAGTCTCCAAAACACCAAAGGATCCAATTAAAAGGTGGGGTACAGAACTAAATAGAGAATTCTCAATAGAGGAGGCTAAAATGGACAAGAGACACTTAAGAAAATGCTCAACATCCTTAGCCATCAGGGAAATGCAAATGAAAACAACTCTGAGATACCATCTTACTCCTGTCAGAATGGCTAAAATCAAAAACACCGAAGACAATTTATGCTGGAGAGGATGTGGAGAGAGAGGAACACTCCTCCACTGCTGGTGGGAGTGCCGACTCATACAGCCTCTTTGGAAATCAGTATGGAAATTCCTCAGGAAAATGGGAATTAATCTACCACTAGACCCAGCAATTCCACTCTTAGGCATATATCCAAATGAGGCAAATTCATACAACAAGGGCATCTGCTCCACTATGTTCATAGCAGCATTATTTGTAATAGCAAGAACCTGGAAGCAACCTAGATGCCCCTCAACTGAAGAGTGGATAGAGAAAATGTGGTACATTTACACAATGGAGTATTACTCAGCAGAAAAAAACAATGGAATCTTGAAATTCACAGAGAAATGAATAGCACTGGAAGAAACCATCCTGAGTGAGGTAACCCAGTCGCAAAAAGACAAACATGGTATGTACTCACTAATATATGGATTTTAGACATGGATCAGGACAGTGCCAGTCTGCACTTCCACTGATAGAGAGTGTGGGAAACAGGAAAGAACCTAAAAGATATGCATATATGCATAGTACCCAAGAGAAGAGGATTGAGACAAGATCCTCTGAATGGATGGGGAACACGGCGAGGGGTGGGGGGAGAGTGGGAGCTGGGAAGAAGAGAGGGGGTGAAGAGGAAGAGAGTTGGTCATGGGGGAACAGGAAGTTGAGTGGGTGGGGGTAGAATAGGGGGAAGAGGAAATCATAGGATAGAAGACAGATCAGGCACCAGAGTGACCTCGAGTGATCTAAAGGGATAACACCAATTGGCAAGCTATGCAATAGTGGAGAGACCACCTCAAATGCCCATTCCTGATAATGAACTTGATGTCTATAACCATCCGGGAGCCTTCATCCTGTGACTGATGGAAGCAGAGGCAAACACACAATTAATCACTGAACTGAACCCAAGGAACCCAGTGACAGAGAGAGAGGAGTGATGAGCAAATTGGCAAAGATTGGGCTGGCAAAACCAGCAGAGACAGCTGATCTGAACAGGGGAGAGCTCTTGGATCCCAGAGCGACAGTGGGGAGGCCAGCATGGGACTGATCTGGACCCCCCCAAATGTGAGTGTCAGTGAGAAGGCCTGGGCAACCTATGGGGTCCTGAGCTGTGGATCAGTGTCTATCCCTGGAATACAAACAGTCATCGTGTGCCTATAGCACAAAGAGGGATGCTCTCTCAGCCTGGACTCTTAGGGGAGTGCCTGGACCCTACCCAGAGTGAAATGACAGACTCTAGATATCCCTTATGTGGAAGGATTTGGCAATAGGGTGGGAGGGTGGGGGGGGAAGGGGTGTGCGGGAGGAGGGGAGGGAGAGGGAACTGGGATTGACATGTAAAACAAGCTACTTAAAATTAAAATAAAAAATGATAATAAAAAAATAAGCCACGCCGGGTGATGGTGGCGCACGCCTTTAATCCCAGCACTTGGGAGGCAGAGGCAGGCAGATCTCTGTGAGTTCGAGGCCAGCCTGGTCTACAAGAGCTAGTTCCAGGACAGCCTCAAAAGCCACAGAGAAACCCTGTCTCGAAAAACCAAAAAAAAAACAAAAAAACAAAAAAAATAAGCCAACGAATAATAATGAAAATGGAGCCTCCTTAACAATAAGGGAATAGAGTGTATCAATCAACACATATGAAGAAAATGGCAAATTCTTCATTGCACATCTCCATTGCTGTGGGATTGTGAGATCTGGACATTCATACACTCTTTGGTGACAGACATTACAAAACTAAGTATGTGACAGATACAGTAATACCTACCTATAAATGATTATTTTTGTCATGGGTCTGAAATTTGGTTATTTGTGATGCTTTGTGTGGGAGGAAAGACTCTCAAAGTAGTTTAACTTGGAGAGTTCTTTGTGATTAACAGTGGCTCTAGACAACTTCTGCAGGTTTTAGGGTATATCCTAAGCTTGTTAGGACCTCTGTAGTGACACTTGTCAATCCATGATGAGTCCCAGAATTCATATAGTCAGCCTAGAGATACTCTGAAAGACAATAGCATCCCGAGTGTCTCTCAGTTCTACTTGTAGAAATTTCTTCCATCACATACTGCTGTAGGAACTGGTAATATCAGGAGACTTGGTATTTTGTAGAGCACTCACTGCAGAGTCTGTGAAACCAACACCCCCTACCGATCTTCCATAATAGATATCTAAATCATTCTTCCTGAATAATAGTGGTTTGAGACTGAGACAGTGAGGTGGCCATGCATAGAGCTAAATGGGTACCTGGAACATTAGCGAGAACATTTCTGATTAAATATATCTACCATGAAATGCCTCAGGCTTTGACCTGCATCAGTAAATCCTTATTTCTTATGACACAGGAAGTGACTTTCCTAGGAACTAGTGAGAAGAGTCCTCAGCACCTCCACAGCTAAGAGAGACTTCAGAATAAACAGCAGAAGTCGTTTTTGTTTTCCTACACTTCTTCCCTAAGATATTTAGTTTAACGCAAAAGGAAAACTTTCTTATCTTTCTATTTAAACAAACCCTAAACAGGGTTAGGTGTTAAGATTCCTTAGTATGGCACATACTTAACATACAACAAAGGTGTTTCCATACCCACCAGCCAAAAAAAAAAGTTTAAGCTACTAAAACATTTTTACACTCATTGAGAGATTTCACCTAAATTTAATTTACTATACATGTAGTAGCGTGTAAAATATTTAACCTATTTTTTGTTTTCTATGTCCTTGGATTGTTTTTCTTTCTTATATCCATTCCCCTTCTGTTATACGTGATTTTCTCAACATTTCACTATTTTGTTAATTTGTTTCTGCAATTGAATTTTCATTAGCTTTCTTTTTCCTGATTGATCCTTTCTCTCCAATATCCTGTTTTTGTTGCATGATACTGTATTCTTTTCAGTCACTATGAGACAGAAATGACTTTTTAAAAATCCTATGATTTCCTAAATTATTCATTTTCCAATGCTGTTATTTTCATATGCTCATCTCTGTTTTTCTCTGTATGTTACTTGTCCTCACATGATCACTCAGTCATATCTTCTCCTGTGTACCCACATTTCTTATCTGGGGAAGTGCCACTTACTGTCAATATCTGCCTCATACTCTTCTATAAAAGAGAGAGCAGACTGCCAGTTTGGTGAGGATCATACATGATGTCTTTAGAAAACAGCACCTTCCAAATGAGTTAATTTATTTTCATAGGACACAAGTTCATCAACTTCATAATGGAAGAAACTATGGACATACCACATCAAGAGTCTTTGAGCAGTGTTTCCTCCAGTGGAGTGCTTTCTTGTTTTCTATATCCAGTCTTTAGACACCATTTAGATCAAGGATCAGAATAGAAAAAAGAAACCAGCGAGGAAGCTTAAGGGCAGAGACCTGGAGACAAGCAACTCTGCTTCTCATCCTTGAGAGCACATTCTGTCTTGGTCAGAATCCAGAAATGCTCTTGGTTCTACTGTGCTTTGTCCTGAATGGAGACCAGAAATATCAACAAAGCTTAGGGGCACTGGTTTGTGTCCTAGTGTCTTTCTTTTCTTCATTCTCCTTTTATATAGAAAACTGGAGTCTGTGCAGGATTAGGTATCTGAAAGTTCTGCTTGAACTCTGGTCCAGACCCTGAAGTGGAAAAGAACATGAATACCTTAGATGTGGGTCTAGTAGACTAGGCAGCTTACCAATGCCTAAACCCTGGAGAGCCCCATCATGAGAGTAGGATGTACACAGGCAACCCTTTCTTGGGATGAACTCCTGCTTTACAAGACCTCTGTTTTCTTCTTTTCTCTAACATTCAGATAAACTATTTTCTGAAATTCACCCTTCTGTTGTCCATGAAATTAATTTTCTGAGTTTGAGACAACTGACACAGAAGCCACTGGCCAAAGGTAGCTTTTGTGACTATTGATTATAGTCATTGTCAACTGAGTTGGGAAAATATCTAGCGTATTCAAGGTTCCTCACTTTTCTGTGTATACCAACATCGTTTAATCTTGTAGGACATACATTTCACCTAAATTTTCTAGAAATAATACATACACACCCATTCCCAAGCATAATAAATACACTTTAAAGCAAACAATGGAGAAAATCTTGCAAAACATTTCAGCATAATTGGTAAAAATCTTATAACTGTGGATGTTATGTAAAAAAAATAGAGAATGCAGGGAGAGACAGCTACAATTAAAGGGCACCCAAGGGGCAGTATGGAAACTTAATACAGAAGAGCCTTCATCAAATATACGTATATAAAGGTTATCTAAATGAAATCAACAAATAGTGGGGGAGACAGAGTCCCACCTGAACATTTCTTGTCATCGAGCAAAGCTTCTACTACCGAGATTGGATTACATCTAATTGAATTGTTGGTCAAACAGGCCTTACAGGATTCCCCAAACAACCCAAGCTGTTCTGAAAACTATAGATTGTTCTCCAAAATCTGTCAGCACAACTCCATATGAAGACAACACATTCACAATTTTGAAGACAGAGAGGTTAGGTTGGTGCCTACATTAAGGCTTCACCCCTACATTACAGCAGCTTTCAGAAAGGTATTTTCTACAGGCTCTCAAAAGAGAAACATAAACACTAAGCCAGGCACAAACACTTTATTTACACTTGTGTCCTGTCTGCAAGATGTCCCAGGGCAGAGGTAACATAAGTTCGTAGAAGTAACCAACCAATAACTTATTTCACTTAAAGCCTAATCTGACTGATACTGATGGGGTGACCAAGACCCTGAGACTAGATAGCCAAGGGATCTAAGGAAAAACCAAATAACACAGGTCTAAAAAAGGGAAAAAAATGTAGTCATCAAATGTCAATTAAAGGAATGGGCAGTTGTAGTGTATTGGAGGACTCAGAGCACAGCTTACTATACTCAAAGTGAGTACTTTTATAATGACTATTTTTCTGAAATCAAAAAGCAATATTTTCAGCATTTCATACCTTAATATAAAAGTTTACTAATGTGTAGCTGGTTTACTATTCTAGCTATGTTTAGAAAATTGGTCAAGAGCTTTAAATTGACACATTATAATTATTTTCAGTTAAATAAGGATAATATGTTCATGATTAGTATTTTCATGTGGAACATCTAATCTTTCAGAAATATATTTTAATGCTAATTGAGAGAGGCTTGCATTACACTTTCTATTTGGAATTTCTTCTTATTCTTTTAATAATCTCTATCTTATGTTTTATAATATAGATAATGTATTAAAATAGCATACAGATATGTAATTTTAGAAAATAAAGATAAATCTGAGAACCAGGCTGAATTTCTTTTTTCCTAAAGGTTTCATGATCAAAGAATATGCTAAGATTTGGGTAAGTGTTTCCAAAGGTTTGTGTATTAAAGGATGGATGTCAGTGGGAGATAAAGATCACTGTAAGAACCTTAAGTCACTGGGTTCCTTGGTGACAGAGAGAGAGGAATGATGAGCAAATTGGCAAAGAATGGGCTGGCAAAACCAGCAGAGACAGCTGATCTGAACAGGGGAGAGCTCTTGGACCCCAGACCGACAGTTGGGAGGCCAGAATGGGACTGATCTGGACTCCCCAAATGTGAGTGTCAGTGAGAAGGCTTGGACAACCTATGGGGCTCTGAGCTGTGGATCAGTGTCTATCCCTGGTATACAATCTGTCTTCATGTGCCTATAGCACAAAGAGAGATGCTCTCTCAGCCTGGACTCTTAGGGGAGTGCCTTGACCCTACCAAGAGTAAAATGATAGACTCTAGACATCCCCTATGTGGAAGGATTTGGCAATAGGGTGGGAGGGAGGGTGGAAGGGGAGTGCGGGAGGAGGGGAGGGAGAGGGAACTGGGATTGGCATGTAAAACAAGCTATTTAAAATTAAAAAAAAAAATTCCTACACACAAAAAAAAAAGAACCTTAAGTCATTGGAATCTTGCTCCCTTTTCTCTCTGTCTCTCCCACGCCATGTGATGAGTGATTTTTGCTTTACTATGTGGTTTTCTCATGTGTTACCTTATGTTGAGTCTCAAAGTGATAGTATCAACCAATTATGTACTAGAAAAGGGAACTCTGAGACAAAACAAACATTAATTACAGCTCCAGGAATGGAAAGTGAAGTAGCATGGACACCAGCAGCAATATGGTGAAAGGAGGCCTGGGCATCATCAATGTGAGCCTTCCTAACTATTCTTCAGTTAAGTCTGCAGTCTATTCCCTTAGTTTCTAGTTTCCCTTATCACTATTGCACTCCCCCCCTTATTTGCAAACTTGGGGGTAAAGCTATGAAAAAAGAAGGAGGGTTTGTACTCTCTCTTTTTATTTCTCCATTACTTTCATATTTTGAATTTCCCATCACTATTATCCTCCCTGTCTTCCTTCATCTAATGCCCTAATCTCAGCTCCACATTTTTTCTCAATATTTGTTTTATTTAAATTAGAAGCATGCATGCTTCATATTTCAATCCCAGCTCCCTCTCCCACCCCTCCTCCCTTATCTCTCCACCAGCCCCCCCCCCAGCCCCCTACACAATCCCACATCCTTCCCCAGGGAGGGTGAGGCCCTCCTTGGAGGGATCTCCAGAGTCTGTCATTTCATCCAGGGCAGCACCTAGGCCGTTCCCCATGTGTCCAGGCTGAGAGAGCATCCCTTGATGTGGAATCAACTCCCGAAGTTCATTTGTATGCCCAAACACTGATCTTTAGTGTGTTTATGGGTTTATTATTTTCCAAAGCACTTAAGTGTGATTCAAGGTATTGCAATTTAAAAAAAAAAAAGTGAAACTTCTTCCTAGTTGTGAGTAGGGTCCTCCTGAGGCAGATTCCCAGATTTCAGGTACAAGGGAGACAGATATAGCCTGTTGATAAGGACATGCATGCCAAAAGGAATGGAAGGACTCATTCCTCCCATGGCTCTTCCTTCCTAATTTGGAGACATTATTAATATCAGAGTTATGCTAGGCAATACATTTCAAGTTGACGTCCCATTTCTACTCAGGAATAAGCTCCCAAATATCTAAATCGTAACCATGTCATATGCAAATAAAAAGTTCTACAAATCAGTCCACTTCTGAGTTCAGTGCCTCTTCCATCAAAGGTGAGAGTTGTAGTTCATTTTTAAGTATTCTCAATTAAGGAAAAAAATTAAGGAGCACTTTCCAAACCAAAGATTCTACCCCACTACTTAGAGAATCATCCAAAGGAACTCTTGAAATGATTAAGTTTACCAATTTGAGGCAGAGCAGTCAAAAATCTCATGTGGCTAAAATCAGCAACCATTTGATGTTTGCCCCCCACATCAGCATCCTTAAAGAAAGAGATGGTGTCTGTTTTCAGATTAAAACCTGTGGTTCAGAACCTGCTCCTGCAGTTTAATCTCCACCCCAGTGTTTATTTGTACAGATACAACCTAAATGACCTGATTCATTTCTGATTCATTTCATTTGAGCCACTGCATAATCAGACAACAAGAACAGAGCCTTGAGGGGTTTAGAGGTGAGTAGAGAACGTGAAGGCATTGCAGCTGATTTCAATGTAAGAAAGGCAATTAAATCAACTATGACTTGGTCAGCAGAAACACACAGAGAGATGAGATATAAATAGAACTTTAAGATGGGGGGGTGCAGAGGACCAAAGTCCCTTCCTGTGACTACATTCTCAATGATAATTTGACAAAGTCACCAAGGTTCAAAAATTAGGAGGAGAAAATGTAGAACCTTTGACCCAGTATTCTAATTACAATAAGAAAATGCAATAAAATATTCCAGAATGTGAAAACACCTGTAGTGAATACAAAATCATAAAAAAATCCCAGTTCCAAATCATATAATAATGAGACCACAAGTAGAAAACCACCTAGCTGCTGGAATTCTTGTTAGCAAAAAGGAAGCTAAAAAGAAAAAGTAAAATAGCAAAGAGGAAAATTTTGAACCGCAATATGATTCAAACGAGAGTCTAGGCATGTTTAAGATGTTAAAAGCTGTAGTTCTGTTAACAATATCACATGAAGGTGTGCAAAAACCTGATAAATTAAAAAACAAAAATTCTGTCAGAGGGTTAATAGGACATGTTTCCAACAAAGATTTTGGATTCATAATGGCTCTCTAACTCCATTTACACACAAAAAAGTCTTTATATGAGGTGCCATGGCTATCAACTAAACAGAATTAAAGAAGAGCAAGGAAATTTGAAAGTAAGATATTTTTCTGAGTCTTAGAAAATGTTTCTAATTAATTGCACATACAAAGATGATGTTTAGACCAAGCTTCTTTCTTAAGTCTGATATAAGGCATGAAAACCCTTTGAAGTTCCATGTTTACTAACTAATATTCCCAAAAGGTTACATTAAGACCCTCAGTATCTTTTCTACTACACAGCAGTTTAGTGATGGGTGAATTGATGAGCCACAGGTGAGGGTGGATCATTGGAAGACAGAGAGAGAACCAGGAACAGGCAGAATAATCAGACTGATGAGAAAGGAAATCTTGCTGTAGACACACTGGGCCTAGATGGTCAGGCTTTAATGCCAATCATAGCTGCCATTGTCTGGTCAGTCAAGAACTGGAATACATTGACACATTTTCTATAGGTATTGTAAACTGCCCACTTGAACCTTACCCATAGGACCCAATGCTCAGTTCTAGAGAGCGCCAACAGATGTATACTCTTGGTGTCATAAAGAATAAAATTACTTATGAAGAAAGAGATTTTGTAGCTGCTGAGCTCCAAATTTGTTGATTTGCTTTGACAGGTCCAGTTGAACATGCTTTGGATTTCAGTACTTTTGACCTCTTTCATGATACTGTGCTACTCAGCCCTCCTTTTTCAGTGGGTAGGCTCAGAAAAAAGGTGAATATTCACTCAAACTGAGGCTTTTCATTCTCTTGTCAAAACTCTAGAAGTTATTTTCTACTAATATTGCCATATTAATTATAGACGAATTATCAGATGTACATGCAGGTTATGCATTAAAGGAAGAAAATTATGTCAGAGATACAGAATGTGTTGGGGCATTTCCAAAAACAGCTTGTTCAGGAATGGGTCACTGTCTCAAAGGGAACCCAGTCCGGAACAAATTACTCTTAGCTGTATTACTGGAGCTCTGAGTATATTTGAAATCCATGGCTCACTTTCAATTAGTGTAACTTTCAAGAGTCTCTGTTGTCTATTTGTTTTAATTGAAATATTAATGCTTTTCAGGGTGAAATCTGATTTTCAAAACCGCACTGACTTGCACAGTGCTGAGCTAACACTCACTCCCCCCTCTTCCACTGGGAAGAGAACTGGAGTTAATGTGTTCAGGACAGGAATAGCATCAATTCGAGCACCGCATCACTTACATTGATCTTCCAGAGCTTTGAACAAAGAACAGAATATTAGTCCCCTCATTGCCCAAGGAGGATGTTAACCTGAACCTCTGCAAGAGTGAGGACACTACGAAAGTCACCTTCCCCCGCTGGATGGGCCAGCTTCCAACTGTGAACGGGAACTTGGTTAGAGTAAAAGATTCTTTGTCGGGTAGGTGGAAATTGTGACATTAGGGACTAGCCTGGGCTAGGGGATAACACTTCAATGAAATTTGCAAGTTCATTTTGATTTATATACCTGTTGGAGCTGAGACTTTAAATGCACAAGGCTTTTAATCTAGGTATTTTAAACACTACTTGATACCATGGACTCGTGTCACTCAACAGAGAGTACTTCAAGGCCAGAGCTATCTCTGAACCAGAATAAGACCCCAGGAAGGCTGATTCAGCCCAGAGCATTTGGGACGGGGTTATTTTCTTTTGTTTCAACATTCACTTTTGACAGACTGGCTTTTCTCTTTGCCCCTGCTGGAGAGCTAATAACTTCCTTCATGTTCAGCTTACTCTAGTCACCCCATACAGGCTAGTGCAGCTAACTCCACATGCAGGTATGACATGTCCCTTATTTATACTTGTTTCCATCCATAATTACTGTCAAAATACCCTAATCACTAAAGTGCAGGGACAGATTATATAGTGGGACAAAATTACAGGAAAAAAACATTCATGCAAGTCTTCCAAGGAGCCATTGTTAGAAGATGATAGCCAAATCCTTCCCTGTCACAGGCAGGGTGATTTGTTCCAGAGATTCCTGAAGATTCTGCATACATCTGAGAGTTTCACAACTGTGATGAACATTGAAAATAAATAACCCAAATCAGCTTGGCCATATTAACTCTAAAATTCGCTTTACTAGTGAGATAGAATTTACTTCAGGCCACCTGGGTCAATAGCCTTGGAGAGGGAATTCCAGAGATGAAGGCTCTTCATAGAAAATGCTCAGCCTTCAGACCTGTGTAGTTCTAAATCAGAGGGCTTAGCACCTGCAAGCTCTCCAGCTGCTCTGAGGGCAAGCCCAGGAAAGAGGTGGCCATTGGACAGAACCTAAATCCCCTCTCTACTGCCTCTCCCTCAACCCTGAAACAAAATGCCGTTGAGGTCTGCTACCTTGATTCCCCGTGAAAGCAAAGAGGCAACTCATGAGGTATGGAAGCCTGGAGGGAACAAAGGCAAGTATGGACGTGTGTGAGCTCATACTTTGGTATGATGAAAAGTGGGTACTCTTCAAAAGGTCTGCTCTGTGGCAGAGGGGCTCGTTACTGAGAGCAGAGCCGTACTGCCCGCACAAAGGCAGGTGGGGAGGCAAGGGGCTCACTGAAGTTAGAGCACAGATAATATGGAAGCAAAGATCGTTGAATCTTAAAATCTGATGGCTATATGCGAAGCCATTTAAAGCAGTAGGGGGGAGCAAAGGGCAGTGCACAGAAGAGGCTTGGAGATGTACTTTTGTGTGTAAAATGGCCAGGTAGCTTTTGTTTTGTGGGAATGGTAGTTGAAATTGGATTTTATCGCTACCAGCGAAAATGAAAATAAACCCACGTAGGCAAAATAATACCCTCTTCCCTAGGAAGAAACTCACATCTTAATTCCAGGAACCAGGGAATATATTGTTACCTGGCAAAGGAGAATTAAGGATGGAGATGAATTAAGTTTCTTGATCACCTAAACCTAAAATAGGGAGATTATTTTGGGTTATCTACAGATGCTCAGAATCATCACAAAGGTCCTTAGAAGCCAAGGAGGCAGGCAAAAGATGTCGGGCTCAGGGGATGTAAGAAGAACTGAGTCCCTTGAAGCTCTTCAGAATAAGAGGTATCTAGAGGCTGAAGTGGGAAAGTGCTGGCCTCCAAGAAACAATGCAGCCCTTCTGATGCTATGAGCTTAGTTAACCTGGTTGGGACTCAGGAACAAAATCAATTTGTAGGGCCGCTGAAGGGATACAGTTCATTATGTGAGGGAAGGCATGACAGCAAGACTACATGGCTCTTGGCTAAATCGCATCCCTGGTCAGGAAAGAGAGAGAGAGAGAGAACAGCACATGGGGCATCTGTAAAACCTCAAGGCCTGCCCCCAGTGACTCACTTCCTGCAATTAAGGTCTGCTTCCTAAAAGTTCCACACCTTCTGAAACGGTGTCATCCTTTGAGAACCACATGCTCAAACAGATTAATCTATGGAGACATTTTATATTTAAACAACAACAGGAAATCCATGTTTTCTGCTCTGAGACAATGTACTGTGTTGCAGCAGCAACAGAAAATTAACACAGGACCTGATAGTCAGCTTGATGTATGTCCTAGTTTGCTTTCCTATTGATGCACTGAAATATTCTGATCAAACGCAACTTGAGAGGGAAAGAGCTCATTTGACTTACAGGTTACAGCCCATCGTTGGGGACAGTCAAGGCAAGAATGAAAGCAGAAAACATGAAGAATTTTGCTTGCTGGCTTGTTTCTACTGCTATCTCAATTACCTTTTTTGTATAACCGGAACCCAATTGAATTGGATGGCACCATCCACAGAGAGCTTGGCTCTATGATTGACAATTATCAACATGCCTTACAGAAGTCTCTATAGGCCAACATGGTGGAGGCAGGTCCTCAACGGAAACTCTTTCTTGGGTTTGTGTAAGGTTGAGAAAAATTAACCAGCGCCATGTATAAATTTGTAGTTTGTGCTTTAGGCTTTGTCTTGGGTAAAGATGGACAGGAAATCAACATGCACTTCATGAAATCAACTAGCGCTTGGGGGAAAGAGTGGAATTTGTTGCCTAAGTGGAAAGCATGCTATTCTTTATGCTTGGTTAGTCAACTAGCATTGGGATTTCATCTCCTATACTCTATGTGGTAACCTGGTGGGAATGGGAACACAGTTTAGCACTTAGAAGACCTAATTCCTAGTGCATAGTCAAGCCCAAACCTACAGAGAAGATCCTAAGGAGTGACCTGCATACAGCCATATAGGTAAAAGCAACTGAAGCAAGAGATTGGCAAAGAGGTAAACAATCATATGCCATGGTTGTTCAGTGCACCTGAAGTCCTGTGTTGTAAGACACTTCTCTTTATGTATCAAGCCAAACAAAAACAATGAAAAAAACTCCATGCTTCTTGCTTTACTTTGATTTTCTGCATGTATTTAAGGTCATTCAAAAGTGAAAGGTTGCCTTAGAAAAGAATTCTAGGACATAGAAAATGGATTTCCAAATCACCAGCTTACGATAACAAGAGGCAAAAGACTGAGAAATGTACCTGAGATTACATATACAATGTCCTCACTTGTCTTTTACTGAGTGATATGTGTAGAAGAAAAATGTCAGGTTTTGAAATGTGACTCAGACATCATCTGCTTGCAGAAATGGTTTACTTAGCATAGTTCCTGGCCCTTGGCTATTCCTCATCAAGTGTGATTTGACAGAAGTTGATGACTTGAAAGGTTGAAGCAATCCGGAGACAAACATTCTTTGGTTAAAGTAAAGTGTTACCTATATTGTGTCTCACTCATCCTATGACTCTTAACTACTGGTGACCTAATTATACACATATGTATATAATTAGGTCACCAGTAAATATATATGGGATGATTGCTGCTAACTGAACTTTAGAATTGAAGACCAGTGAGTTCATGAGCCTGGGGTGTGGTCTACTATGAATGAGCAAGCATATTTTCAATACAATTGGCTACCTAATCATGTGTTGCAAACTTGCCTGATGTATCTGGATGTGTAAGCAATTATGTTCTTGCTAAAAGCCTTGCTGGGTAATGGTTTTTGTTCTCCATTTCTTACAACTGAACTAGCAGAGGGTAGAAATTGGTACTCAATATCTTCTATTTTGCTTTTTTTTCAAACCTTGTTTCAATTAAGCTAGCCAACTGATCCAGCTATTATTATCCCTACAAACACTGAAACAAAAAGCTAAACAAAACAAAACAAAACAAAAAACAGAAAGCATAGGTAATAGCAAGAGTAGTTTTTGTAATAATAAAAAAGGCTATAGATTGTATTACTTCATCCTTTATATGGGATCACATTTACTGAGTTCTCTTGGTAACACTGTTGACTGAGTATGTAATGCATGTGGTTCTTACTTTAAGAAATGCCTCTTAAGAGTACATTTGTTTTTGTTTTTGTTTTTGTTTTTTTGTTTTTCTCAGTAGCTAGTCATATAAGCCTCCACTAAGGTGTTTAGAGAGCCTCTCTAATATATCATGTATGCATTGATTGGCAAAGAACTAAAGCCAACATTCTTGTTGTTACCTGCATTGATTTGGAAATAAAGCAGACCTTAAACAAACTGAAAGACAGCAATGTTAATCATAAACTATATGATTTGGTGCCTCTCAAAACATGTGCTTGTAATTTCTACCTAAGGATATTTACTGCATGTAACATTCCTGTGGTCTTCGTAACCTACGTGCTTTACACTTTTATCTTTCAATGTGACTTTGTCATGTCTCCCTATGCAAAACCAAGCTGATAGTTCCTGCATAAACAGTAGGAAGTGTACTTCAATTCCAGCTCTGTGCCACGGTGTAACTTTATCGATGTCACTGTAGTCTTGCCAGCTTTCATTTCTCCTATCTGATAAAAGAGATTTCACATAGCACATAATAGCTATGAGCTTCCAATAAGATGATGTTCAAGCTTGCCTACAGTGTCTCAGCATACAAAAAAGTTCTCTGTCTTTATTAAAACAGTTGCTGTGGGTTCAGAAAATGTGAACTTTTTAGCTGAGATTTGTAAAAGATGAAAATATGTGGGTTCTTTTCATGATCCCCAATTGACCATCCTGAGAGGAATTATACAAAAGGACAAAATCTACACTTATCGAATGCATTCATTTGTGAACCTTAACAGTACATGTTAAAGCTTTTGTTGTTTACATATTAATCCAGATTTATGTACATGGGTGTTGGATTCATGAAGCCAGTATGAACAAAAAAACTGTCCATACCGGCTGAGCAACTGATTAAAAACCTTCAATGACAAAGGAGAGTTTGGTATGTTCCCTATCCCACGGCATAATTAAAATTTCTTTTGGACTATCTTTAGGCCCCTAAGGGCATTCCTTGCAAAACGCCTATTGGAACTAAGATCCTGATAACAGTTAAAAAGCATTGGAATGCTTTCATTTTACAAAACACTATTCTCTGCCTATGTAAGGGCAAAGAATGTCATTAGCATCTGAACCATATGAGAGATTCCCCTAATGGGATGCATGGATTTCCCTGGGATGGGAAATAGAAGAGATCTGGGTAGTCTAGGGGTGGGTAGGGATGTGAAAATGAGGGGACTGGGTTGGGTGTGGATGGAGGGGAATAGTACTGAAAGAGATGTCTTGATGTGGGGGCATTTTGGGGTACGGTAGAAACATGGTACCTGGGAAACTCCCATGAGTCTACAAGGATGACCCCAGGTAAGACTCCTAGCAATAGCAGACATGACCAACTTCTGTGATCATATTGGTGATGGAGTGAGCAGCCCCTCCTTTTAGCAGCTATGACAAGCTAACATGTGCTTGCATGACCTTGCCATTCCTGTCCTGGTCACTAAGAGGTCAGATGCCCTCCTCGTGGCAAGGAACCAATCAGAAGTTAGGTGTCAGGGCTGTGCTTTTCAGCTCATGGTGTGCTTTATGGACAGTGACATGCAGAGCATAGCAACCTTCCTGGGAGGGCCTATGGGCCATAACAACCAGTTGACCAATCAACACAGGGCAAGTCGTCCAAACCTGGAAGGGCACCAATCCTGAGACTGTTTCATACCCTTAGACACTCCCCTTATGCTGCCCTTTAAGATTCCTGCCTCAAAGTTTCTCAGGGTCTTTCTCTGGCCATCCACTGTGGTGAATGAATGAAAGACCTGAACTAATGGGATTAGCTCATTAAACAACTACAATAAAAGACTCTTTGCTTTTGCATCGAAATGAGCCTTTTGGTGATTTTGGGATTCAGAATTTGGGCACAACAGTGACCACCCCAATTGTCATCAGAGAGCTTTCATCCATTAACTAATGGAAACTGATGCAGAGACTCACAGCCAAGCACTGGGCCAAGCTTGAAATCCTGTTAAAGAAAGTGGATAAGAATTGTTTGAGCCAGGAGTGTCAAGGTCATCACAAGGGAACACACAGAAACAACTAACCTGCGTTCATACGTGCTCACAGAGACTGGAACGACAGTTAGGAAATCTGCATGGGAATAAACTAGGTTTCCTACATATATGTGACAATTGTGTAGCTTGTAGGACTCATAGCAGTGGGAGCAGAGCCTGTCCCCAATGCTTTTGCTGACTTTTGAGAACTTGGTCTCCATACTGAGTTGACTCTTCCAGCCTTAAGATAAAGGGAGGAGCTTAGTCCTACTGTAACTTGATATGCCATGTTTTGTTGAAACCCATGGGAAGCCTGCCCTTTTCTGACAGAAACAGAGAAGGAATAGATGGGGGAAGGGTTAGGTAGTAGGGGAAAGGGGGGTGGAGAGGAAATGGGAGGAGAGGAGGGAAGGGACACTGAAGTTTGGAGGCAAAATACAACCGGGCAGTGGTGGTGCACGCCTTTAATCCCAGCACTTGGGAGGCAGAGGCAGGTGGATCTCTATGAGTCTGAGATCAGCCTGTCCTACTGAGTGAGTTCCAGGACAGGTCCTGTCTTGAAAAAAAAAATAAGTGAATACATTTAATTTTTTAAAAAAGAAGAGAGATTACCCCCATCTTGTAACTTGTAACCATAACTGCCTCTCATATTTCTACCAACGTATTTTAAAATTTAAAACTCTATGACTACTTCCATGTGGGGATGTGGCACCTGGGGTGATGTGGCTACCCATATCACAGGCCATGGTCATTCAAATTTGGCTCTTGAATAAACTACCTTTTATTCCCTTTTAGGTGAGAACTGTGGTGTGTGTTTGTTTTGAGTCAATAACAGTTTTAGAGAGTTGGTGAATGCCTTCCACCATGTGTGTTCTGGGAAGTAACCACAGGCTCTTAGCTCTGTAGCAGGTATCTGCTGAGTCTCCTCACTGGCCCTAGGATTTTAACATGCATTTAAAGTGAGCTCAGATATTTTTCTCATAGTGAACTTCTCCTGTAAGCTTTCTTATACAAGACTGAATGGACCAAATGGACATGGTGCTGATCAAAAATGCTGTTCTTCTGGCCTCATTCCCTCAAGAACAAAGACCTGTGTATTTCTTCCTTCTTCCAATCACCCATCTTTGCTTTTACTCATTCCTCTAACACATTGTTCTTCCTATCCATTTCACTGGTTTTCAAACCGTGTGCAGCAGGTTTAGGTAAGTATTCTGCATTTTAAACCACTTTTGGGGGAAGACTCTTGCTGACTTTATTTCCAAAGCTCTTTGGCTGTTTTTGGAGTGGAGTTACAAAGCGGTGGACTTAAATGATTACCTGACACTGAGAAAATATTGTAAATTTAACTTACAGAACACATCGTGTATTATCCATATTTCAGCAAGAAAACATTTATGTATCAATTATAGTCTGCAGGGTTCTGCTCAGTTTTTTGAGGGGATCCTCAGTCAGAGGAACCAACACTGCCTACATCTGAATCAGGGTTGCTTTGGCCACAATTCCAAAGAGAAAGAAAGTTAATCTATTATCATGGCCTCCCTCTTAGAATTTTGAAAGGGTGAAGGACTAAAGATAGATTTGGAAAGATAATTCCAAAGAGAGTTCAGTAGGGTATGCCTGTTACCTGAGGCAATACATTTTATTCAACCTGACTTCCATGCGGATACTTTTTCTTTATATCCATGTCCTTCTTAGCCAATTGGTAAGTCTAAGCCAATTGGTAAGCCTTCTTTTCAGTTGATATCCAACACAGCAGTTGCATATGTTAAATAAGATGAGACCATGGAGTATGAAAAAACAAAGGGATTAAAGTAGTGGAGAAAGTTAATGACCTCTTGATATTGAAAAGTTAGGTTCTTCCTCCAGAAAGAGCACACCAATTGTATAGCTGGAGTTTCTGTTCCACACAGTCCCACAGCCTTTTAGTCCTAAATAAACACACAGAGGCTTATATTAATTATAAACTATTAGGCCAATGACTCAGGTTAGTTCTCACTTAATTATTAACCCATTTCTATTAAACTGTGTATTGCCACAAAGATGTGGCTTACCAGGAATGCTCTGGCATGTTACTCCTTCAGTTGCTGCATGGCATCTCTCTGGCAGCTCCTCTCCATCTTCCCCTTCTCAACATTCTCCTAGTCTGGTAGCCCCACCTACTCTTCCTGCCTGGCTACTGGCCAATCAGCATTTATTTATCAACAAAAAAAGAAACATAAATTCACAGCATACAGAAGGACATCCCCCATTAAAATTGGTTATCAAACACCAAATGTTCACCTCTGAAAACATATTAAAGTAACATTATACAGACTGAACAGCTTATATTTTTTAATATATTTGTATACACATACATGTATTTAACAGATCCACTTTAAAGTTGTGTTGGTTAAAACAATTTGTTCCTTACTTGGACCCAACTGAAAGTAGGACATTATGTATCTGTCTCTTTTGCTTTGGCTAACAGCACAGAGCTAAGTCGTTATTATCGCTTTACATTGTGGGAAGAACAAAGCTCCACAGGACAGATTGATAACCAACCAGATGAGGGGGCCTATTGTCTATGTAGGCAAGGATGCACCATGGAGCAGAAGCAATCATCTCCTGAAAACTAGATGCAGCCTCTCCGGCAGTAAATATATTAGATGGACCACACTGCAGAACACGAATTGAGGCACTGATGGATGAGACCACATAGATCAGAATTGCTTAATTATATACACTCCTTGATCTTTGTTCAGGTCCTTCCTGTAGCTTCCTGTAGTTTCCTGGAGGTGGACTTGGGTCTCTGGGACCCTTTATTCATTCCTTTTTCCTGATATAGACCCATTGAGCAAATTTCTTCTTCTCACCATTAATTATAGCTTCAGCTGGCACGTTCAGACACATGGACGAGTCTCACTTGTGGGGTTGCTGCCCCTAACCTTTTGCTTTAAGAACTCCAGCTATAACACTATATGGCTGGGGAACCCAGGCTTCTGCAGACAGAGTCAGAATCTACTGGGAGAGGATCTCATTTTCTTTACCACTGGATAAAGACCTTTCTGTCTCAAAGCAATTTAGGTACATAAAGATCAGGCAGCTATTAGCTGTGTAGCCAATTAGCGGTGAAGTAGCTTTAAGACCAAGATTTCTCAATCCTCCAGTCCCCTCATTTCAAGCCAGCTTCTCTCAATCAGAACAAATAACTCATGATTTATTGAAGTTGGGTATTGATCAGCACTCAAAAGCTTCACACATTTGCTTTATTTTACCTTTGGAAAAACAATTTCTTAGATCATGATTACTAAATTTAGTCATTGAATTTAGATTTGAGTGAATCAAAAGATCTCAAAGCTGAAAATGACCTTCAAGAACATCTGCTAAAATGCTCTATTTTTTTATTGGTACATGTAAGCATACTGTTACATGGGGCTAAAGTAATCTTCTTGAGGGGATGTCACTGACTCAGGAAACCTAAGGTGGGAAATTAAGTCTCTAGAAACCCAGATCAGTGGTCTCAGATACCCATCTAGTATGTATTTCCAAAAATCAACAAGAGGATGTACCATACCTGATAGGACTGGAATTTCCTCAAAGTTACCCTAACACATTGATTTGCATCAATACTTGGGCTTCCTCTCCTCACTTTTTGTATATAGGTATGTGCATGAACATTTTATTTAATTGTCTAATACTTTTTCAGTTAACTTTGAGGTAATATCTATTATCAAAACCCCAGGAATATAAGTGAAGGCATGGCATTTTCAGTGTGGTTTTGAAATTCTCACAAGGAAGGTATGTTCCGTGTTTCCTAAAAACAGAGTTCACTTCTTTTTATAAAGGCTCTGCTAATTTGTTTTCTCATGAATTTGTGGACCAAAGTACAGTCGTTGGGTAGAAAAAACTAAATGAATTATTTTTGTGTTGTTATGTAGTTGAATTTCAAGACTCTCAAGTCAGTGCTCACTTAAATTTTCATGGGGCTTCATTTTTTGAATAGTTTAAATTTTTAGCTTAAGAAAGAATGGGAATATAGTGTTCCAATAAATTTATACCATGAGAAATGTTTTTATATGATTTATTTCTAAGAATTTTTTCCCTCCAGGACATTTGATCAAAAGGACTAGTACTTTTGAGATGTTGTATCTTTTTCAGAATACTTGAATATATTTGAAGGAGAGTTATGTAGGGAGGCCAGATCAGGTGTTCTTCCTAGTGTCAGATGCATCAGGATGCTAGGTGGCCACTGATGCCACAGGAAAGAAGAGAGCAATAGCAAGGAACCTTTGTTCTCTATTAGTATCCCTGAGCATTATTATGGAAATATACACATTGCTTAGCACAATTTCCATGAAGGAATAGCAACTACATAATTAACATGGGGACATTTACAAATGTCTGAACAGGGAATGATGTAGTTACTCCAGGTACAAAGGGATGGTGATGTCTTTAGCTTTGCAACAGTGACTTAAAGAGTTAAAAATCACCTTGTGTTCCTAGAAGAAACATTTTCTTAAATACATGCCTACATTTTTTATTTCCTTTTCGTTCACTTTCACTTCTGCCTGTGAATCTTCATGGTCTTTTTTTATTATAATGTCAAAAGGTCAAAAGCAAAGGGAGGACTAATGTGTTGTATAAACAATTTACTTTTTTTTTCTTTTTGGTTTTACGAGACAGGGTTTCTCTGTATTGTTTTTGGAGGCTGTCGGTCCAGCCTGGCCTCCAACTCACAGAGATCCGCCTGCCTCTACCTCCCGAGTGCTGGGATTAAAGGCATGTGCCACCACTGCCCGGCACAATTTACATTTTTTAAGATAGTAACAATGGAAACTAATGACCCATGAATTTGGGAGATAAGGTTCACTTCAATTTTAAGCAACACAATAAGGGCTGCAGAAATGGCTCAATAGTTAATGAGCATTGGATACTCTCTAAGGGGACCTGGGTCTGTTCCTAGCACCCACACAGTGACTCACAATTATCTGTGACTCCAGCCCCAGGATATTTGAGGGTATTAGAGACGTACATGATAGTGCACAGACATCTAGGCAAACATACACATGTAAAATAAAGTTTTTAAAAAGAGAGGAAAGGAAAATACTTATATCAAAAACTTGAGTGGGTGTTCACAGCAAAGTTTCAAATTAAAATATATATCTTGGCTTACAATCCTTCTTTGTTTTCTTATGTGTGTATGTGTAGGCATATATATATATATGTATAATTAGAATGTCAGAGTCTCCTATAAGCTGTAAACCTCCCATAAGATAAGCTACCAAAGCTGGTCCTGATTTCCACTGCTTGTCCATCTCTTCAGTGCTACATGTTTTATTTTAGTCTGGACTGATGATGACGAGAGCAAGGAATGTGCCAGATCTCCAATGAAGCCATCCTTGACTTTCTCTGGTTATATATTCTTTTGAAGTCATTGTGTACACTCTTTAAAGAGTTTTCTTTAATGTCTAAAAACTGAATAGTAATGTGAAGAAGATTTGTCTCATTAACATTCCAGTGTTAGAATCTGCCTAAATATGTTTTTCTACAACACATACAATAGTGTTAATATAGCACAATAATGGCTGCTTCATCATTATTTCTGATCCGGGAAATGCATATGACTTAGCATTGGAATTGGAGTTTGTTTAGTTATATTCTATATTATTTTTAATTTTTAAAAATTTGAAAGTAACTCGTGACCAACATTTTAAAAGCATTTGATTTTCTTCTGACCTCACAAAATATATCTCTGTAGCATTTATCTAAAGGATGTCATGATCTTGAATATAGAGCTAAATACAAAGTGTTTGCCAAATCAATCTTGCTTCTTTCTTATGCTGTTCGTTTTAATCTCTAAGTTATTTTCCCTGTATTAAATTATACAAGGTCCCAGTACTTTAGTCTTATTATATTATTGTTAGTCCGTTAACAAAATACACTGGACAGGGATACTTAATATTCATTTCCTTCCAACTAATCAATATGAAAAAAAGGAATTTAAAGTTCAAGAAAATGTATCTTGCATTCACATTTCTTTTAAAACAATTCTGTATCCTGTGGACAGCATTTTAATCATTTACCCTTTCACTGAGATGACAGACAGCTTTAATTATGCATAAAATAAAAATATACCCAACACTTTTATTTTCCATTTTTCCTTCTAAAATCTTTTTGTTGCTGGGAAGTAACAAAGACATCATACGTTTCTTGTTGGGTTGTGTCTCTTAAAATGTCTAGAATTTACCCCCAACCTTCTATAAATCTATCCATAACTTGTATCTAGTGTTTTTGTGCATTCCCCAAATAATGGTAGTATGTCATGAAAATGATCAATATGCGTGTGGAGGGATATCAAACAAACATAAAAAACCATCATAAAGTTAGGGATACTAATCTCTTCATGTTTTAAGGTTTGACTTTTATAATTCCAAGGTCTATATGAATAAAACAGGGAAATATACAATTAAGGCTACCAAGTAGCAAATTTGAACCCAAGGATAATTCTTATTGGGATGCATCTGACAAGCAGCTAAAAGCTTTATTGACTAAATTTGAGTATGATTTGCTTTAAGATCCCCAAGTTCTTAGTAATTCATTTTTTTAAACAAATTGCAGGACATGGGCACACAAGTTTATGGTTTGTCTCTATTGAAGAATAGAAGAATAAAATCCTAGTGGTTATAAATGGGTCAAAAAGAATTAATTTTTTATTTATACTTCAGAAAATGTAACCAACTGAATGAAATGGTTTCATATACATTTTTACATCCAGCAGTAGTGACACACTGTTCGCACATTAATTCTATAGGAAAATGTACAAACTTCTTTTCCACTAAGTCAGATTTGTCAAGTGTTCTTGGGTGGAGAGCAAAAAAGTCTCTTTCACTGCAATCTGAATGAATGAAGTAACGAGAAAGCCATGTTACTTTCAATAGCTAATGTGACAATAAATTTACTGTCCAGGTGTGTGTTAATATTGACATGAGTAATGAGAGGTCTTTCAATTTCTCAAAAATGTAAACGCCCAATTTGAAAACTTTACAAAATAATCTATTGGATTTTGCAACTGAATTTGCCCAGGGACATTGATGTCCTGAAGCACTTATTTTAAGTGTACTTCTGTCACTCCATTCCTAGTTGGCTGCTCCTCAATTTCATAATCATACAGAAATGCATTCTTATAAAGATAGTCACCGAAGACACAGAATGTTGATGCCGTTTCCCTTTATCTGACTTATCTAAAGGAAACCCAGTTAGTGGTAATTCTACCAAATACTTTAACAGTCACATAAAATTTTAATTGATTTTCAAACAATACAACGGTGCCATGAATCCAACCACATAGAGTATAAGCCGTAAGCCCACTAGGTATAAGCAGTTGTGTCTTTGTAGACTAAAACTATGTAAAATAGAATCTGATAACTCCCTGGTGTTAGAGGTAGACAGTTTTCTTTCAAATCCTAGGTTTGGTCCTTTATTTTATTCAGCAGTGAAAGCCATGAATACAGAACAAATAACAGCTGTTACAATTCTCAACCATGACTTCTAACGTCAGAGAATTCAAAGTATGAACATAGTACACAGTAATGAAAAGTATCAAAAATTAGTTTACCTCAAAGAAGATAAATAAAACAGGTAATATCCCACCAATACATAAACAGATGTTTGTGCTACAGTTAAAATTTGCTGTATACAAAAGATCATAGTCCCCATAATCAGTTTATGGTAGAAGCAAGAATACATGAGCCATTTAAATTGTCAGACATTATGCTTTATAAGGTATGCACAGAAGTTCAAGCAATAAATACATACATTAGTTCAAAGCCTTACAATAGCTACGCAAAGCAGATGCAGAAAAGCAGGTTTGCTATTACTAGCAAGCAATGATAGAAGAGTAAAAATCCATGAAATGCATTAAAGCAACATTTTTCTTAGAAAAAGTCTGGTCATTTATGGGTCCACCAACATTTTTACATAATATGCACAATTATCAAAATACAGACCAAGCATTTCAGAAAACTCCAAAAAACCTAAAGTCTATTTTCAAAGCAATTGCAGTTTTGGAGGTTTTTCTGGTATAATGTGCAAGCAGCTATTTTTTAAAATTGTATTCATATAAAACCCATGCAAAACTCTACAGGTATATGCATTCTGTGGCTGAGACTTCCTTTCAAAAGTTCTGAAACTGAGGTATGCATACTTTAGCATTGTAGTCTTAGGCCACCCTCCTGATGGTACAACACTCCAAGTTACATCCAGTCCATCAAAGCTTTTTGAACATGCACCCGAAAGACTCGTGGCCCTTTCAGATAGCCTTACAGCAGTATCCTAGACATCAGAGAACCACCCTTCAGAATACCAGTCTCCCTTTTGATACCATGTCAATAACTTCCCGTTCGTTGATCATGACCCAAAGACAAACATAATGAAAAGTAGCAGTTACTGTGACGTTCTCATGTTTCATGCAATCTGCCATAATTGTTCTAACTTTTTTCTTTTTTTTCCTTTTTTTCCTTTTTTTCTTTTTTTTCTATTTTTTTCTTTTTTTGCAGAGGTAGAAGCTTTCAGAAAGCCTTTTGGGTAAGTGGGAAAACCCTTTTGAAAGCCGTTATGTCCTTTTATTTGGTGTGATAGATGACTGGGTATCTCTCTAACTCTATTTGCTGACTTCAGCAAAGGAAACATTGAGCTTAGTTTGCAAGAACCGGCCCATCACATGGAACCGGGACATATGTTAAGCTCTAGCAGCCACCTTCTGTCAAAACTGTTTGTAAAGCAATAACCATAATCAGGTTATGAGGTCCCTTGGTTGGGGGAAAAAGTATTATCAAGACTTGGCACAGCACATGAAAAGCAACACGTAAAGTCTCTAGGTTTTAAGCAAACATCTGACTATGCTATCTTCAACTACACCATAATGTATTATCATAGTTTTGGGGTTTAGAGTTGTGAAGAAAATCAGCATTCCAACAATTTGGCCTGCACAAGTCTTTGAAGGGAGTGTGTTAGTGTTCATATCCCGTATAAGAAGAGGCAGAATTATATGTAACTTTGGTTTGACTGAAAATAAATACCATGGGCTACACTTGCTATAATCTTTGCTTTCAGTGTAAAAACTCAGCTAGATCACTTTAAAATCAATAGGAAATTAAT